>NC_091309.1:8240386-8297886 GCF_038502225.1 Cherax quadricarinatus
GCTACTGCTGCTACTACTACTACTACTACTACTACTGCTACTACTACTACTACTACTACTACTACTACTACTACTGCTGCTGCTGCTGCTGCTGCTGCTGCTGTTGCTACTACTACTATTACTATTACTACTACTGCTACTACTACTGTTGCTGCTGCTGCTGCTGCTGCTGCTGCAGCTGCTGCTGCTGCTGCTGCTGCTGCTGCTGCTGCTGCTGCTGCTGCTGCTACTACTACTACTACTACTACTACTACTACTACTACTGCTGCTGCTGCTGCTGCTGCTGCTGCTACTGCTGCTGCTGCTGCTGCTGCTGCTGCTGCTGCTGCTGCTACTACTACTACTACTACTACTACTACTACTACTACTACTGCTGCTACTACTACTGCTACTACTACTGTTGCTGCTGCTGCTGCTGCTGCTGCTACTGCTGCTACTGCTACAGCTGCTGCTGCTGCTGCTGCTGCTACTACTACTACTACTACTACTACTACTACTACTACTACTACTACTACTACTGCCGCTGCTGCTGTTACTGTTACTTTCCGGGGAGTGTTTGTCGTTCCCTCCCCTCCCCTTGTCTCTCTCTCTCTCCCTTCCTTCCCCATCATCCCCTTTCTCTATCTCTCTCCCTCTGCCTCTCTTATGTTCACTCCTCCACTCTTCCCCCTCCCCTCTCCCCACACCCTTCCTCTCACTGAGGGGAGATAAAAAAATCCGTGGATTATCTGCCAGACTCCCCTCATCCTCTGTCCCTCTCCCACTCTCTCATTCACTTCCTCTTTTTCTCTTTCCCTCTTCTCTCATTCCTCTCTCTCTCTCTCTCTCTCTCTCTCTCTCTCTCTCTCTCTCTCTCTCTCTCTCTCTCTCTCTCTCTCTCTCTCTCTCTCTCTCTCTCTCTCACACACACTTTCTGTATATATCTGTCTTTCTATATTTATCTATGTATCTGTGTGAAGGAATGTTATTCGCACTCTATTTGTTTACAGTGCATCTGTGCAAACCCTTAAACCACACACACACACACACACACACACACACACACACACACACACACACACTCACGTACTGTCAACACTTCAAAATATAAACACGCTAACATAATACAAGACAATGCAAGAAAGATCGCAACACCAAAACGAAAATATAGCAAAAATAATTGGGAAGATAATGTGGGGGAGGGTGAAGCCAGAGTCTAGGCCACGGGTCGGGACGCGGCCAGATTAAGGATAAGCCGAGGACTGCATCCCGATCTGCGGATTAACTCTGTCCTGGGCTCCTCCTCCTCCTCCCTCTACACTCTAGATGTGACGCCAGGGGTAAGGGAGAAAATAGAAAGAGAGAGAGAGAGAGAGAGATGAATAAAAACAAAGATGTGATTCCGAGAGTGACAAAGAAAGCCAGTAACAATGAGAGGTAACAAAGTTACAAACAAAACTAACAACCAAATTAGGTTACAAGAAGCAAACCAGCTTTGTTTTGTCACAAAGAAAGCTCACACACCATTGTGTGTGTGTGTTTGTGTGTGTTTGTGTGTATGTGTGTGTGTGTGTTTGTGTGTTTGTGTGTTTGTGTTTGTGTGTGTTTGTGTGTGTGTGTTTGTGTGTGTGTGTGTGTTTGTGTGTGTGTTTGTGTGTGTGTGTTTGTGTGTGTGTGTGTGTTTGTGCGTGTATGTTTGTGTGTGTGTGTGTTAGACTGTACTCCGTCTGCGGCCTTCTTTGCCCTTCCCCAATCTTCATGACTTTGCACTTGGTGGGATTGAACTCCAGGAGCCAATTGCTGGACCAGTTCTGCAGCCTGTCCAGATCCCTTTGTAGTTCTGCCTGGTCTTCGATCGAGTGTATTCTTCTCATCAACTTCACGTCATCTGCAAACAGGGACACCTCAGAGTCTATTCCTTCCGTCATGTCGTTCACAAATACCAGAAACAGCACTGGTCCTAGGACTGGCCCCTGCGGGACCCCGCTGGTCACAGGTGCCCACTCTGACACCTCGCCACGTACCATGACTCGCTGCTGTCTTCCTGACAAGTATTCCCTGATCCATTGTAGTGCCTTCCCTGTTATCCCTGCTTGGTCCTCCAGTTTTTGCACCAATCTCTTGTGTGGAACTGTGTCAAACGCCTTCTTGCAGTCCAAGAAAATGCAATCCACCCACCCCTCTCTCTCTTGTCTTACTGCTGTCACCATGTCATAGAACTCCAGTAGGTTTGTGACACAGGATTTCCCGTCCCTGAAACCATGCTGGCTGCTGTTGATGAGATCATTCCTTTCTAGGTGTTCCACCACTCTTCTCCTGATAATCTTCTCCATGATTTTGCATACTATACATGTCAGTGACACTGGTCTGTAGTTTAATGCTTCATGTCTGTCTCCTTTTTTAAAGATTGGGACTACATTTGCTGTCTTCCATGCCTCAGGCAATCTCCCTGTTTCGATAGATGTATTGAATATTGTTGTTAGGGGTACACATAGCGCCTCTGCTCCCTCTCTCAATACCCATGGGGAGATGTTATCTGGCCCCATTGCCTTTGAGGTATCTAGCTCACTCAGAAGCCTCTTCACTTCTTCCTCGGTTGTGTGCACTGTGTCCAGCACTTGGTGGTGTGCCCCACCTCTCCGTCTTTCTGGAGTCCCTTCTGTCTCCTCTGTGAACACTTCTTTGAATCTCTTGTTGAGTTCTTCACATACTTCCCGGTCATTTCCTGTTGTCTCTCCTCCTTCCTTCCTTAGCCTGATTACCTGGTCCTTGACTGTTGTTTTCCTCCTGATGTGGCTGTACAACAGTTTCGGGTCAGATTTGGCTTTCGCTGCTATGTCATTTTCATATTGTCTTTGGGCCTCCCTTCTTATCTGTGCATATTCATTTCTGGCTCTACGACTGTTCTCCTTATTCTCCTGGGTCCTTTGCCTTCTATATTTCTTCCATTCCCTAGCACACTTGGTTTTTGCCTCCCTGCACCTTTGGGTAAACCATGGGCTCATCCTGGCTTTTTCATTACTCCTGTTACCCTTGGGTACAAACCTCTCCTCAGCCTCCTTGCATTTTATTGCTACATATTCCATCATCTCATTAACTGGTTTCCCTGCCAGTTCTCTGTCCCACTGAACCCCGTTCAGGTAGTTCCTCATTCCTGTGTAGTCCCCTTTCTTGTAGTTTGGCTTCATTCGTCCTGGCCTTCCTGCTTCTCCCTCCACTTGTAGCTCTACTGTGTATTCGAAGCTTACAACCACATGGTCACTGTGTGTGTGTGTGTGTGTGTGTGTGTGTGTGTGTGTGTATTTACGAATTTGTACAGATACATTATTTACAAAGTACCAATGAGATTCTCTCACGATGACTAAAGACTAAAAACCACTGGTGATTGACTTACAAGGACTTTAAAGCACTAGTTATTGACTTACAAGGTATTTAAACCACTAGCGATTGACTTACAAGAACTTTAAATCACCAGTGATTGAGTTACAAGGACTTTAAGCCACCAGTGATTGACTTACAACGCCTTTAAACCACCAGTGATTGACTTACAAGGACTTTAAACCACCAGTGGTTAAGTTACAAGAACTTTAAACCACTAGTGATTGACTTACAAGGACTTGAAACCACTAGTGATTGACTTACAAGGACTTTAAACTACTAGTAATTGGGTTATAAGGACTTTAAACCACTAGTGATCGAGTTACAAGGACTTTAAAACACTAGTGATTGAGTTACAAGGACTTTAAACCACTAGTGATCGAGTTACAAGGACTTTAAACCACTAGTGATTGAGTTACAAGGACTTTAAAACACTAGTGATTGACTACAAGTACTTAAAACAATGATAGACTGACAATATTAATTTACAAGTACTAGTCCTTACTAAGGTTACAAGCATCTGTAATGAAAATTTAAATTGCTAGAGCCTTCTAGTCATTTACAGTGAGTCCTAGAGCCTGCTAGTCATTTACAGTGAGTCCTAGAGCCTGCTAGTCATTTACAGTGAGTCCTAGAGCCTGCTTGTCATTTACAGTGAGTCCTAGAGCCTGCTAGTCATTTACAGTGAGTCCTAGAGCCTTCTAGTCATTTACAGTGAGTCCTAGAGCCTGCTAGTCATTTACAGTGAGTCCTAGAGCCTGCTAGTCATTTACAGTGAGTCCTAGAGCCTGCTAGTCATTTACAGTGAGTCCTAGAGCCTGCTAGTCATTTACAGTGAGTCCTAGAGCCTGCTAGTCATTTACAGTGAGTCCTAGAGCCTGCTAGTCATTTACAGTGAGTCCTAGAGCCTGCTAGTCATTTACAGTGAGTCCTAGAGCCTGCTAGTCATTTACAGTGAGTCCTAGAGCCTGCTAGTCATTTACAGTGAGTCCTAGAGCCTGCTAGTCATTTACAGTGAGTCCTAGAGCCTGCTAGTCATTTACAGTGAGTCCTAGAGCCTGCTAGTCATTTACAGTGAGTCCTAGAGCCTGCTAGTCATTTACAGTGAGTCCTAGAGCCTGCTAGTCATTTACAGTGAGTCCTAGAGCCTGCTAGTCATTTACAGTGAGTCCTAGAGCCTGCTAGTCATTTACAGTGAGTCCTAGAGCCTGCTTGTCATTTACAGTGAGTCCTAGAGCCTGCTAGTCATTTACAGTGAGTCCTAGAGCCTGCTAGTCATTTACAGTGAGTCCTAGAGCCTGCTAGTCATTTACAGTGAGTCCTAGAGCCTGCTAGTCATTTACAGTGAATCCTAGAGCCTGCTAGTCATTTACAGTGAGTCCTAGAGCCTGCTAGTCATTTACAGTGAGTCCTAGAGCCTGCTAGTCATTTACAGTGAGTCCTAGAGCCTGCTAGTCATTTACAGTGAGTCCTAGAGCCTGCTAGTCATTTACAGTGAGTCCTAGAGCCTGCTAGTCATTTACAGTGAGTCCTAGAGCCTGCTTGTCATTTACAGTGAGTCCTAGAGCCTGCTAGTCATTTACAGTGAGTCCTAGAGCCTGCTAGTCATTTACAGTGAGTCCTAGAGCCTGCTAGTCATTTACAGTGAGTCCTAGAGCCTGCTAGTCATTTACAGTGAGTCCTAGAGCCTGCTAGTCATTTACAGTGAGTCCTAGAGCCTGCTAGTCATTTACAGTGAGTCCTAGAGCCTGCTAGTCATTTACAGGAAATGCTTGAGCCTTATAGTTATTTATAGTGAGTGGTTCATCCTGATAATCATTTACAGTGAGTGCTTGAGACTCATGGTCATTTACAATGAGTGTTTGAGACATAGTCATTTACAGTGAGTTCTCCAGCCTGATCGTTATTTACAAACATTAATAACATACTCATTTACAAATGAGATTATATTTTTTTTTTCAGTACACACAAGCTTATAATTACTAACCCAATGGCGCTTTACTCTCTCCCTCTCTCTCTCTCTCTCTCTCTCTCTCCCTCTCTCTCTCTCTCTCTCTCTCTCTCTCTTTGTATTAGAGCAAGCTTTATCTTTAAGTTTGAGAGAGATGCGGCTAATGACGTCTTAACTAGCCACCTCTGGCTTAACGAGTGTTATCCACTAACACCCAAGATGCTGCACTGGCTTTAACGAAGCAAAGTATTCTCAAGAGTTGCTGGCTTAACCCACTTTGTTGATGTTTCTGCTAGTGAACGTTCCTTCTTACACGTCTGCTAGTGAACGTTCATCTCGCACGTCTGCTAGTGAACGTTCATCTCGCACGTCTGCTAGTGAACGTTCATCTCGCACGTCTGCTAGTGAACGTTCATCTCGCACGTCTGCTAGTGAACGTTCCGTCTCACAGGTCTGGAAGTGAACGTTCCATCTTACACGTCTGAAAGTGAACGTTCCATCTCACACGTATGGAAGTGAACGTTCCGTCTCGCACGTCTGCTAGTGAACGTTCATCTCGCACGTCTGCTAGTGAACGTTCCGTTTCACAGGTCTGGAAGTGAACGTTCCGTCTCGCACGTCTGGAAGTGCACGTTCCATCTCATACGTCTGCTAGTGAACGTTCCATCTCACACGTCTGGAAGTGAACGTTCCATTTCACACGTCTGCTAGTGAACGTTCCGTTTCACAGGTCTGGAAATGAACGTTCCGTCTTACAGGTCTGGAAGTGAACGTTCCATCTCACATGTCTGCTAGTGAACGTTCTCTCTGACTTCGTTAGGAAACGACAGTATACCGTATTCACCCATCTCTGATTCTCTGTCTGTCTCTGTCTCTGTCTGTCTGTCTGTCTCTCTCTCTGTTAATCCTTCTTCCGTGCCTTAACACTTTCTCTCTCCCTCACCTTAACCCACTCTCCTTAATCCTCCTTCCCTACTTTCCCTCTCTTTAATCCACAGTTCTCCTTGATCCTCCCTCCCTCCCTACTTCATCTCTTCCCTCTCTTTCCCTCCTTACTCACACATTTCCACACTATTCTCCGCCATATTACCCCTGCCAACATCTGCACAGTTCTCTCCACCACTCCTGCCAGCATCTACACAGTTCTCTCCACCACCCCTCCAACATCACCACCCCTGCCAACATCACCACCCCTGGCAACATCTATACAGTTCTCTCCACCACCCCTGCCAACATCTACACAGTTCTCTCCACCACCCCTGCCAACATCTCCACCACCTCCCCCATCATTGACAGTTGAATGAGATTTTTAATTGATGTTAATTATTTTAACTTTATGTAATAATATTTATTAGTGTCGTTCGTGTTGTTAATGATTATCAGCAACACAAGTACTGTCAAAATGGTGATGTACGTGGCAGTGCAAGACACCAGTGTAAGTGCTGGCAGTAAATTAATCAAGAGAATGGAGAATAAAGTATACAGTAGATGTTATCTTTATGATTTAACATATATTTCCACACCAAACTTATGTACAATTATTTACATTATGTACAGTAATTGCACTAAATGCCACAATGTGAGCAGGACTGAAAAGAGAGAGAGAGAGAGAGAGAAGAGGTCAGTGTGAGAACTCTCACTGTTACACTTTTAGACATCCATACGAAGTACAGATTCTGCTATGATGTTAACCATCTCGAGGCTTGTGAGGATCTCAACCTCCAGGGCTGTACCTGCATGCATGGAAGCCTACCCTGGAACCCCCAGCCTCACCTTGATTGGCAGACCTCCAGCACAAACTAGCAGTTACCCCCATATTCAGATGGTGCACTAATTCGGATATACGATAAACTGCCGTGTTTTAAAGCTGGTTAGTGATGGCTTGCTGGAGGAACGTGGTTACGTGTGGTACACGCCGAACGTAACGTACTCTCTGTATGCCACAATGACGGTATTTTCTGTTTTCCCTTACTTCTACCGTAGATGGTCTTATGTGTGTTTTGTATTTATTTTTAATGCAAAGATGGCCGAGCGATTTACCAGGTCAAAATTCTCTCAAAATATCAAAACTTCCTTCCACCACTGCCAGATAAAAACAGTAGGCCTCAACTAGGTAATACAATACTGCCAGATAAAAACAGTAGGCCTCAACTAGGTAATACAACACTGCCAGATAAAAACAGTAGGCCTCAACTAGGTAATACAACACTGCCAGATAAAAACAGTAGGCCTCAACTAGGTAATACAACACTGCTAGATAAAAACAGTAGGCCTCAACTAGGTAATACAACACTGCTAGATAAAAACAGTAGGCCTCAACTAGGTAATACAACACTGCCAGATAAAAACAGTAGGCCTCAACTAGGTAATACAACACTGCTAGATAAAAACAGTAGGCCTCAACTAGGTAATACAACACTGCCAGATAAAAACAGTAGGCCTCAACTAGGTAATACAACACTGCTAGATAAAAGCAGTAGGCCTCAACTAGGTAATACAACACTACTAGATAAAAAAAGTAGGCCTCAACTAGGTAATACAACACTGCTAGATAAAAACAGTAGGCCTCAACTAGGTAATACAACACTGCTAGATAAAAACAGTAGGCCTCAACTAGGTAATACAACACTGCCAGATAAAAACAGTAGGCCTCAACTAGGTAATACAACACTGCCAGATAAAAACAGTAGGCCTCAACTAGGTAATAAAACACTGCTAGATAAAAACAGTAGGCCTCAACTAGGTAATACAACACTGCTAGATAAAAACAGTAGGCCTCAACTAGGTAATACAACACTGCCTGATAAGAACAGTAGGCCTCAACTAGGTAATACAACACTGCTAGATAAAAACAGTAGGCCTCAACTAGGTAATACAACACTGCCAGATAAGAACAGTAATCCTCAACTAGGTTATACAACACTGCCAGATAAGAACAGTAGGTCTCAGGTATGATCTCCCACAAAACCAGCTGCAGGGTGCTTCACCTAGGGTGTCTCCACAGTACCAGCTGCCAGCAGAGTATTTCAGCTAGAGTGCCCCCGCCCTGTACCAGCTACCAGCAGGTGCTTCAGTTAGTGCCGCCACAGTACCAGCTGCCAGCAGGGTGCTTCACCAAGAGTGCCAGCCCCCCTCCCCCAACAGTACCAGCTGACACTACAACATGCTTTTAGAATTCGCCACCGAGTTGCTGGCGCTAGCGTGGAGTTTACAATATCGCGTCTTAAGCTGGTGTTAGCATTTAAAGCGAGCGCTCAGCCCTGCCGTTGCAACCTGGCTTTCTGAACCTGGCTAATGTGGGTTGCAAGCCCCAGATCAAGTGGCCTAGCTCAGCACCCAGTCGTTTGAAAACGCCACACACACAAACACACACACATACACACACACACACACACATACATACACACATACATACACACACATACATACACACACATACAAATACACA
This sequence comes from Cherax quadricarinatus, assembly GCF_038502225.1. NCBI lineage: Eukaryota > Metazoa > Arthropoda > Malacostraca > Decapoda > Parastacidae > Cherax > Cherax quadricarinatus. The sequence continues at coordinate 8,249,143 of NC_091309.1, forward strand.
TACATACACACACATACATACACACACATACACACACACACATACATACATACATACACACATACATACATACATACATACATACATACATACATACATACACACACACACACACACACACACACACACACACACAGACACAGACACACACACACACACACACACACACACACACACACACACACACACACACACACACACACACACACACACACACACACACACACACACACACACACACACACACACACACACACACACACACACACACACACACACACACACACACACACTATTTCTTCAGTCATAGAGTTGTCAAGAAGTGGAATAGTCTGGCAGGTGACGTAGTGGAGGCAGGAACCATACATAGTTTTAAGACGAGGTTTGATAAAGCTCATGGAGCAGGAAGAGAGAGGACCTAGTAGCGATCAGTGAAGAGGCCGGGCCAGGAGCTATGAATCGACCCCTGTAACCACAAATAGGTGAGTACACACACACACACATCACTATACATCTCACATATCTCTCCCATTAGCATACAGACAGTAAGAGCGAGCAAGCACCTCTTCACCCCTCCTCCCTCTCCTCCTCCATAACCCCCATTTCTGGCGCCTCCAGCCCCCTCCCCCTCCTCTCCTGAGTGTGTGTGTATGTGTATACCTTGTGAATGTCTCCTGAAGGCAGTTGTAAATCAGATAAATCCTTCGGGTAATCCTGGCGTGGTCCTGCTCAAGCCTCGGGTATCTGCGGATGAGACTCGCGTTTTGCGGTAATCGCGGGGGGTAACGTTCGCCAGAGGGGGGGTAACGCTCGCCAGAGGGGGGTAACGTTCGTGGAGAATACCGTTGGCAGGGGTAACTTTCGCTGGAGCAACGTTCACTGGAGTGACGTACCTAGGGGGCACCGTTCACGGGAGCAACATCCACGTGACCATCTTTCACGGAGCAACGTTCGCTTGAGCAACGTTCACGGAGCAACGTTCACGTCAGCAGCGTTCACGGAGCAACATTCACGGAGCAACGTTCACGGGAGCAACGTTCACGTGAGCAACGTTCACGGTGCAAAGTTCACGTCAGCAACATTCACGGGAGCAACATTCATGGAGCAACGTTCACGGGAGCAACGTTCACGTCAGCAACATTCACGGGAACAACGTTCACGGAGCAACGTTCACGTCAGCAACATTCACGGGAGCAACGTTCACGTCAGCAACATTCATGGGAGCAACGTTCACGGGAGCAACGTTCACGTCAGCAACATTTACGGGAGCAACGTTCACGGGAGCAACGTTCACGGAGCAACGTTCACGTCAGCAACATTCACGGGAGCAACGTTCACGTGATCAACGTTCACGGAGCAACGTTCACGTCGGCAACATTCACGGGAGCAACGTTCACGTTAGGAACGTTCACGGAGCAACGTTCACAGGAGTAACGTTCACGTCAGCAACGTTCACAGAGCAACGTTCACGTCAGCAACTTTCACGAGAGCAACGTTCACGTCAGCAACATTCACGTCAGTAACGTTCACGGAGCAACGTTCATGTCAGCAACATTCACGGAGCAACGTTCACGTCAGCAACGTTCACGGAGCAACATTCACGTTAGCAACGTTCACGTCAGCAACGTTCACGGAGCAGCGTTCACGTCAGCAACGTTCACGGAGCAACGTTCATGGGAGCAACGTTCACGTCAGCAACGTTCATGGATCAACATTCACGTCAGCAACGTTCACGTCAGCAACGTTCACGAAGCAAAGTTCACGGAAGCAACGTTCACGGAGCAACGTTCACGGAGCAGCGTTCACGAAGCAAAGTTCACGGAACAACGTTCACGGGAGCAACGTTCACGGAGCAACGTTCACTTGGGCAACGTTCGCGGAGCAACGTTCACGGGAGCAACGTTCACGGAGCATCGTTCACGGAGCAACGTTCATGGAGTAACGTTCACGGGAGCAACGTTCACGGAACAACGTTCACGGGAGCAACGTTCATGGAGCAACGTTCACGGGAACAGCGTTCACGGGAGCAACGTTCACGGACCAACGTTCACGGGAGCAACGTTCACGGAGCAACGTTCACGGGAGCAACGTTCACGGAGCAACGTTCACGGAGCATCGTTCACGGGAGCAAAGTTCACGGGAGCAAAGTTCACGGGAGCAAAGTTCACGGAGCAACGTTCACGGGAGCAACGTTCACGGGAGCCACGTTCACGGGAGCAATGTTCACGGAGCAACGTTCACGGAGCAACGTTCATGTAGCAACGTTCATGGAGCAACGTTCACTTGAGAAGCATTCACTGAGCAACGTTCACGGAGCAACGTTCACGGAGCAGCGTTCACGGAGCCACGTTCACGGGAGCAACGTTCACGAAGCAACGTTGATGGAGCAACGTTCACTTGAGCAACATTCACACAGCAACGTTCACGGGAGCAACGTTCACACAGCAACGTTCACGGGAGCAACGTTCACGGGAGCAACGTTCACGGAACAACGCTCACGGAGCAACGTTCATGGAGCAACGCTCATGGAGCAACGTTCACGCGAGCAACGTTCACGGAGCAACGTTCACGGGAGCAACGTTCACGGGAGCAACGTTCACATGGGGACACAGATGCGTGGATGAATGTTCGGATTATTTCTGGAAATGTGGGTCGCCAGTGGCGATGATGAGTGAGTTATGGGATGATGGGGAGTTATGGGATGATGGGGGAGTTATGGGATGATGGGAGAGTTGTGGGATGATGGGGGTTATGGGATGATGGAAGAGTTATGGGATGATGGGAGAGTTATGGGATGATGGGGGAGTTATGGGATGATGGGAGAGTTGTGGGATGATGGGGGTTATGGGATGATGGAAGAGTTATGGGATGATGGGAGAGTTATGGGATGATGGGGGAGTTATGGGATGATGGAAGAGTTATGGGATGATGGGAGAGTTATGGGATGATGGGGGAGTTATGGGATGATGGAAGAGTTATGGGATGATGGGGGTTATGGGATGATGGAAGAGTTATGGGATTATGGGAGAGTTATGGGATGATGGGGGAGTTATGGGATGATGGAAGAGTTATGGGATGATGGGGGTTATGGGATGATGGAAGAGTTATGGGATGATGGGAGAGTTATAGGATGATGGGGAGTTATGGGATGATGGAAGAGTTATGGGATGATGGGGGTTATGGGATGATGGAAGAGTTATGGGATGATGGGAGAGTTATGGGATGATGGGGGAGTTATGGGATGATGGAAGAGTTATGGGATGATGGTGGTTATGGGATGATGGAAGAGTTATGGGATGATGGGAGAGTTATGGGATGATGGGGGAGTTATGGGATGATGGAAGAGTTATGGGATGATGGGAGAGTTATGGGATGATGGGGGAGTTATGCGATGATGGAAGAGTAATGGGATGATGGAAGAGTTACGGGATGATGGGGGTTATGGGATGATGGAAGAGTTATGGGATGATGGGAGAGTTATGGGATGATGGGGGAGTTATGGGATGATGGAAGAGTTATGGGATGATGGGAGAGTTATGGGATGATGGGAGTTATGGGATGATGGGGGAGTTATGGGATGATGGAAGAGTTATGGGATGATGGGAGAGTTATGGGATGATGGGGGAGTTATGGGATGATGGAAGAGTAATGGGATGATGGAAGAGCTATGGGATGATGGAAGAGCTATGGGATGATGGAAGAGATATGGGATGATGAGGGAATTATGGGATGATGGAAGAGTAATGGGATGATGGAAGAGCTATGGGATGATGGAAGAGCTATGGGATGATGGAAGAGTTATGGGATGATGGGGGAGTTATGGGAGGATGGAAGAGTTATGGGATGATGGAAGTTATGGGATGATGGGAGAGTTATGGGATGATGGGGGAGTTATGGGATGATGGAAGAGTTATGGGATGATGGGGGAGTTATGGGAGGATGGAAGAGTTATGGGATGATGGAAGTTTTGGGATGATGGGAGAGTTATGGGATGATGGAAGAGCTATGGGATGATGGAAGAGTTATGGGATGATGGGAGAGTTATGGGATGATGGAAGTTATGGGATGATGGGAGAGTTATGGGATGATGGAAGAGTTATGGGATGATGGAAGAGTTATGGGATGATTGAAGAGTTATGGGAGAATGGAAGAGTTATGGGATGATGGAAGAGTTATCTGATGATGGGAGTTATGGGATGATGGAGGAGTAATGGGATGATGGGGAGTTATGAGATGGGAGTTATGGGATGATGGGGAGTTATGAGATGATGGGAGTTATGGGATGATGGGGAGTTATGAGATGATGAGGAGTTATGGGATGATGGGGAGTTATGGGATGACGGGGAGTTATGGGATGATGGGGAGTTATGAGATGATGGGAGTTATGGGATGATGGGGAGTTATGGGAAGATGGGGAGTTATGAGATGATGGGAGTTATGGGATGATGGGGAGTTATGGGATGATGGGGAGTTATGAGATGATGAGGAGTTATGGGATGATGGGGAGTTATGGGATGACGGGGAGTTATGGGATGATGGGGAGTTATGGGATGATGGGGAGTTATGAGATGATGGGGAGTTATGGGATGATGGGGAGTTATGCGATGATGGGAGTTATGGGATGATGGGGAGTTATGAGATGATGGGAGTTATGGGATGATGGGGAGTTATGGGATGATGGGGAGTTATGAGATGATGGGAGTTATGGGATGATGGGGAGTTATGGGATGATGGGGAGTTATGAGATGATGAGGAGTTATGGGATGATGGGGAGTTATGGGATGACGGGGAGTTATGGGATGATGGGGAGTTATGGGATGATGGGGAGTTATGAGATGATGGGGAGTTATGAGAAGACGGGGAGTTATGAGATGATGGGGAGTTATGAGATGATGGGGAGTTATGAGATGATGGGGAGTTATGAGATGATGGGGAGTTATGAGATGACGGGGAGTTATGAGATGATGGGGAGTTATGGGATGATGGGGAGTTATGAGATGATGGGGAGTTATGAGATGATGGGGAGTTATGAGATGATGGGGAGTTATGGGATGATGGGGAGTTATGAGATGATGGGGAGTTATGAGATGATGGGGAGTTATGAGATGATGGGGAGTTATGAGATGATGGGGAGTTATGTGATGATGGGGAGTTATGGGATGATGGGGAGTTATGAGATGATGGGGAGTTATGAGATGATGGGGAGTTATGAGAAGACGGGGAGTTATGAGATGATGGGGAGTTATGAGATGATGAGGAGTTATGGGATGATGGGGAGTTAAGGGATGATGGGGAGTTATGGGATGATGGGGAGTTATGAGATGATGGGGAGTTATGGGGGTTATGATGGGGAGTGAGATATGGGGAGAGATGATGGGGAGTTATGGGATGATGAGATGATGGGGAGTTATGGGATATGAGAAGATGGGGAGTTATTATGGGGAGTTAGATGATGGGGAGTTATGAGATGACGGGGAGTTATGAGATGATGAGGAGTTATGGGATGATGGGGAGTTACGGGATGATGGGGAGTTATGGGATGATGGGGAGTTATGAGATGATGGGGAGTTATGAGATGATGGGGAGTTATGGGATGATGGGGAGTTATGAGATGATGGGGAGTTATGAGATGATGGGGAGTTATGAGATGATGGGGAGTTATGGGATGATGGGGAGTTACGGGATGATGGGGAGTTATGGGAAGATGGTGTTATGAGATGATGGGGAGTTATGAGATGATGGGAGTTATGGGATGATAGTTGAGATGATGGAGTTTTGAGATGAGGGGGTGTTATGAGATGCTGGGGAGTTATGGGATGATGGGGAGTTATGAGATGATGGGGAGTTATGAGATGATGGGGAGTTATGAGATGATGGGGAGTTATGAGATGATGGGGAGTTATGAGATGATGGGGAGTTATGAGATGATGGGGAGTTATGGGATGATGGGGAGTTAAGAGATGATGGGGAGTTATGAGATGAGGGGGAGTTATGGGGAGTTATGAGATGATGGGGAGTTATGAGATGATGGGGAGTTAAGGGATGATGGGGAGTTATGAGATGATGGGGAGTTATGAGATGATGGGGAGTTATGAGATGATGGGGAGTTATGAGATGATGGGGAGTTATGGGATGATGGGGAGTTATGAGATGATGGGGAGTTATGAGATGATGGGGAGTTATGGGATGATGGGGAGTTATGAGATGATGGGGAGTTATGGGATGATGGGGAGTTATGAGATGATGGGGAGTTATGAGATGATGGGGAGTTATGAGATGATGGGGAGTTGTGGGATGATGGGGAGTTATGGGAGTGTTTATTACATACGGGAGTGTGAATGTATGGCTGTGTTTTTCTGCGTGTATGTACGTGCGTTTGTTTTTTATTGTACGTATTTGTATGTGTATTTGCGCGCCTGCTTGTGTCTGTCTTGTGCGTATGTTTTTGTGCGTTTGTCCGTACAACCGTACGCAGTTAGTTACAATTACGTACACACACACACACACACACATACACACATACACACACACACACACACACACATACACACACACACACACACCCACACACACACCCACACACACACCCACACACACACACACACACACACAGACACACACACACACACACACACACACACACACACACACATACATACACACATACACACACACACACACATACACACACACACACACACACACACACACACACACACACACATATATATATATATATATATATATATATATATATATATATATATATATATATATATATACATATATACCATTTATATATATGGTGTGTACTCACCTATTTACTCACCTATTTGTGGTTGCAGGGGTCGAGTCCTAGCTCCTGGCCCCGCCTCTTCACCGGTTGCTACTAGGCCCTCTCTCTTCCCGCTCCATGAGCTTTATCAAACCTCGTCTTAAAACTGTGTATGGTTCCTGCCTCCACTACGTCATTTTCTAGGCTATTCCACTGCCTTACAACTCTATGACTGAAGAAATACTTCCTACTATCTCTCTGACTCATTTGTGTCTTCAACTTCCAATTGTGGCCTCTTGTTTCTGTGTCCCCTCCCTGGAACATCCTGTCTTTGTCCACCTTGTCTATTCCACGCAGTATTTTATATGTCGTTATCATGTCTCCCCTGACCCTCCTGTCCTCCAGTGTCGTCAGGCCGATTTCCCTTAATCTTTCTTCATAGGACATTCCCCTTAGCTCTGGAACTAACCTTGTCGCAAACCTTTGTACTTTCTCTAGTTTCTTGACGTGCTTTATCAAGTGCGGGTTCCAAACAGGTGCTGCATACTCCAGTATGGGCCTGACATACACGGTGTACAGTGTCTTGAATGATTCCTTACTAAGGTATCGGAATGCTGTTCTCAGGTTTGCCAGGCGCCCATGTGCTGCAGCAGTTATCTGATTGATGTGTGCTTCCGGAGACATGCTCGGTGTTATACTCACCCCAAGATCTTTCTCCTTGAGTGAGGTTTGCAGTCTTTGGCCACCTAGCCTATACTCTGTCTGTGGTCTTCTGTGCCCTTTCCCTATCTTCATGACTTTGCATTTGGCAGGATTAAATTCGAGAAGCCATTTGCTGGACCAGGTGTCCAGTCTGTCCAGGTCTCTTTGAAGTCCTGTGTGTGTGTGTGTGTGTGTGTGTGTGTGTGTGTGTGTTTGTGTGTGTGTGTGTGTGTGTGTGTATGTGTGTGTGTGTGTGTGTGTGTGTGTGTGTATGTGTGTTACAGAAAATATTTGCATTAAATATGAAATTAAGCTGAGAGCTCTCCTGGTCAGAGCTTGCTGTCTGCGCTGATCCGTGGATCGGGTGAAGTCAGCGAGGAGTCAGCACGACAGTTCGAAACTTGGTGGGCGGTACACGTGGCCCACGTCTCACGCCCACCCCCCTCCGCCCACGTCATGACGCCCCCGCCCCACCACATACACGCTCGCCCACACCCAATAGAGAAGATACCAAGTGAACCTCTCCATCCTGCTATACAAGTAAGTTGAACTCTGAAGTTCTGTTGTGTCTTCCAATAATTTTTTTGGGTGGTCAGGAATATCAATAAACTTGGCTGTAAGTAATATTTATAAAGCTTTTATTTATTTATTATTATTATTATTATTATTATTATTATTATTATTATTATTATTATTATTATTATTAGAGTATTGGAAAGTGTTTTAAGAGTAAGATTATACAGTAATAAATTGTGCAGGTGAGGGAGAGGGGGTGCGAGTGTTACTGAGTGCAGAGATGAGGGAGAGGGGGTGCGAGTGTTACTGAGTACAGAGGTGAGGGAGAGGGGGTGCGAGTGTTACTGAGTGCAGAGATGAGGGAGAGGGGGTGCGAGTGTTACTGAGTACAGAGATGAGGGAGAGGGGGTGCGAGTGTTACTGAGTACAGAGATGAGGGAGAGGGGGCGCGAGTGTGACTGAGTGCAGAGATGAGGGAGAGGGGGTGCGAGTGTTACTGAGTACAGAGATGAGGGAGAGGGGGTGCGAGTGTTACTGAGTGCAGAGATGAGGGAGAGGGGGTGCGAGTGTTACTGAGTACAGAGATGAGGGAGAGGGGGTGCGAGTGTTACTGAGTACAGAGATGAGGGAGAGGGGGTGCGAGTGTTACTGCGCGCAGAGTTGAGGGAGAGGGGGTGCGAGTGTTACTGAGTGCAGAGATGAGGGAGAGAGGGTGCGAGTGTTACTGAGTGCAGAGATGAGGGAGAGGGGGTGCGAGTGTTACTGAGTGCAGAGATGAGGGAGAGAGGGTGCGAGTGTTACTGAGTACAGAGATGAGGGAGAGGGGGTGCGAGTGTTACTGAGTACAGAAGTGAGGGAGAGGGGGTGCGAGTGTTACTGAGTACAGAGGTGAGGGAGAGGGGGTGCGAGTGTTACTGAGTGCAGAGATGAGGGAGACGGGGTGCAAGTGTTACTGAGTACAGAGATGAGGGAGAGGGGGTGCGAGTGTTACTGAGTGCAGAGATGAGGGAGAGGGGGTGCGAGTGTTACTGAGTGCAGAGATGAGGGAGAGGGGGTGCGAGTGTTACTGAGTGCAGAGATGAGGGAGAGGGGGGTGCGAGTGTTACTGAGTGCAGAGATGAGGGAGAGGGGGTGCGAGTGTTACTGAGTACAGAGATGAGGGAGAGGGGGTGCGAGTGTTACTGAGTGCAGAGATGAGGGAGAGGGGGTGCGAGTGTTACTGAGTGCAGAGATGAGGGAGAGGGGGTGCGAGTGTTACTGAGTACAGAGATGAGGGAGAGGGGGTGCGAGTGTTACTGAGTGCAGAGATGAGGGAGAGGGGGTGCGAGTGTTACTGAGTGCAGAGGTGAGGGAGAGGGGGTGCGAGTGTTACTGAGTGCAGAGATGAGGGAGAGGGGGTGCGAGTGTTACTGAGTGCAGAGATGAGGGAGAGGGGGTGCGAGTGTTACCGAGTACCGAAGTGAGGGAGAGGGGGTGCGAGTGTTACTGAGTGCAGAGGTGAGGGAGAGGGGGTGCGAGTGTTACTGAGTGCAGAGGTGAGGGAGAGGGGGTGCGAGTGTTACTGAGTGCAGAGGTGAGGGAGAGGGGGTGCGAGTGTTACTGAGTGCAGAGGTGAGGGAGAGGGGGTGCGAGTGTTACTGAGTGCAGAGATGAGGGAGAGGGGGTGCGAGTGTTACTGAGTGCAGAGGTGAGGGAGAGGGGGTGCGAGTGTTACTGAGTGCAGAGATGAGTGAGAGGGGGTGCGAGTGTTACTGAGTGCAGAGATGAGGGAGAGGGGGTGCGAGTGTTACTGAGTGCAGAGATGAGGGAGACGGGGTGCGAGTGTTACTGAGTGCAGAGATGAGGGAGAGGGGGTGCGAGTGTTACTGAGTACAGAGATGAGGGAGAGGGGGTGCGAGTGTTACTGAGTGCAGAGATGAGGGAGAGGGGGTGCGAGTGTTACTGAGTGCAGAGATGAGGGAGAGGGGGTGCGAGTGTTACTAAGTGCAGAGATGAGGGAGAGGGGGTGCGAGTGTTACTGAGTGCAGAGATGAGGGAGAGGGGGTGCGAGTGTTACTGAGTGCAGAAGTGAGGGAGAGGGGGTGCGAGTGTTACTGAGTGCAGAGGTGAGGGAGAGGGGGTGCGAGTGTTACTGAGTGCAGAGGTGAGGGAGAGGGGGTGCGAGTGTTACTGAGTGCAGAGGTGAGGGAGAGGGGGTGCGAGTGTTACTGAGTGCAGAGGTGAGGGAGAGGGGTGCGAGTGTTACTGAGTACAGAGGTGAGGGAGAGGGGGTGCGAGTGTTACTGAGTACAGAGGTGAGGGAGAGGGGGTGCGAGTGTTACTGAGTACAGAGGTGAGGGAGAGGGGGTGCGAGTGTTTCTGCGGCCAGCGGTGAGGGAGAGGGGGTGCGAGTGTTACTGAGTACAGAGGTGAGGGAGAGGGGGTGCGAGTGTTACTGAGTGCAGAAGTGAGCGGTGAGGGAGAGGGGGTGCGAGTGTTACTGAGTGCAGAGGTGAGGGAGAGGGGGTGCGAGTGTTACTGAGTGCAGAAGTGAGCGGTGAGGGAGAGGGGGTGCGAGTGTTACTGAGTGCAGAGGTGAGGGAGAGGGGGTGCGAGTGTTACTGAGTGCAGAGGTGAAGGAGAGGGGGTGCGAGTGTTACTGAGTGCAGAAGTGAGCGGTGAGGGAGAGGGGGTGCGAGTGTTACTGAGTGCAGAGGTGAGGGAGAGGGGGTGCGAGTGTTACTGAGTACAGAGGTGAGGGAGAGGGGGTGCGAGTGTTACTGAGTACAGAGGTGAGGGAGAGGGGGTGCGAGTGTTACTGAGTGCAGAGGTGAGGGAGAGGGAGTGCGAGTGTTACTGAGTGCAGAGGTGAGGGAGAGGGAGTGCGAGTGTTACCGAGTGCAGAAGTGAGCGGTGAGGGAGAGGCGGTGCGAGTGTTACTGAGTGCAGAGGTGAGGGAGAGGGAGTGCGAGTGTTACTGAGTGCAGAAGTGAGCGGTGAGGGAGAGGAGGTGCGAGTGTTACTGAGTGCAGAGGTGAGGGAGAGGGGTTACGAGTGTTACTGAGTGCAGAAGTGAGCGGTGAGGGAGAGGCGGTGCGAGTGATACTGAGTGCAGAGGTGAGGGAGAGGGGGTGCGAGTGTTACTGAGTGCAGAAGTGAGCGGTGAGGGAGAGGCGGTGCGAGTGTTACTGAGTGCAGAGGTGAGGGACAGGGGGTGCGAGTGTTACTGAGTGCAGAAGTGAGCGGTGAGGGAGAGGGGGTGCGAGTGTTACTGAGTGCAGAGGTGAAGGAGAGGGGGTGCGAGTGTTACTGAGTGCAGAGGTGAGGGAGAGGGGGTGCGAGTGTTACTGAGTGCAGAGGTGAGGGAGAGGGGGTGCGAGTGTTACTGAGTGCAGAAGTGAGCGGTGAGGGAGAGGCGGTGCGAGTGTTACTGAGTGCAGAGGTGAGGGAGAGAGGGTGCGAGTGTTACTGAGTGCAGAAGTGAGCCGTGAGGGAGAGGGGGTGCGAGTGTTACTGAGTGCAGAGGTGAATGAGAGGGGGTGCGATTGTTACTGAGTGGAGAAGTGAGCGGTGAGGGAGAGGCGGTGCGAGTGTTACTGAGTGCAGAGGTGAGGGAGAGAGGGTGCGAGTGTTACTGAGTGCAGAGGTGAGGGAGAGGGGGTGCGAGTGTTACTGAGTTCAGAGGTGAGGGAGAGGGTGCGAGTGTTACTGAGTGCAGAGGTGAGGGAGAGGGGGTGCGAGTGTTACTGAGTGCAGAGGTGAGGGAGAGGGGGTGCGAGTGTTACTGAGTGCAGAGGTGAGCGGTGAGGGAGAGGGGGTGCGAGTGTTACTGAGTGCAGAGGTGAGGGAGAGGGGGTGCAAGTGTTACTGAGTGCAGAGGTGAGGGAGAGGGGGTGCGAGTGTTACTGAGTTCAGAGGTGAGGGAGAGGGTGCGAGTGTTACTGAGTGCAGAGGTGAGGGAGAGGGGGTGCGAGTGTTACTGAGTGCAGAGGTGAGGGAGAGGGGGTGCGAGTGTTACTGAGTGCAGAGGTGAGCGGTGAGGGAGAGGGGGTGCGAGTGTTACTGAGTGCAGAGGTGAGAGGTGAGGGAGAGGGGGTGCGAGTGTTACTGAGTGCAGAGGTGAGAGGTGAGGGAGAGGGGGTGCGAGTGTTACTGAGTGCAGAGGTGAGCGGTGAGGGAGAGGGGGTGCGAGTGTTACTGAGTGCAAATGTGAGCGGTGAGGGAGAGGGGGTCCGTTACTGAGTGCAGAGGTGAGGGAGAGGGGGTGCGAGTGTTACTTAGTGCAGAGGTGAGGGAGAGGGGGTGCGAGTGTTACTGAGTGCAGAGGTAAGGGAGAGGGGTGCGAGTGTTACTGAGTGCACAGGTGAGAGGTGAGGGAGAGGCGGTGCGAGTGTTACTGAGTGCACAGGTGAAAGGTGAGGGAGAGGGGGTGTGAGTGTTACTGAGTGCACAGGTGAGAGGTGAGGGAGAGGGGGTGCGAGTGTTACTAAGTGCACAGGTGAGAGGTGAGGGAGAGGGGGTGCGAGTGTTACTGAGTGCACAGGTGAGAGGTGAGGGAGAGGCGGTGCGAGTGTTACTGAGTGCATAGGTGAGCGGTGAGGGAGAGGCGGTGCGTGTGTTACTGAGTGCAGAGGTGAGGGAGAAGGGGTTACTGAGTGCACAGGTGAGAGGTGAGGGAGAGGGGGTGCGAGTGTTACTGAGTGCACAGGTGAGAGGTGAGGGATAGGGGCTACGAATGTTACTGAGTGCATAGGTGAGAGGTGAGGGAGAGGGGGTGCGAGTGTTACTGAGTGCACAGGTGAGAGGTGAGGGAGAGGGGGTGCGAGTGTTACTGAGTGCAGAGGTGAGAGGTGAGGGAGAAGGGGTTACTGAGTGCACAGGTGAGAGGTGAGGGAGAGGGGGTGCGAGTGTTACTGAGAGCAGAGGTGAGAGATGAGGGAGAGGGGCTACGAGTGTTACTGAGTACACAGGTGAGAGGTGAGGGAGAGGGGGTGCGAGCGTTACTGAGTGCACAGGTGAGAGGTGAGGGAGAGGGGGTGCGAGTGTTACTGAGTGCACAGGTGAGAGGTGAGGGAGAGGGGGTTACTGAGTGCACAGGTGAGAGGTGAGGGAGAGGGGCTGCGAGTGTTTCTGAGTGCACAGGTGAGAGGTGAGGGAGAGGGGGTGCGAGTGTTACTGAGTGCAGAGGTGAGGGAGAGGGGGTGCGAGTGTTACTAAGTGCAGAGGTGAGGGAGAGGGGGTGCGAGTGTTACCGAGTGCAGAGGTGAGAGGTGACGGAAAGGGGGTGTGAGTGTTACTGAGTGCAGAGGTGAGCGGTGAGGGAGAGGGGGTGCGAGTGTTACTGAGTGCAAATGTGAGCGGTGAGGGAGAGGGGGTGCGAGTGTTACTGAGTGCAGAGGTGAGGGAGAGGGGTGCGAGTGTTACTAAGTGCAGAGGTGAGGGAGAGGGGGTGCGAGTGTTACCGAGTGCAGAGGTGAGAGGTGAGGGCGAGGGGGTGTGAGTGTTACTGAGTGCAGAGGTGAGGGAGAGGGGGTGCGAGTGTTACTGAGTGCAAATGTGAGCGGTGAGGGAGAGAGGGTGCGAGTGTTACTGAGTGCAGAGGTGAGGGAGAGGGGGTGCGAGTGTTACTTAGTGCAGAGGTGAGAGGTGAGGGAGAGGGGGTGCGAGTGTTACTGAGTGCAGAGGTAAGGGAGAGGGGTGCGAGTGTTACTGAGTGCACAGGTGAGAGGTGAGGGAGAGGCGGTGCGAGTGTTACTGAGTGCAGAGGTGAGCGGTGAGGGAGAGGGGGTGCGGGTGTTACTGAGTGGAGAGGTGAGGGAGAGGCGGTGCGAGTGTTACTGAGTGCAGAGGTGAGGGAGAGGGGGTGCGAGTGTTACTTAGTGCAGAGGTGAGAGGTGAGGGAGAGGGGGTGCGAGTGTTACTGAGTGCAGAGGTAAGGGAGAGGGGTGCGAGTGTTACTGAGTGCACAGGTGAGAGGTGAGGGAGAGGCGGTGCGAGTGTTACTGAGTGCAGAGGTGAGCGGTGAGGGAGAGGCCGTGCGAGTGTTACTGAGTGCACAGGTGAGAGGTGAGGGAGAGGCGGTGCGAGTGTTACTGAGTGCAGAGGTGAGGGGTGAGGGAGAGGGGGTGCGAGTGTTACTGAGTGCAAAGGTGAGGGGTGAGGGAGAGGCGGTGCAAGTGTTTCTCGAGTGCACAGGTGAGAGGTGAGGGAGAGGGGGTGGGAGTGTTACTGAGTGCAGAGGTGAGCGGTGAGGGAGAGGCGGTGCGACTGTTACTGAGTACAGAGGTGAGGGAGAGGGGCTGCGAGTGTTGCTGAGTGCACAGGTGAAAGGTGAGGGAGAGGGGGGTGCGAGTGTTACTGCGTGCACAGGTGAGAGGTGAGGGAGAGGGGGTGCGAGTGTTACTAATTGCACAGGTGAGAGGTGAGGGAGAAGGGGTGCGAGTGTTACTGAGTGCACAGGTGAGAGGTGAGGGAGAGGGGGTGCGAGTGTTACTGAGTGCATAGGTGAGCGGTGAGGGAGAGGCGGTGCGAGTGTTACTGAGTGCAGAGGTGAGAGGTGAGGGAGAAGGGGTTACTGAGTGCACAGGTGAGAGGTGAGGGAGAGGGGGTGCGAGTGTTACTGAGTGTAGAGGTGAGAGATGAGGGAGACGGGCTACGAGTGTTACTGAGTGCACAGGTGAGAGGTGAGGGAGAGGGGGAGCGAGCGTTACTGAGTGCACAGGTGAGAGGTGAGGGAGAGGGGGTGCGAGTGTTACTGAGTGCACAGGTGAGAGGTGAGGGAGAGGGGCTACGAATGTTACTGAGTGCATAGGTGAGAGGTGAGGGAGAGGGGGTGCGAGTGTTACTGAGTGCACAGGTGAGAGGTGAGGGAGAGGGGGTGCGAGTGTTACTGAGTGCAGAGGTGAGAGGTGAGGGAGAAGGGGTTACTGAGTGCACAGGTGAGAGGTGAGGGAGAGGGGGTGCGAGTGTTACTGAGTGCACAGGTGAGAGGTGAGAGAGTGGGGCTACGAGTGTTACTGAGTGCATAGGTGAGAGGTGAGGGAGAGGGGGTGCGAGTGTTACTGAGTGCACGGGTTAGAGGTGAGGGAGAGGGGGTGCGAGTGTTACTGAGTGCACGGGTGAGAGGTGAGGGAGAGGGGGTTACTGAGTGCACAGGTGAGAGGTGAGGGAGAGGGGCTGCGAGTGTTTCTGAGTGCAGAGGTGAGCGGTGAGAGAGAGGGGGTGCGAGTGTTACTGAGTGCACAGGTGAGAGGTGAGGGAGAGGGGGTTACTGAGTGCACAGGTGAGAGGTGAGGGAGAGGGGGTGCGAGTGTTACAGAGTGCAGAGATGAGGGTGAGGGGGTGCGAGTGTTACTGAGTGCAGAGGTGAGGGAGAGGGGGTGAGAGTGTTACTGAGTGCAGAGGTGAGAGGTGAGGGAGAGGGGGTGCGAGTGTTACTGAGTGCAGAGGTGAGAGGTGAGGGAGAGGGGGTGCGAGTGTTACTGAGTGCACAGGTGAGAGGTGAGGGAGAGGCGGTGCGAGTGTTTCTGAGTGCACAGGTGAGAGGTGAGGGAGAGGGGGTGCGAGTGTTACTGAGTGCACAGGTGAGAGGTGAGAGAGAGGGGGTGCGAGTGTTACAGAGTGCACAGGTGAGAGGTGAGGGAGAGGGGGTTACTGAGTGCACAGGTGAGAGGTGAGGGAGATGGGCTGCAAGTGTTTCTGAGTGCACAGGTGAGAGGTGATGGAGAGGGGGTGCGAGTGTTACTGAGTGCACAGGTGAGAGGTGAGGGAGAAGGGGTGCGAGTGTTACTGAGTTCAGAGGTGAGAGGTGAGGGAGAGGGGGTGCGAGTGTTACTGAGTGCAGAGGTGAGGGAGAGGGGGTGTGAGTGTTACTGAGTGCAGAGGTGAGAGGTGAGGGAGAGGGGGTGCGAGTGTTACTGAGTGCACAAGTGAGAGGTGAGGGAGAGGCGGTGCGAGTGTTACTGAGTACAGAGGTCAGAGGTGAGGGAGAGGGAGTGCGAGTGTTACTGAGTGCAGAGGTGAGAGGTGAGTGAGAGGGGGTGCGAGTGTTACTGAGTGCAGAGGTGAGAGGTGAGGGAGAGTGGGGTGCGAGTGTTGCTGAGTCCAGAGGTGAGGGAGAGGGAGTGCGAGTGTTACTGAGTGCAGAGGTGAGAGGTGAGGGAGAGGGGGTGCGAGTGTTACTGAGTGCACAAGTGAGAGGTGAGGGAGAGGCGGTGCGAGTGTTACTGAGTGCAGAGGTGAGAGGTGAGGGAGAGGGAGTGCGAGTGTTACTGAGTGCAGAGGTGAGAGGTGAGGGAGAGGGGGTGCGAGTGTTACTGAGTGCACAGGTGAGAGGTGAGGGAGAGGGGGTGCGAGTGTTACTGAGTGCAGAGGTGTGAGGTGAGGGAGAGGGGGTGCGAGTGTTACTGAGTGCACAGGTGAGAGGTGAGGGAGAGGGGGTGCGAGTGTTACTGAGTGCAGAGGTGAGAGGTGAGGGAGAGGGGGTGCGAGTGTTACTGAGTGCACAGGTGAGAGGTGAGCGAGAGGGGTTGCGAGTGTTACTGAGTGCACAGGTGAGAGGTGAGCGAGAGGGGTTGCGAGTGTTACTGAGTGCACAGGTGAGATGTGAGGGAGAGGGGTTGCGAGTGTTACTGAGTGCACAGGTGAGAGGTGAGGGAGAGGGGTTGCGAGTGTTACTGAGTGCACAGGTGAGAGGTGAGGGAGAGGGGTTGCGAGTGTTACTGAGTGCACAGGTGAGAGGTGAGGGAGAGGGGTTGCGAGTGTTACTGAGTGCACAGGTGAGAGGTGAGGGAGAGGGGGTGCGAGTGTTTTTATTTAAAAATGTAAATAGTGTTTGTGGTAACTATTATGGTTATTATTACTGCTAAGTGCATGTTATTATTATCACTGCTAGGTGCATGTTATTATTATCACTGCTAGGTGCATGTTATTATTATCACTGCTAGGTGCATGTTATTATTATCACTGCTAGGTGCATGTTATTATTATCACTGCTAGGTGCATATTATTGTCACTGCTAGGTGCATGTTATTATCACTGCTAGGTGCATGTTATTATTGTCACTGCTAGGTGCATGTTATTATTATCACTGCTAGGTGCATGTTATTATTATCACTGCTAGGTGCATGTTATTATTATCACTGCTAGGTGCATATTATTGTCACTCCTAGGTGCATGTTATTATCACTGCTAGGTGCATGTTATTATTGTCACTGCTAGGTGCATGTTATTATTATCACTGCTAGGTGCATGTTAATATCATCACTGCTAGGTGCATGTTATTATCATCACTGCTAGGTGCATGTTATTATCATCACTGCTAGGTGCATGTTATTACTATCACTGCTAGGTGCATGTTATTATTATCACTGCTAGGTGCATGTTATTATTGTCACTGCTAGGTGCATGTTATTATCACTGCTAGGTGCATGTTATTATTGTCACTGCTAGGTGCATGTTATTATTATCACTGCTAGGTGCATGTTATTATTATCACTGCTAGGTGCATGTTATTATCATCACTGCTAGGTGCATGTTATTATTATCACTGCTAGGTGCATGTTATTATTATCACTGCTAGGTGCATGTTATTATTATCACTGCTAGGTGCATGTTATTATCATTACTGCTAGGTGCATGTTATTATTGTCACTGCTAGGTGCATGTTATTATTATCACTGCTAGGTGCATGTTATTATTGTCACTGCTAGGTGCATGTTATTATTATCACTGCTAGGTGCATGTTATTATCATCACTGCTAGGTGCATGTTATTATCATCACTGCTAGGTGCATGTTATTATTATCACTGCTAGGTGCATGTTATTATCATCACTGCTAGGTGCATGTTATTATTATCACTGCTAGGTGCATGTTATTATCATCACTGCTAGGTGCATGTTATTATTATCACTGCTAGGTGCATATTATCATCACTGCTAGGTGCATGTTATTATTATCACTGCTAGGTGCATGTTATTATTATCACTGCTAGGTGCATGTTATTATTATCACTGCTAGGTGCATGTTATTATTGTCACTGCTAGGTGCATGTTATTATCATTACTGCTAGGTGCATGTTATTATTGTCACTGCTAGGTGCATATTATTATTACTGCTAGGTGCATGTTATTATTATCACTGCTGGGTGCATGTTATTATCATTACTGCTAGGTGCATGTTATTATTGTCACTGCTAGGTGCATGTTATTATTGTCACTGCTAAGTGCATGTTATTATTATCACTGCTAAGTGCATTATATTTATTACTGCTAGAAGCATGTTTTTATCATTACTGCTAGGTGCATGTTATTATTATCACTGTTAGGTGCATGTTATTATCATCACTGCTAGGTGCATGTTATTATTATCACTGCTAGGTGCATGTTATTATTATCACTGCTAGGTGCATGTTATTATTATCACTGCTAGGTGCATGTTATTATTATCACTGCTAGGTGCATGTTATTATTATCACTGCTAGGTGCATGTTATTATTATCACTGCTAGGTGCATGTTATTATTGTCACTGCTAGGTGCATGTTATTATTGTCACTGCTAGGTGCATGTTATTATTATCACTGCTAGGTGCATGTTATTATCACTGCTAGGTGCATGTTATTATTATCACTGCTAGGTGCATGTTATTATTATCACTGCTAGGTGCATGTTATTATTATCACTGCTAGGTGCATGTTATTATCACTGCTAGGTGCATGTTATTATTATCACTGCTAGGTGCATGTTATTATCACTGCTAGGTGCATGTTATTATTATCACTGCTAAGTGCATTATATTTATTACTGCTAGATGCATGTTATTATTATCACTGCTAAGTGCATTATATTTATTACTGCTAGGTGCATGTTATTATTATCACTGCTAAGTGCATTATATTTATTACTGCTAGGTGCATGTTATTATTGTCACTGCTAGGTGCATGTTATTATCACTGCTAGGTGCATGTTATTATTATCACTGCTAAGTGCATTATATTTATTACTGCTAGGTGCATGTTATTATTATCACTGCTAGGTGCATGTTATTATTATCACTGCTGGGTGCATGTTATTATCATTACTGCTAGGTGCATGTTATTATTGTCACTGCTAGGTGCATGTTATTATTGTCACTGCTAGGTGCATGTTATTATCACTGCTAGGTGCATGTTATTATTATCACTGCTAAGTGCATTATATTTATTACTGCTAGATGCATGTTATTATTATCACTGCTAGGTGCATGTTATTATCATTACTGCTAGGTGCATGTTATTATTGTCACTGCTAGGTGCATGTTATTATTATCACTGCTAGGTGCATATTATTGTCACTGCTAGGTGCATTATATTCATTACTGCTAGGTGCATGTTATTATTATCACTGCTAGGTGCATTATATTCATTACTGCTAGGTGCATGTTATTATTATCACTGCTAGGTGCATTATATTCATTACTGCTAGGTGCATGTTATTATTATCACTGCTAGGTGCATGTTAATATTGTCACTGCTAGGTGCATGTTATTATTGTCACTGCTAGGTGCATGTTATTATTATCACTGCTAGGTGCATGTTATTATTATCACTGCTTTGTGCATGTTATTATTATCACTGCTAGGTGCATGTTATTACTATCACTGCTTGGTGCATGTTATTATTATCACTGCTAGGTGCATGTTATTATTATCACTGCTTGGTGCATGTTATTATTATCACTGCTAGGTGCATGTTATTATTATCACTGCTAGGAGCATGTTATTATTATCACTGCTAGGTGCATGTTATTATCACTGCTAGGTGCATGTTATTATCACTGCTAGGTTCATGTTATTATCACTGCTAGGGGCATTTTATTATTATCACTGCTAGGTGCATGTTATTATTATCACTGCTCGGTGCATATTATTATCACTGCTAGGTGCCTGTTATTATTATCACTGCTAGGTGCATGTTATTATTATCACTGCTAGGTGCATGTTATTATTGTCACTGCTAGGTGCATATTATTTTTATCACTGCTAGGTACATGATATTATCATTACTGCTAGGTGCATGTTATTATCATTACTGCTAGGTGTATGTTATTATTGTCACTGCTAGGTGCATATTATTATTATCACTGCTAGGTACATGATATTATCATTACTGCTAGGTGCATGTTATTATTTTCACTGCTAGGTGCATGTTATTATCATTACTGCTATGTGCATGTTATTATTGTCACTGCTAGGTGCATGTTATTATTATCACTGCTAGGTGCATGTTATTATTATCACTGCTAGGTGCATGTTATTATTATCACTGCTAGGTACATGTTATTATCATTACTGCTAGGTGCATGTTATTATTTTCACTGCTAGGTGCATGTTATTATCATTACTGCTAGGTGCATGTTATTATCATCACTGCTAGGTGCATGTTATTATCATCACTGCTAGGTGCATATTATTATCACTGCTAGGTGCATGTTATTATTTTCACTGCTAGGTGCATGTTATTATCATTACTGCTAGGTGCATGTTATTATCATTACTGCTAGGTGCATGTTATTATTGTCACTGCTAGGTGCATATTATTATTACTGCTAGGTGCATGTTATTATTATCACTGCTAGGTGCATGTTATTATCATCACTGCTAGGTGCATGTTATTATCATCACTGCTAGGTGCATGTTATTATCATCACTGCTAGGTGCATATTATTATCACTGCTAGGTGCATGTTATTATTATCACTGCTGGGTGCATGTTATTATTATCACTGCTAGGTGCATATTATTATCACTGCTAGGTGCATGTTATTATTATCTTTGCTAGGTGCATGTTATTATCATCACTGCTAGGTGCATGTTATTATCATCACTGCTAGGTGCATATTATTATCACTGCTAGGTGCATGTTATTATCATCACTGCTGGGTGCATGTTATTATTATCACTGCTAGGTGCATATTATTATCACTGCTAGGTGCATATTATTATCACTGCTAGGTGCATGTTATTATCATCACTGCTGGGTGCATGTTATTATTATCACTGCTAGGTGCATGTTATTATCATCACTGCTAGGTGCATGTTATTATTATCACTGCTAGGTGCATGTTATTATTATCACTGCTAGGTGCATGTTATTATTATCACTGCTAGGTGCATGTTATTATCATCACTGCTAGGTGCATATTATTATCACTGCTAGGTGCATGTTATTATCATCACTGCTGGGTGCATGTTATTATTATCACTGCTAGGTGCATGTTATTATCATCACTGCTAGGTGCATGTTATTATCATCACTGCTAGGTGCATATTATTATCACTGCTAGGTGCATGTTATTATCATCACTGCTAGGTGCATGTTATTATTATCACTGCTAGGTGCATGTTATTATTATCACTGCTAGGTGCATATTATTGTCACTGCTAGGTGCATGTTATTATTATCATTGCTAGGTGCATGTTATTATTATCATTGCTAGGTGCATGTTATTATCATCACTGCTGGGTGCATGTTATTATTATCACTGCTAGGTGCATGTTATTATCATCACTGCTAGGTGCATATTATTATCACTGCTGGGTGCATGTTTTTATTATCACTGCTAGGTGCATGTTATTATTATCATTTCTAGGTGTATGTTATTATCATCACTGCTAGGTGCATATTATTATCACTGCTAGGTGCATGTTATTATTATCTTTGCTAGGTGCATGTTATTATCATTACTGCTAGGTGCATATTATTAGTGGTGTTAGCACCATCACTGCTACCACACTTACTATCACCATCTCACAGTTTCCAGGCCTAATAAGAAGAAAAATTATTGTAATGGCTGAAATGAAATAAGACATTGGTACCAGCGTCATCTCTGCCTAGATCACTCTGATCATAAGATCACTCTTATCATAAGATCACTCTGGTCATAAGATCACTCTGGTTATAAGATTACTCTGGTCATAAGATTACTCTGGTCATATGATTACTCTGGTCATAAGATCACTCTGGTCATAACATCACTCTGGTCATAACATCACTCTGGTCATAACATTACTCTGGTCATAAGATCACTCTGGTCATAAGATCACTCTGGTCATAAGATCACTCTGGTCATAAGATTACTCTGGTCATAAGATCACTCTGGTCATAAGATCACTCTGGTCATAAGATTACTCTGGTCATAAGATCACTCTGGTCATAAGATCACTCTGGTCATAAGATTACTCTGGTCATAAGATTACTCTGGTCATAAGATCACTCTGGTCATAAGATCACTCTGGTCATAAGATCACTCGACCCATAAGATCACTCTTATCATAAGATTACTCTGGTCATAAGATCACTCTGGTCATAAGATCACTCTGGCCATAAGATCACTCGATCCATAAGATTACTCTGGCACTTTCACACACTTCAGTTCGTTTATTTCTCCCCGATGTGATCATGGTAATGAATATGATATTGTGTATATGGACTTCAGTAAGGCTTTCGATAGAGTTCCACATCAGAGGTTATTGAGGAAACTTGAGGCACACGGAACAGGATAATTTTTTTCCTGGATAGAGGCATGGTTGAAAAATGGGCAGCAGAGAGTTTGCATAAATGGGGAGAAATAAGAATGGGGGCACTTCACAAGCGGTGTTCCGCAGGGGTCACTGTTGGGCCCCCTTGTTGTCCACAATTTACATAAACGATATAGATATGAGGGAATAAATAGTGACATAATCAAATTTGCTGATGACACCAAAATAGGCCGTCCAATTCATTCTAATGAGGACATTAGACCACTCCAGGATGATTTGAATAGACTGATGCAGTGGTTGGAGAAGTGGCAGATGCAGTTTAATATAGACAAATGCAAAGTTCTAAATGTTGGACAGGAAAATAACCATGCCACATATAAACTAAATTATGTAGATTTTAATATTATTGATTGCGAAAAGGATTTAGGAGTTCTGGTTAGCAGTAATCTGAAACTAAGACAAAAGTGCATAAGTGTTCGCAATAAAGCTAACAGAATCCTTGGCTTCATATCTAGAAGTATAAATAATAGAAGTCCTCAGTTTGTTCTTCAACTCTATATATCTTTGGTTAGGCCTCATTTAGACTATGCTGCTCAGTTCTGGTCACCGTATTACAGAATGGATATAAATGCTCTGGAAAACGTACAAAGGAGGATGACAAAGTTGATCCCTTGTATCAGAAATCTTCCCTATGAGGATAGACTGAGGGCTCTAAATATGCACTCTCTAGAAAGGTGTAGAATTAGGGAGGATATGATTGAGGTGTATAAATGGAAAACAGGAATAAATAAAGAGGATGTAAATAGCGTGCTGAAAATATCTAACATAGACAGGACTCGCAGCAATGGCTTTAAGTTGGAAAAATTCAGATTCAGGAAGGATATAGGAAAGCACTGGTGTGGTAATAGAGTTGTGGATGAGTGGAACAAACTCCCGAGTACCGTCATAGAAGCTAAGACATTGTGTGGTTTTAAAAATAGGTTAGATAAATACATGAGTGGGTGTGGGTGTGTGAGTTGGACCTGACTAGCTTGTGCTACTAGGTCAGATGCCGTTCTCCTTCCTTAAGTGAATGTGAACTGACCTGACTAGGTTTGGGCATTGGCTTAAGCCGGTAGGAGAATTGGACCTACTCGCATGGGCCAGTAGGCCTGCTGCTTCTTATGTTCTTACAGAAATCAGTATCAAGGTTCTTAGGAAGTGTCATACACTATGGTAGTGTTTGATTACACACACACACACACACACACACACACACACACACGATCAATATAATCCATTCTACTGGCATGATAAACGTAATATATATTTATTCGCTCTCTGCACACAAATTAATATTAACTTCACCATGACACGATTTTCGCTATGTTAGCCGCGCCGCCAACATCACTACTGTTGCCACTTTACAAATTACTCGGCTTTTCCAAATAAAAAAAATGACAGCGGATAATTGGTTGATTGGGATGACTGTGTTTTTTTTATTTAAATATTCCTTGTCTGTTGTTTATCTTTGTATGTTTAGCAAACACGATTTCTACTCTTTGTTTTATAAGAATATTTCTTATTACTTTTGTTATTATTTCTGTTATTATTATTATTATTATTATTATTATTATTATTATTATTATTATTATTATTATTATTGTGGGGAAGCGCTAGACCCATAGGGGTCAAACAGCACATCCAGAAAATTCGACCGAAGCTAAAGCCATTCACAGTGATCCGAAACAAAACATTGAAAGAATGTCGGGTGGTAGGGGGTCTGTTGTGGTGGGGAGGAGGATGTTGCAGTTGGGAGGGTTGTAACCCGAACTCTGACGTCACCACACTTCCGATAACACAACTGTTGAATGAATAATGGTGAATGGGTTTTCCTTTTCTATGGTTCGCAATCCCTATCTCGGGTGGGAGTCGACTGGTGTGTTGAAAATTAAGTAACAGTTTTGGTCAGTGAAGGAAAACGTAATGCAGATAAGTGGAGGATCTCCATTTGTCACTTGCTGGTGGGGAAGAGCTTTGGATCCAAGGAATGTGGAGCTAATCTTCTCCTTCCTTGGATCAAACCTGATTACTTCCCATTCTCAAGGTGCTGTGGGAATTTCAGGAATTTAACACTAATCCATGAATAATAATAATAATAATAATAATAATAATAATAATAATAACAATAATATTAATTTTAAAACTAATAATAATAATTCTAAAATAATAATAAAATGGCCCTTGGGAGCCAATTTCTGGTATACATCATTTGTCATATATTGCAATAATATTGTGGGTGAGTATTGTGTGAGTGAAGAGCAGGAGTGGTCCTCCCCACAGACCGTGAGCAGCCAGTACGGGCCACAGAAGACCAGGATGAGGACCAGCTTTGACCCGGAGCTCGAACTTCCCCGTCTACAACGATGGTTTGCCGAGAACCAGCACCCTACCAGACTACAGGTGAGTAGTAGTAGTGATAGTATTATTGGTAGTAGTAATTCTATATTATTATTATTATTATTATTATTATTACTCTTATTATTAGTAGTAGTTTTATATTATTATTAGTGTTTATAGTATGATGATTATTATTATTATTATTATTATTATTATTATTATTAATAATAATAATAATACTAGTAGCAGTAGTATTTATTTTTACTGTACAGCAATAAAGGAGTTGAACGGATTGCTTGCACATGTCAAAGCCAGTCGTAGCATGAGCCAGTGCAGGAAGAAAGTTAAAAGGTATCTAATGAATGAAGCTACAGAAAGGGAGGAGAGTGACTTCTTGCATGGTTAACATTTTTGTATTATTATTGTAAGCTAATCCTCTCTCTAATGCTCATGTAAATAACTCAGTTCATTTTATTTCCATTGTATCTCCTTTTATTGTAACTGATTCTCACACAGTTGAGTCACTTAGCTGTTTTAACTTTTAAGGTTCTAATCAAGACTGACTTCTACTGTAACTTACAGCAGCTGGACTTTAAATATCAAGATATTACAAGGACTCCAATGAAAATAAGTAACTGACTTTTTGGGGGGTTATCCTTGGTAATTTACACGTATGTTAAACTATGTATGATAATTGTATTTAGGTGTACATGTACCTAAATAAGCTTAGGTATTATTGTTAACATTCTGGAGAACTGGGTGAACAAGAAGTAATCATGTTTAATGCAAGGAGAGGGAAGGTAGCTCCGATTCCTTAAATCAAGAGTTGTCACCGGCATCAGAGCACGTCCTTGAAGAGCTGCATGAACTTGGCTTAAAAAAAATTTCCTGTCAAGCTGATGTGCTCTTGATCCAGTGAATTGGATCCATCCTCCACTTCGTTAGATCAAACCTGATTACTCTCCAGTTATTAGGAGCTGTGTGTCCCATACATGATCATCTCCCAATAAAAATAATAATAAATATATAATATGACCAGTATTTTAGACCGGTATTTATAGATAACTTTTTTGCAATTTAGAGTTTTGATTTTATTGCCTTATAAAAACACAGATGAAAATAATGATTGTAAGAGTTGTGGCAATAAAACAATATAATTGGAATAAGTGTTGTAATTGTGCGTTTGTTTTTGTTGCAGATCCAGCAATATGTTGCAGAGCTGAACGCACTGGAGTCAAGGAGAGGACGCAAGCCTCTTGACGTCAGTAACGTAGTCTACTGGTTCAAGGTGCGTCATCCGTGCATTAAAACTGTACGTACACTCGGTATATATATGCACTTCTCAGTATATATACACCGAGAAGGGAGATTATCTGTATATGCACCTAATTTTAGGAACTATATAATGTTCATGACTGGTTGTGTACAGGTGATTTGTAGTCGTAATGATTGTTGCTTCTAGTATAGTCACTAGGCTGTACATTGGAGGTATATAGGTGACATTCAGTCATAATGCCCCTAGTGTAGTCGCTAGGCTAAAGGTATTTAGGTGACATACAGCCTGAATGTTCCTAGGCTTTAAGTCGGAGGTATGTTGGTGACAGGCAGCATTAATGCTCCTAGTATAGTCACTAGGCGTTAAATCTAACATCACTATGCTCTGCAGTGCTTCTCTTATTATTAATAATTGTTTGCTTTTCATGTTCTTTTGTTTAATTTTAATACTCATTTTTATTTTGTACTTTATTTAAAATAATTTGTTTAAATTATCATTCATCTTGGGGGTAATTGAATAAGTATTACAAGTTTGTCATTATTTATCGAGAGGAAGGTAGATAAACACGAGTCTTCATTGACAAAACGTTTCGCTCAATATTTTTTATCACAACGTTTCTAAGGACAGAGGCCTGGTCACAGACCTGGCCGCGGGGACGTTCATCCCTGAAACTCTCTCAAGGTATAGAGTTTCCGGTGTTAAAAAATGATGTAGTAAGGGCGAAACGTTGCCCAATTTAAGACTCGTTCTGTTACTAGTTTATCTACATTGTTAGTATTTTTTTTTCATGTGTCAGCCTAAATGTGGATTGTTTTATTTTTTCTTTATATTTTTATCCTTCGTTGTGTGCTCTGGCTATCATCGTTCTATTTTCTTGCTATCATCAGTCTCTTGCTATCATCATTGTCTTCTCGTGCTATTACTGTTGCGTCATACTAGAATACTAGTTGAATGCGTACGAGCCGAAGGGGAAGATAGAGCAACCACACATGTGGGAACGGTAGTGTACGAACTGGGGATAGAGGAACTACGCATGTGGGAACGTTAGTGTACGAACTGGGGAAGAGGAACCAAGCATGTGGGGACGTTAGTGATAAATGGAAATCTTGAAAGAAACTAAGTTACAATAGTAGTGTGAAGAGGGTAGAAGCCGAAAATGAAGAAAGTGGGAATTAGGTAATGAAATGTGAAGTGATAAAAAATGAAGTTGCAATGGGAACTCACGCTGATGGAAAATGAGACATCGCAGCCTATTCCAGAATGGAAAATATAATCATTGACAATTGGTTCCCCCAGATTCCGAATACATTCAACGTTCTGAATAGGCTTACATTAAAAAAAAGGCATGCGTTCCAATTTTTGGGTCAGCTCTTTGATTTGATAAAAATGGACGAGCCAAATATACAAATATACAACTATACAAATCTTTGAAAAGATGGTTAGATACAATTTGTGAATTCTGCTCCTGAATGACTCGTGAAAAATCTCATCAGCATTTTCTGTACTAGATTGAGGACTGCTCAATAAGGAATGGGAAGTGGGGGGTGGAGGAACGCCTTCATGCTGGGGAAGGGCTCTTGAACCAAGGAATAGGAGCTTCCCTCCCAGTCCTTGGATCCTACCTGATTATACTGTTGCCTAGGCTCTTGTTAACCTTTATATAATTAGCGTTTGCCCTTGACTATAATAGTATTATTCTTGCTAGTATATGACTTTGAAGGAATTTAAGGAGCTAGGATAAATAGGATACCATTGTGTTAAAGAAAATTTTAGGATAGGCTATGGTAAATACGATAAGATATATTGTAGACAGGGCAAGCCTTAGTGTATGGAATGGATAAGGATAGTGCTATGACAAATAGGAAAGGATATCAGTGTATAAAGGACTTCTAATGAGTACTGTGGAAAATAGGATAGGAGATGATATCAGTGTATAGGATGAATTTTAATGATAATGTTATTGCAAATAGGATAAGAGAGGATATCTGTGTATTGAAGGAATTTAAAGGTAGGACTAGGATAAGAGAGGCTACTAGTGCATGATTTAGAAGGGTGTGGGGTAACCGTTGGGGTTCATCTTGTGAGGGTGGGGGTTGTGTTGCAAGACACATTAATGTGGTTTTGTGGTGGTCGACAGAACGCCCGGGCCGCCTACAAGCGCCAGGAGTTCCGTTCCTTCAACGGTCTAAAGTCTCCCCCGCTGGACGAGACTAGCGTCTCCGACAACGACGACCCCTACCCTGCCCCCGCCCCCCACACCCCCCACACCCTCTCACACTCCCCCCCCACACCCCACGACCACCCACACCTCCATCATCAGCAGCAACAGCAGCAGCAACAGCAACAGCAACAACAGCAGCAGCAACAACAACAACAACAGCAACAACAACAAGCTCAACATGAAGAAACTCAGGTGAGTTTTTTTTGTTGTCTTTGATTTCTTTATTCATATATATTTAAAAAATTGTTCACCATAAAAATTTTTTTATTAAAATGGCTAATGATTTTCTTTGCTATACTAGTTGTTTGTCCCATACGGGTTCAACGCTTGCTTTTTTAGAACATAAGAAAGAAGGAACACTGCAACAGGCCTACTGGCCCATGCGGAGCAGGTCCATATCCCACCCCCGATTAGCCCAATGACCCATCCAGTCTGGTCACCTCCACTCAAGGAAGGATAATCACAGTATATCTATTATTATTATTATTATTATTATTATTATTATTATTATTATTATTATCTTCTTATTGTCATTATTACTGTGTTTTTAGATTATATTCAATAAAGCAAGTCATGTTCTTTAAGGAAGGTTCTTTAATACCGGTGAAGGGCTCTTGATTCAAGAAATTTGTTCAGTTACTTTCCAGCATATATATACCAGTATACATACACTTCCCAGTGTTTACCTGGAGAGAGTTCCGGGGGTCAACGCCCCCGCGGCCCGGTCTGTGACCAGGCCTCCTGGTGGATCAGAGCCTGATCAACCAGGCTGTTGCTGCTGGCTGCACGCAAACCAACGTACGAGCCACAGCCCGGCTGGTCAGGAACCGACTTTAGGTGCTTGTCCAGTGCCAGCTTGAAGACTGCCAGGGGTCTGTTGGTAATCCCCCTTATGTATGCTGGGAGGCAGTTGAACAGTCTCGGGCCCCTGACACTTATTGTATGGTCTCTTAACGTGCTAGTGACACCCCTGCTTTTCATTGGAGGGATGTTGCATCGTCTGCCAAGTCTTTTGCTTTCGTAGTGAGTGATTTTCGTGTGCAAGTTCGGTATTAGTCCCTCTAGGATTTTCCAGGTGTATATAATCATGTATCTCTCCCGCCTGCGTTCCAGGGAATACAGGTTTGGGAACCTCAAGCGCTCCCAGTAATTGAGGTGTTTTATCTCCGTTATGCGCGCCGTGAAGGTTTTCTGTACATTTTCTAGGTCAGCAATTTCACCTGCCTTGAAAGGTGCTGTTAGTGTGCAGCAATATTCCAGCCTAGATAGAACAAGTGACCTGAAGAGTGTCATCATGGGCTTGGCCTCCCTAGTTTTGAAGGTTCTCATTATCCATCCTGTCATTTTTCTAGCAGATGCGATTGATACAATGTTATGGTCCTTGAAGGTGAGATCCTCCGACATGATCACTCCCAGGTCTTTGACGTTGGTGTTTCGCTCTGATGAAGATTTAATTTCCTCGTGTTTACCATATCTGAGTAATTGAAATTTCTCATCGTTGAACTTCATATTGTTTTCTGCAGCCCACTGAAAGATTTGGTTGATGTCCGCCTGGAGCCTTGCAGTGTCTGCAATGGAAGACACTTGTCATGCAGATTCGGGTGTCATCTGCAAAGGAAGACACGGTGCTGTGGCTGACATCCTTGTCTATGTCGGATATGAGGATGAGGAACAAGATGGGAGCGAGTACTGTGCCTTGTGGAACAGAGCTTTTCACCGTAGCCGCCTCGGACTTTACTCCGTTGACGACTACTCTCTGTGTTCTGTTAGTGAGGAAATTATAGATCCATCGACCGACTTTTCCTGTTATTCCTTTAGCACGCATTTTGTGCGCTACTACGCCATGGTCACCCTTGTCGAAGGCTTTTTGCAAAGTCTGTATATATTACATCTGCATTCTTTTTGTCTTCTAGTGCATTTAGGACCTTGTCGTAGTGATCCAATAGTTGAGACAGACAGGAGCGACCTGTTCTAAACCCATGTTGCCCTGGGTTGTGTAACTGATGGGTTTCTAGATGGGTGGTGATCTTGCTTCTTAGGACCCTTTCAAAGATTTTTATGATATGGGATGTTAGTGCTATTGGTCTGTAGTTCTTTGCTGTTGCTTTACTGCCCCCTTTGTGGAGTGGGGCTATATCTGTTGTTTTTAGTAACTGTGGGACGACCCCCGTGTCCATGCTCCCTCTCCATAGGATGGAAAAGGCTCGTGATAGGGGCTTCTTGCAGTTCTTGATGAACACGGAGTTCCATGAGTCTGGCCCTGGGGCAGAGTGCATGGGCATGTCATTTATCGCCTGTTCGAAGTCATTTGGCGTCAGGATAACATCGGATAGGCTTGTGTTAATCAAATTTTGTGGCTCTCTCATAAAAAATTCATTTTGATCTTCGACTCTCAGTCTTGTTAGCGGCTTGCTAAAAACTGAGTCATATTGGGACTTGAGTAGCTCACTCATTTCCTTGCTGTCATCTGTGTAGGACCCATCTTGTTTAAGTAGGGGCCCAATACTGGACGTTGTTCTCGACTTTGATTTGGCATAGGAGAAGAAATACTTCGGGTTTCTTTCGATTTCATTTATGGCTTTTAGTTCTTCCCGCGATTCCTGACTCCTATAAGATTCCTTTAGCTTAAGCTCGATGCTTGCTATTTCTCTGACCAGTGTCTCCCTACGCATTTCAGATATATTGACCTCTTTTAGCCGCTCTGTTATTCTTTTCCGTCGCCTGTAAATTTTAGGGAGCGCCTGTCTCTTTCTATTTTACATCTACTCCTCCTTTTTCTTAGAGGAATAAGCCTTGTGCATACATCGAGTGCCACCAAGTTAATCTGTTCTAGGCATAAGTTGGGGTCTGTGTTGCTTAGTATATCTTCCCAGCTTATATCGGTTAGGACTTGGTTTACTTGGTTCCACTTTATGTTTTTGTTATTGAAGTTGAATTTGGTGAATGCTCCCTCGTGACTAGTCTCATTATGTCGGTCTGGGGCTCCACGCATACATGTCTGAACCTCAATTATGCTGTGATCTGAGTATATTGTTTTTGATATGGTGACATTTCTTATCAGATCATCATTGTTAGTGAAGATGAGGTCTAGTGTATTCTCCAGTCTAGTAGGCTCTATTATTTGCTGGTTTAAATTGAATTTTGTGCAGAGATTTAAAAGCTCGTGTGAGTGTGAGTTTTCATCAGAGCTGCCTCCTGGTGTTATTACTGCAACAATATTATTTGCTATATTCCTCCATTTTAGGTGCCTTAAGTTGAAATCCCCCAGGAGCAAGATGTTGGGTGCAGGAGCTGGAAAATTTTCCAGACAGTGGTCAATTTTTAACAGCTGTTCCTGGAATTTCTGGGATGTTGCATCCGGAGGCTTGTAGACTACCACAATGACTAGGTTTTGGTTCTCGACCTTTACTGCTAAAACTTCCACTACATCATTTGAGGCATTAAGCAGTTCTGTGCAAACAAGTGACTCTGCATTATGTGCAGAACAACCACTGAAAGAATAGTGAAATTCCAAGCGCTTTCATGATTTCTAACATTATCGAGGACCTGTATATATACACTTCCCAGTGTGTGTATATATATATATATATATATATATATATATATATATATATATATATGTCGTGCCGAATATGTAAAACTGGTCAATTAGCAAGAACTCATTTAAGATTAAGTCCTTCCTAAAAAAATTTCTTATACGTTTAAAGATATATT
Organism: Cherax quadricarinatus; assembly: GCF_038502225.1. Classification (NCBI taxonomy): domain Eukaryota; kingdom Metazoa; phylum Arthropoda; class Malacostraca; order Decapoda; family Parastacidae; genus Cherax; species Cherax quadricarinatus. The sequence continues at coordinate 8,281,221 of NC_091309.1, forward strand.
TTTTTCATTAATGTTAATGTAAAAATTTATAATTTTGCACCAAAAGGAACTTAGAAAACTTACCTAACCTTATTATAACAATCTCAATTTAATTTAGCCTAACCCAACTAAATATATTTTAGATTTGTTTACAATAATTTAATACTAAACAAACACAGTGAAATGTACGTTAGGTTCAGAATGATTTTGGCGAAATTATTGCATTCACAAATTTTCACTTGTCTTATATGGCAAGATGAGCGTTGCTATTTAAGCCAAGTTCGCAAGTTCTGCCTATTCGGCACGACATATATATATATATATATATATACCGAGACATATACACTTAGAAGTTACTTCAGTCCATACTTTAGTTATTAAAGTATAATGGTGGGTTAGAGGCAACATGCAGGCTTAATGACCCTCGTGTAATTGATAGGTTTTAAACCTAACAAACTATAAAATTAAATAATTAAACCTGAAGAATCGATCACTGTGGAAAACGTTCGTTGTAGAAAAACATTCGTTGTATGGAAATGTTGGTTAGTCCCTGAGAAGCCATCAGAAATATACCAACAGAGTTAACGGAGTTACCATTTAATTGCAGTCACCTGTGTGTTGAATTTGGTCACTTGTGTTGAACTGGTCACTTGTGTGTTGAACTGGTGGCTTGTGTGTTGAACTGGTGACTTGTGTCTTGAACTGGTGGCTTGTGTGTTGAACTGGTGACTTGTGTCTTGAACTGGTGACTTGTGTCTTGAACTGGTGACTTGTGTCTTGAACTGGTGACTTGTGTCTTGAACTGGTGGCTTGTGTCTTGAACTGGTGACTTGTGTCTTGAACTGGTGACTTGTGTCTTGAACTGGTGACTTGTGTCTTGAACTGGTGACTTGTGTCTTGAACTGGTGGCTTGTGTCTTGAACTGGTGACTTGTGTGTTGAACTGGTGGCTTGTGTCTTGAACTGGTGGCTTGTGTCTTGAACTGGTGACTTGTGTGTTGAACTGGTGACTTGTGTCTTGAACTGGTGGCTTGTGTCTTGAACTGGTGGCTTGTGTCTTGAACTGGTGACTTGTGTCTTGAACTGGTGACTTGTGTGTTGAACTGGTGGCTTGTGTGTTGAACTGGTGACTTGTGTCTTGAACTGGTGGCTTGTGTCTTGAACTGGTGACTTGTCTTGAACTGGTGACTTGTGTCTTGAACTGGTGACTTGTGTCTTAAACTGGTCTCTGGTCTTTTGAACTGGTCAGCAGACTCAAAAAGTTCTCTGAGTGTTCCACACTAAAGCGACTGTTAGCGCCTTAATCAGTCACTGAAGGTCTGCATGTGACCCTCTCACTGAGTGCCCCACTGTATGATCTACTGAGTTCCCGTCTGAGTGCCCCACTACATGCTCTCATGAGTACCCGTCTGATTGCCCCACCGCTTGCTCTACTGAGTGCCCCACTGCATGCTCTACTGAGTGCCCCATCGCTTGCTTTACTGAGTGCCCGTCTGGGTGCCCCACTGCATGTTCTACTGAGTGCCCCACTGCAGGCTTTACTGAGTGCCCGTCTGGGTGCCCCACTGCATGCTCTACTGAATGCCCGTCTGAGTGCCCCACTGCAGGCTCTACTGAATGCCCGTCTGGGTGCCCCACTGCATGCTCTACTGAGTGCCCGTCTTAGTGCCCTACTACGTGCTCTACTGAGTGCCCCACTGCAGGCTCTACTGAGTGCCTGCCTGAGTGCCCCACTGCAGGCTCTACTGAGTGCCTGCCTGAGTGCCCCACTGCAGGCTCTACTGAGGGCCTGTCTGAGTGCCCCACCTCATGCTCTACTGAGTGCAACATCAACAAGAGTAATTAATAACCACCTCTATGGCAGAAATGACATGTATGCCAGGGATGGGGTTCACTTATCTAGGTGTGGGGTGGTAGCACTGGCAACTGCAGTGGAGGGAACAGTTAGGACTTTAAACTAGGAATAGTTAGTGGTATGGGTTTTGGCAGGAAAACAGTGAAGTCCCAGTGTAGTAATATTACGAGTTCTAGGGGAACTAGTAATAAGCAGAACAAGGTAGATATTGAAAAGCCAGTGACACTAGGTGATAAAGACAGTAATAGGTTTAGTAGAAAAACAGAAATGAGCAGGAAGGGTAAAGAGAAAGGAGAGTCTTTCAATGTTTATTATGCTAATTGCCGTAGTGCTAGGAATAAGATGGACGAGTTGAGATTAGTTGCTAGTGCAGGTAACATTGATGTATTTGCTTTAACTGAGACGTGGTTTAATTCAAAAAGTCGGGACATGCCTGCGGAATGTCATATTCATGGTTTTAAATTGTTCCAAGTAGATAGAAGTATCGGGAAGGGGGGTGGGGTGGCATTGTATGTCCGAGATCGCTTGAACTGTTGCATAAAAACGGGTATTAAGTCTGAAGTAACACATACAGAGTGTGTTTGGATAGAATTTTCAGAGGGGCATGAAAAACTGATTTTAGGAGTGATATACCGTCCCCCAAACTTAGATAGGGACCAAGGGAGACTACTATGGGAGGAAATTGTTAAGGCCACAAGGCACGATAATGTAGTAATTCTAAGAGACTTTAACTTTAGTCATATTGATTGGAATTTCTTGACTGGGAATTTAGAATCATACGACTTCTTAGAAGTAGTTCAGGATTGTTTTTTGAAGCAGTTTGTGACAGAACTTACAAGGGGAAATAACCTGCTTGACTTAGTTATGGCAAACAATGAATCCCTTGTTAATGATTTAGAAATTTCAGAGGAACTGGGTGCTAGCGACCACAAATCAATTACATTTAGCATTGAATGGAAGTATGATAGTAGTGATAACTCAGTAACAGTCCCAGATTTTCGCTTAGCAGATTACGATGGGCTTAGAGAACACTTATCATCTGTTGACTGGGGTAACGAAGTGAGCTATCAATATGACAGTTTTCTGAACACTATACATGCTGCTCAAAGAACGTTTATCCCATATAAAGAAATTAGATTAAATAGAAATGACCCAAAATGGATGAATAATAGGCTCAAATATCTACTACGGCATAAGAAAGGAATTTATAGGCGTATCAAAAGAGGTGAGGGTCATCTTATGAATCAGTATATTGACATTAAGAGGGACATTAAAAAGGGGATAAGAAAAGCTAAAAAGGACTATGAAATTAAAGTTGCTAGGGATTCTAAAACTAACCCAAAAAGTTTTTTCCAGGTCTATAGAACAAAAGTTAGAGATAAGATAGGTCCCCTTAAAAATAACTATGGGCACCTTACTGACAAAGAGAATGAAATGTGCTCGATTTTTAATAATTATTTTCTCTCAGTTTTTACACAGGAAGACACTAACAATATTCCAGTAATTAATTTTTATAGTGGGCTAGAAGAAGATAAATTATGTAACATCACAGTCACTAGTGAAATGGTTGTGAAGCAGATAGACAGACTGAAGCAAAATAAGTCGCCGGGTCCTGATGAGGTTTTTTCAAGGGTTCTTAAGGAATGCAAAATGGAACTCTGTGAACCATTAACTAATATTTTTAATTTATCTCTTCAAACAGGTGTAGTGTCTGATATGTGGAAGATGGCTAATGTAATTCCTATTTTTAAAAGAGGGGACAAGTCGTTACCGTCAAATTACCGCCCAATAAGCCTGACCTCAATTGTAGGCAAATTACTAGAGTCAATTATAGCTGAGATTATAAGAAGCCATCTCGATAAGCATAGCTTGATTAATGATACTCAGCATGGATTCACAAGAGGTCGGTCTTGTCTAACTAATTTATTAACTTTCTTCAGTAAAGCTTTTGAGGCTGTTGACCACGATAAAGAATTTGATATTATTTACTTAGATTTTAGTAAGGCTTTTGATAGAGTTCCGCACCATAGACTGTTAAAGAAAGTGGCAGCTCATGGCATTGGGGGAAAAGTGCTCTCGTGGATCGAGTCATGGCTCACTGACAGGAAGCAGAGAGTGTCCATAAATGGGGTTAAATCCGAGTGGGGATCTGTAACAAGTGGCGTTCCACAGGGATCAATCTTGGGCCCGTTGTTGTTTATAATATATATCAATGATCTTGATGAGGGAATTACTAGTGATATGAGCAAATTCGCTGATGACACAAAGATAGGTAGGATAATTGATTCAAACGTAGATGTTATGGAACTTCAGGAGGATTTAGACAAACTCTACTCTTGGTCAGAAAAGTGGCAGATGCAGTTCAATGTAGATAAACGCAAGGTTCTGAAGCTTGGGAGTGCCCATAACCCTAGTACTTATAAGTTAAATGATGTAGAACTTAGCCATACAGATTGCGAAAAGGACTTGGGGGTTATGGTGAGCAGCAACCTTAAACCAAGACAGCAATGCCTAAGCGTACGTAATAAGGCAAATAGATTACTGGGATTTATATCAAGAAGTGTAAGCAACAGAAGTCCAGAGGTCATACTGCAGCTTTATACATCATTAGTAAGGCCTCACCAAGATTATGCAGCTCAGTTCTGGTCTCCATATTACAGAATGGACATAAATTCGTTAGAAAACATTCAGCGTAGGATGACTAAATTAATACATAGCATTAGAAATCTTCCTTATGAAGAAAGATTGAAGACTCTTAAGTTACATTCACTTGTTAGACGAAGAATGAGGGGAGACCTGATCGAAGTGTATAAGTGGAAGATAGGTATTAATAAAGGGGATATTAATAAGGTCTTGAGGATGTCTCTCCAAGAGAGAACCCGCAGTAATGGATTTAAATTAGATAAGTTTAGATTTAGAAAGGACATAGGAAAGTATTGGTTTGGAAATAGGATAGTTGATGAGTGGAACAGTCTTCCTAGTTGGGTTATTGAGGCTGGGACTTTGGGTAGTTTCAAATTTAGGTTGGATAAGTACATGAGTGGGACGGGTTGGATTTGAGTGGGACTTTCACATCAGAGCTTATTTCTTGGATGGCATTGAAAATTGGGTTGGGCAAATGTTTTGTTAGTGGGATGAATTGTAAAGGACCTGCCTAGTATGGGCCAACAGGCCTGCTGCAGTGTTCCTCCTTTCTTATGTTCTTATGTTCTCTAACGATTATCGTGAGCTCGTTCCCTAAGTTGTTATCGAGGCTATCTCTTCCTTTCCCTCAGTGCCCTGTGAAAGTACGGAAGATGAGGTGTGTGTGTGTGTGTGTGTGTGTGTGTGAGAGAGAGAGAGAGAGAGAGGTTGTGTGTATGTCTTACGGCCAGGCCTTAGACCGTCACCGACAAGATGGCCGCTTGGCAGCTGTTCTATAGTTATATCAGGGGTGAGTCTACACCTCGGGTGATCTTTCGTCTCCCCCACCCTTCAAGGCAGTGGCTCTCTGCTAAAAGACACTCGACTCAGGGGAATTTGAGAAAATCTTACTTGGATAAAATCTCAGTGTCTCGCTCTCCAGGCGCTGCATGGACCCTGCGGGTTTAGCGCTCACCCGAGTATATATAGCATATTAATATACACCACTTGTGGGTTATTAAGAGACTCCCCAGATACTGCTGCCTCTTGCGTCTCTTGTCCAGTTTTAATCTCTCTAGCGCAGACTGCCCTCTTGCACCTCCACTTCTATGACCAGCTTCTCAGAATCTCTTCCGCTGTTACCCTTGTGCTGGAGGAGTGAGTTCTCATAGCTACCCTCCTGCTTACTCTTCGCCATGTGCCAAAGAGTCCTCCCCCACTGGTCCATTCGAACTAGTCCTGCTTCGAACTGCCAGTCCCCACGGAGTCCCCCCTTCTCTGAAGTCTCCCTCTTTTTGTCTTCAAGTCCCCTTCCTGTGCAGTCGACCTTCGCCCAATGCGCCAGAAGTCGCCGCCGCCGCCGCTCCACCCGTCGTAGTTTTTTAATACATGAAGATAAAGTGACAGATACAGTTATATCTCACATTAAAGCCGCCGCTTCCTTTGTCGATCTTGAGAAGCATCAGGTGTCCTAAGTGCGGTCACTCCTCAAGGCCTCCTTGTCCTGCTTACTTAAGCTCAGCATCTCTTCTTTCCTATGTTGCCTCTTGCTTAAGTCTGCTCCGCTTGCCATATTCAGACTCCCACTGACGTCCCTCAGTCCTCTATGAGTCCTCCGGCTCTTGAATTTCACTGTCAGTCTTCTGCCAATTCCAGAATGAAATATCCTCGTTTAGTTTCCTTAACCACCTGTGTACATTGTAAAAAAAAAAGTGGTTATTACTATGACCATGATTTTTAAGGAGTGGACCGGTAAGCCAGTGGAAGGCCTCGGTCAGATGACCAAAAGCTGCAACGGCGGGTCATCATTTGACTAAAACCCGCATCAAGAAACACAGTCCTGTTTCCTGACGAACCTTACCATAACCTAACCTGTGTGCACCTCGGAATTATTATCTTGGGTTCAGCGCCTCTGTATATATAAAAGATACATATACCTCACGGTGTATATATCCTTTTAATGTGATTTATTAGCGAATTCACATTAAAAACTTAATTAATATCCTAAATTTACCCTGAACATAAGAAGAATAGGCTAGCAGATAGAGCCTCAAAATCTGAATTGACATAGATGAAAGATTTATTCTATAAACTCTACACGATGTGCATTAGAGCACTCTGTAGTCACTGTAGAGAAGAAACCTCTCTATAGTCTTGATTGGGTTCAGAGCCGTGACTGCTTCTTCAGATTTGAAGCCTATCGACTGCGTGGGTCATTATGACGAGTTTTTTTTTTTTTTTTTTTTTTTGTATCTTCGCGCCACCAATCGATACTTAAATCCCTAGTAAGGGTATTAAAAGTATCTCTCAGTGTATGCACAGAGGAATATATACAGCTCTCTGTGTATATACCTCGTCAGCGCTGTCTTGCGAATATAATACAGATAATCATCGCCTTGACCGCACTCTTAGCGGTAAAATGGCGCTCTGAGGCTCCGTCGCCGCTACTCTCCGCTGTTGTTGTTATGATTATCAAATTATTGCTACTATTATTATTATTATCAAATTATTATTATGATTATTAAATTATTATTTATTATTATTATTATTATTATTATCAGGAAGCAGATGCGGCGACATGTTAAAATTTCATTTCTTCCTTTGTTAAACCACAATATGATACATTAGCAGTGTGTTGCGACGCTTCTCAGTGTGATAGTTACTCAGTGGGAACAGGAGGATGTATGTTTACTTGTGGTGTTCTATCACACAGGATGAGTTACGAAGGGTGATGAAATCTGTCAGCCTTGGTCGGAAGATTTCAGTAGGGTTGTGAAGATATCTTGAACCACTCCACTAAGGGTTCAGCAGACACAGGAGGTTCAAAAGGCTTCGTTTCAGAAAAGTTGGAGTTGTTATTATTTGGGAGTATGAAGAAGTAAGAGTATAGGATTGGTGAGGTTTCGCCCAAATTTCAGATCGGGGCGCTGTCCGCACTAAGTTTATCTCAATTCGTCCAGGAGAGACAGTGGTTAAACTGCAGGTGCGGAGGACTTACAGGAAGAAGCCATATTCATCTTCTCAGCCGTAAACGTCAACCTTACCTAACCTAACCTAACCTAAACTAACCTAACCTAACCTAACCTAACCTAACCTAGCCTAGCCTAACCTAGCCTAACCTTGCCTTACCTAACCTTACCTTCAACTGAACATTGACGTCACTATGCTACCTATATATACGCACGTCCTCTCTCTACGTAGATCCGTTTGTGACTTGATAAAGCATTATATACTTTTGTAACTGATAAAGAATTAGACAATTTTCCAACTGGTAAAGAATTAGACAATTCTGTAACTAGTAAAGAATTAAACACTTGAATCTGTAAAGAATTAGACACTTTCCCACCCAGTGTTGCAAATATGTCTAATTCTTCAACTTGTAGGTTTTCGAAACCATTTACATGGAAATATAAACACATATGCAGTATAATGTGATCCTTTATTGACTACGTTTCGCCCACACAGTGGGCTTTTTCAAGTCACAAACAGAACTGTTCAGAAGGAGTTCTGTTTGTGACTTGAAAAAGCCCACTGTGTGGGCGAAACGTAGTCAATAAAGGATCACATTATACTGCATATGTGTTTATATTTCCATTGTGTCGGTATTTTATACCATTTATTTCCACCATTTACATCATGAGTTGATAAAATGAAGAATTTGACACATGTGCAACATCTGGGTATCATTGTTTGTAGACGTTTCGCCATCCAGTGGCTTTATCAATACAATACAAGGACATAATGTGAAGAATTTATATACAAAAGATGAGGTATCAGTCCCTCAGCCTTGGAGTTGGTGGAGAGCACCGTGGTCTTACTCATCCTCTGTCGATAACATTCATAGAATGACTCAGCCTCATCCGCCCATGTCACAAAACCTTAAGAACACGAGAGCGTAAGAAAGGAGGAACACTGCTGCAGGCCTACTGGCAGATACTTAGCAACTCATTGTCAGACCCAAACCCACTAAGAAAAATACTCTCCCAACCCATTGTTTCTGAAGAGGATGGATGAAAATCTATGAAAAATCACTCAAAATCTGGGAAACGGAACTGGAGTGAGCACCAGTTTGAAATTGGTTTAAAATGACAGGTTAGCAAACATTAATACATGGTTGTGAGAGAACGTTTTGGTCCTGAGACCTTGATCACTTTTCAACTGTTAGGAGTAATCAAGGTCCCAGAAGCGAAACGTTTTCAAATGAATATGTCCTAGCGTTGACTCACGTGTCGTCTTTAAACCAATTTCTCGGTATCACTTACAAACTTTATACCATTTCAGATGTTTTTAAAAATATTTCATGTGGATATTTCTATGTTCTGGCTAATTGCAGTTTGACAATGACGATGTCGTCACTTCTCTCAGTTCGCTGGAGTTACGTCATTATTAATTGACTGATTTATTATTCACTCACCTTGTTTTGTTCTCCATGCTTATGCACTGAGAGGTGTATGTCTCTGTGTGTATATACACCGACGTGTTGTTAACACTGAGAGGTGTATGTCTCTGTGTGTATATACACCGACGTGTTGTTAACACTGAGAGGTGTATGTCTCTGTGTATATACACCGACGTGTTGTTAACACTGAGAGGTGTATGTCTCTGTGTGTATATACACCGACGTGTTGTTAACACTGAGAGGTGTATGTCTCTGTGTGTATATACACCGACGTGTTGTTAACACTGAGAGGTGTATGTCTCTGTGTGTATATACACCGACGTGTTGTTAACACTGAGAGGTGTATGTCTCTGTGTGTATATACACCGACGTGTTGTTAACACTGAGAGGTGTATGTCTCTGTGTGTATATACATCGACGTGTTGTTAACACTGAGAGGTGTATGTCTCTGTGTGTATATACACCGACGTGTTGTTAACACTGAGAGGTGTATGTCTCTGTGTGTATATACACCGACGTGTTGTTAACACTGAGAGGTGTATGTCTCTGTGTGTATATACACCGACGTGTTGTTAACACTGAGAGGTGTATGTCTGTGTGTATATACACCGACGTGTTGTTAACACTGAGAGGTGTATGTCTCTGTGTGTATATACACCGACGTGTTGTTAACACTGAGAGGTGTATGTCTCTGTGTGTATATACACCGACGTGTTGTTAACACTGAGAGGTGTATGTCTCTGTGTGTATATACACCGACGTGTTGTTAACACTGAGAGGTGTATGTCTCTGTGTGTATATACACCGACGTGTTGTTAACACTGAGAGGTGTATGTCTCTGTGTGTATATACACCGACGTGTTGTTAACACTGAGAGGTGTATGTCTCTGTGTGTATATACACCGACGTGTTGTTAACACTGAGAGGTGTATGTCTCTGTGTGTATATACACCGACGTGTTGTTAACACTGAGAGGTGTATGTCTCTGTGTGTATATACACCGACGTGTTGTTAACACTGAGAGGTGTATGTCTGTGTGTATATACACCGACGTGTTGTTAACACTGAGAGGTGTATGTCTCTGTGTGTATATACACCGACGTGTTGTTAACACTGAGAGGTGTATGTCTCTGTGTGTATATACACCGACGTGTTGTTAACACTGAGAGGTGTATGTCTCTGTGTGTATATACACCGACGTGTTGTTAACACTGAGAGGTGTATGTCTCTGTGTGTATATACACCGACGTGTTGTTAACACTGAGAGGTGTATGTCTCTGTGTGTATATACACCGACGTGTTGTTAACACTGAGAGGTGTATGTCTCTGTGTGTATATACACCGACGTGTTGTTAACACTGAGAGGTGTATGTCTCTGTGTGTATATACACCGACGTGTTGTTAACACTGAGAGGTGTATGTCTCTGTGTGTATATACACCGACGTGTTGTTAACACTGAGAGGTGTATGTCTCTGTGTGTATATACACCGACGTGTTGTTAACACTGAGAGGTGTATGTCTCTGTGTGTATATACACCGACGTGTTGTTAACACTGAGAGGTGTATGTCTCTGTGTGTATATACACCGACGTGTTGTTAACACTGAGAGGTGTATGTCTCTGTGTGTATATACACCGACGTGTTGTTAACACTGAGAGGTGTATGTCTCTGTGTGTATATACACCGACGTGTTGTTAACACTGAGAGGTGTATGTCTCTGTGTGTATATACACCGACGTGTTGTTAACACTGAGAGGTGTATGTCTGTGTGTATATACACCGACGTGTTGTTAACACTGAGAGGTGTATGTCTCTGTGTGTATATACACCGACGTGTTGTTAACACTGAGAGGTGTATGTTTCTCGGTGTATACGAGCTGAGACTTTACATTAACTTACGCTTCACGTATTAATTAAAGTATACTTGACTGGTGGTGAGGAGGTGACTTGCAGCCTTGACCTTTGTGTAGTCTGTCGGCTTTCAACCCCATGTGTTAACCGGCTATTTCGGCTTCTCTCCCTTGGGGTAACCTGCCCCATTTTCCCTCTCAGCCATGAGTTAACCGGCTGTTTCGTCCTCCCCCATCCCCTGGAGTAAACTGCCCCATTTCTACACTCTCCCGTGGGTTAAACGGCCGCTTATCGCCTCGCTTAATCCCCGTTTAGTGGACGTTTGTTATCCGGACAAATAACCTTGCCACGTAGAGCTTCCGTTAACGGGACTTGGGTTGCCGCACTTTAAAAACGGGTTCTCCCGTTGTCACCAGCGGCAACGGAAAAACCTAAGGCGGGGGAGGGGGAGAAGAGGGGAGAGAAGGGGTGTTTGGGGATCTTCCCCGTTGTTAATATTGATTCTGAGTGGCGCTACGCTAGACCTAAGATGGCTTTTACGAGGTGCAGCCATGGCCAGCCAGCCAAGCCACTCAGTCAGTATTACTACTCTGCCAACCACTTAGGCAGACAGTCAAGCCACTCAACCAGCCAGTCAAACTACTCAGCAGTCAAGCCACTCAACCAGTGAGGCAACCAGCCGAGACACTGAGCCAGTTAGCCATTCAAACCACTCAGTCAGCCAGTCGAAATACTCAGCCAAACCACTCAGCCAGTCAAGCAACACAATCAGCCAGTCAGTCAAGTCATTCAGAAATCCAGTTAACGAGTCACGCCACTCAGCTAGCCAATCAAGTCACTCAGCTAGTTAAGCCACTCAGCCGGTCAGGCTACTCAGCCAGTTAAGCCACTCAGCCAATCAGGTCACTCAGCTAGTTAAGCCACTCAGCCAGTCAACCCACTTAGCTAGTAAGTCACTCAGCCAGTTAAGTCACTCAGCCAGTCAAGCCACTCAGCCAGTTAAGCCACTCAGCCAGTCAAGCTGCTCAGCCAGTCAAGCCACTCAGCCAGTTAAGCCACTCAACCAGTCAAGCCACTCAGACAGTTAAGCCAGCCAGTAAAGCCACTCAGCCAGTCAAGCCACTCAGCCAGTCAAGCCACTCAGCCAGTTAAGCCACAGCCAGTCAAGCCACTCAGCCAGTCAAGCCACTCAGCCAGCCAAGCCACTCAGCCAGTCAAGCCACTCAGCCAGTCAAGCCACTCAGCCAGTTAAGCCACTCAGCCAGTCAAGCCACTCAGCCAGTAAAGCCACTCAGCCAGTCATGCCACTCAGCCAGTCAAGCCACTCAGCCAGTCAAGCTACTCAGCCAGTTAAGCCACTCAGCCAGTCAAGCCACTCAGCCAGTTAAACCACTCAGCCAGTTAAGCCACTCAGCCAGGCAAGCCACTCAGCCAGTTAAACCACTCAGCCAGTTAAGCCACTCAGCCAGGCAAGCCACTCAGCCAGTCAAGTCATACAGCCAGTCAAGCCACTCAGCCAGTCAAGCCACTCAGCCAGTTAAGCCACTCAGCCAGTCATGCCACTCAGCCAGTCATGCCACTCAGCCAGTCAAGCCACTCAGCCAGTTAAGCCACTCAGCCAGTCAAGCCACTCAGTCAGTCAAGCCACTCAGCCAGTTAAGCCACTCAGCCAGTTAAGCCACTCAGCCAGTCATGCCACTCAGCCAGTCAAGCCACTCAGCCAGTCAAGCCACTCAGCCAGTCAAGTCACAGCCAGTCAAGCCACTCAGCCAGTCAAGCCACTCGGCCAGTCAAGCCACTCAGCCAGTCAAGCCACTCAGCCAGTTAAGCCACTCAGCCAGTCAAGCCACTCAGCCAGTTAAGCCACTCAGCCAGTTAAGCCACTCAGCCAGTCATGCCACTCAACCAGTCAAGCCACTCAGCCAGTTAAGCCACTCAGCCAGTTAAGCCACTCAGCCAGTCAAGCCACTCAGCCAGTCAAGCCACTCAGCCAGTTAAGCCACTCAGCCAGTTAAGCCACTCAGCCAGTCAAGCCACTCAGCCAGTCAAGCCACTCAGTCAAGCCACTCAGCCAGTTAAGCCACTCAGCCAGTCAAACCACTCAGCCAGTTAAGCCACTCAGCCAGTTAAGCCACTCAGCCAGTCAAGCCACTCAGTCAGTCAAGCCACTCAGCCAGTTAAGCCACTCAGCCAGTCAAGCCACTCAGCCAGTCAAGCCACTCAGCCAGTTAAGCCACTCAGTCAGTCAAGCCACTCAGTCAGTCAAGCCACTCAGTCAGTTAAGCCACTCAGTCAGTCAAGCCACTCAGTCAGTCAAGCCACTCAGTCAGTCAAGCCACTCAGTCAGCCAAGCCACTCAGCCAGTTAAGCCACTCAGTCAGTCAAGCCACTCAGTCAGTCAAGCCACTCAGTCAAGCCACTCAGTCAGTTAAGCCACTCAGTCAAGCCACTCAGCCAGTTAAGCCACTCAGCCAGTCAAGCCACTCAGCCAGTTAAGCCACTCAGCCAGTCAAGCCACTCAGTCAGTCAAGCCACTCAGTCAGTCAAGCCACTCAGCCAGTTAAGCCACTCAGTCAAGCCACTCAGTCAGTCAAGCCACTCAGTCAAGCCACTCAGTCAGTCAAGCCACTCAGTCAGTCAAGCCACTCAGCCAGTTAAGCCACTCAGCCAGTTAAGCCACTCAGTCAGTCAAGCCACTCAGTCAGTCAAGCCACTCAGTCAGTCAAGCCACTCAGCCAGTCAAGCCACTCAGCCAGTTAAGCCACTCAGCCAGTTAAGCCACTCAGCCAGTTAAGCCACTCAGCCAGTTAAGCCACTCAGTCAGTTAAGCCACTCAGTCAGTTAAGCCACTCAGCCAGTTAAGCCACTCAGTCAGTCAAGCCACTCAGCCAGTTAAGCCACTCAGTCAGTTAAGCCACTCAGCCAGTTAAGCCACTCAGTCAGTTAAGCCACTCAGTCAGTCAAGCCACTCAGCCAGTTAAGCCACTCAGCCAGTTAAGCCACTCAGCCAGTTAAGCCACTCAGCCAGTTAAGCCACTCAGTCAGTTAAGCCACTCAGTCAAGCCACTCAGCCAGATAAGCCACTCAGCCAGTTAAGCCACTCAGCCAGTTAAGCCACTCAGCCAGTTAAGCCACTCAGCCAGTTAAGCCACTCAGTCAGTCAAGCCACTCTGCCAGTTAAGCCACTCAGCCAGTTAAGCCACTCAGCCAGTTAAGCCACTCAGCCAGTTAAGCCACTCAGCCAGTTAAGCCACTCAGTCAAGCCACTCAGTCAGTTAAGCCACTCAGCCAGTTAAGCCACTCAGCCAGTTAAGCCACTCAGCCAGTTAAGCCACTCAGTCAAGCCACTCAGTCAGTTAAGCCACTCAGCCAGTTAAGCCACTCAGCCAGTTAAGCCACTCAGCCAGTTAAGCCACTCAGTCAAGCCACTCAGTCAGTTAAGCCACTCAGCCAGTTAAGCCACTCAGCCAGTTAAGCCACTCAGTCAAGCCACTCAGTCAGTTAAGCCACTCAGCCAGTTAAGCCACTCAGCCAGTTAAGCCACTCAGCCAGTTAAGCCACTCAGTCAAGCCACTCAGTTAAGCCACTCAGCCAGTTAAGCCACTCAGCCAGTTAAGCCACTCAGCCAGTCAAGCCACTCAGTCAGTTAAGCCACTCAGCCAGTTAAGCCACTCAGCCAGTTAAGCCACTCAGCCAGTTAAGCCAGTTAAGCCACTCAGCCAGTTAAGCCACTCAGTTAAGCCACTCAGCCAGTTAAGCCACTCAGCCAGTTAAGCCACTCAGTCAGTTAAGCCACTCAGTCAGTTAAGCCACTCAGCCAGTTAAGCCACTCAGCCAGTTAAGCCACTCAGCCAGTTAAGCCACTCAGCCAGTTAAGCCACTCAGCCAGTTAAGCCACTAAGCCAGTTAAGCCACTCAGTCTAGACAAGTTTTGTGTACATCTGATTGAAAATGTTGCTTTGTTAAATGCATCTGGTCTGGTCTGGTCTGGTCTGGTCTGGCAGTGTGGGTCTGAGACCACAGTCAGTTAGGGACACTTGGTCTGACAGACCATAGCTGGTCTTAGCAGTTTGACAGCGTCATCAGCAGTTTAATAGTGTCGTCAGCAGTTTGACAGCATCTTCAACAATATAATAACGTCATCGGCAGTTTAATAAAGCCGTCGCCAGTTTAATAAGGTTGTCAGCAGTTTAATAAGGTTGTCAGCAGTTTAATAAGGTTGTCAGCAGTTTAATAAGGTTGTCAGCAGTTTAATAAGGTCGTCAGTAATTTAATAAGGTCGTCAATAGTTTAATAAGGTCGTCGGTAGTTTAACAGCGTCGTCAGTTTAACAGCGTCGTCAGTTTTACAGCGTCGTCAGCAGTTTGACGCTGATGTCGTCAGTTCTAAGTAAATTCCTTCAAGAGATGTGCGTAGATATTGGTCAAAGGTTCTTGATCCAAGGCATTGTCGCCACCTTCCTCTTCCTCAGATCAAACCTGATTCCTCCCTTTCTCCAGGTGTTGTACGGGCCATATGGGTTTAGCGCTTCCCCGTGAAGATAATGATAGTGTGGAAGACCTCTGGCGAATTATGGTAATGACTTCTGACGAATTATAGTAATGACTTCTGGCGAATTATGGTAATGACTTCTGACGAATTATAGTAATGACTAATGACGAATTATAGTAATGACTTCTGACGAATTATAGTAATGACTTCTGACGAATTATAGTAATAACTTCTGACGAATTATAGTAATGACTTCTGACGAATTATAGTAATGACTTCTGACGAATTATAGTAATGACTTCTGGCGAATTATGGTAATGACTTCTGGCGAATTATAGTAATGACTTCTAGTAATAACTTCTGACGAATTATGAATTATAGTAATGACTTCTGACGAATTATAGTAATGACTTCTGACGAATTATAGTAATGACTTCTGACGATGATTATAGTAATGACTTCTGACTTGACGAATTATAGTAATGACGAATTATAGTAATAACTTCTGACGAATTATAGTAATGACTTCTGGCGAATTATAGTAATAACTTCTGACGAATTATGGTAATGACTTCTGACGAATTATAGTAATGACTTCTGACGAATTATAGTAATAACTTCTGACGAATTATAGTAATGACTTCTGGCGAATTATAGTAATAACTTCTGACGAATTATGGTAATGACTTCTGACGAATTATAGTAATGATTAGTAATAACTTCTGACGAATTAGTAACTTCTGACGAATTATAGTAATGACTTCTGGCGAATTATAGTAATAACTTCTGACGAATTATAGTAATGACTTCTGACGAATTATAGTAATGACTTCTGACGAATTATAGTAATGACTTCTGGCGAATTATGGTAATGACTTCTGACGAATTATAGTAATGACTTCTGACGAATTATAGTAATGACTTCTGACGAATTATAGTAATGACTTATGACGAATTATAGTAATGACTTCTGACGAATTATAGTAATGACTTCTGACGAATTATAGTAATGACTTCTGACGAATTATAGTAATGACTTCTGACGAATTATAGTAATGACTTCTGACGAATTATAGTAATGACTTCTGACGAATTATAGTAATGACTTATGACGAATTATAGTAATGACTTCTGACGAATTATAGTAATGACTTCTGGCGAATTATGGTAATGACTTCTGGCGAATTATGGTAATGACTTCTGACGAATTATAGTAATGACTTCTGACGAATTATAGTAATGACTTCTGGCGAATTTTGGTAATGACTTCTGGCAAATTATGGTAATGACTTCTGGCGAATTATGGTAATGACTTCTGACGAATTATGGTAATAACTTCTGGCGAATTATGGTAATGACGCCTGGCGAATTATAGTAATGACTTCTGACGAATTATGGCAATGACTTCTGGCGAATTATGGTAATGACGCCTGGCGAATTATAGTAATGACTTCTGGCGAATTATGGTA
>NC_091309.1:8302886-8345386 GCF_038502225.1 Cherax quadricarinatus
TGGATCGCCTTCCATACCCAATGGTGCCTGGCTCCCTCCTCCAGCACTCCATGATGTACATGGCTCACTACATGCCGCAGGTCAGTCACCACAACGTCTTGCTTCCTTCAGGCTTGTGTTTTTGTGGGCGCTTTCTTGAGACGTTGTTTACATTCTTGTCCGCTTCGTTCCTGACGCCCAAGACAGCATCTTACCGCATCTTCTTACCCTCAAGCATGTAAATATAGTGAAAATGGTGCATGAGCGTCCCAAGCCGGCTGATTTATATATAAATAGCTTCATAAACTTTCACTTAACACAACTTTACAGTGTTCAACTTTTTTCTCGTTTGTTTTGCTTGTTCTAATTTTGATCTCGTTAATCTTTTTTACTCTCATGTTCATGTTTTAATATAAGCTGGACAAGCGCTACCAGTTTTGGAATGATACTTGCTTTACTTGTTCATATTACTTTAAATCACAAATGGAACTATTTGATTTTAACTATCTCTAACATTCTACTGGGAAAAAAATACAATGTAAACTAGAGCTAGGGTTTATTGAGGCAACATTTCGCTCAGTGATGACTTGATGCTCAGTACAAAGTGAAACGTTGTTCCACTAAATGCTTGATATGAAATGTGTTATGTTTCGCAATAGTTGGCTGTACGAAATTTATTACAGTCAAACTGGAAACCACAGCTTTCATTCAGTCAGGTTATTGTCTCAATCCTTAGTTTGTTGCAATGACGTTTCCCAGGGACGAAGGAAAGATCTCTGATCGAGTGAAGTTACTGACAATATTAACAGTAAGAACACCAGGGCTCGGTGGCCCTGTTAGCTTCGTCTGGAAACAGGATCGATGATTAGATTTCGCCGCCGAAACGGCTCGTTTATTGTGATCCCTATATCCGAGTAAGACACATGCGCAAAACTTATGTATCTTTATTCCGAAACGTTTCGCCTACACAGTAGGCTTCTTCAGTCAAGTACAGAAGAGTTAGCAGAAGCAGTAGAGATGTGAAGACGATGTAAGCAGTCCATCACTCCTGACGACGTAGTTTTAAGGTGGTCAGTTTCTCAGCTGGACATCTACTAAAGTTTTTGCCGTCGTAGTTGATATTGCAAGGTCCTGCGACATCGCAGTCGAGTAAAAGCTGGATGGTCCACGTCCAGCTCTCAGCCTAGCCCTGCCCATGATATATGTGCTGTGGGATGGTGGTGGCACAGGTGGTGTGGTTGCCAGATGAGCTGCAACATGTGGTGATCATCCGTCTGGTTGGAGCAGTTTGAACCATAGTTGCTGCGTTTTCTGTCGTAGGTCGTGATACTTAGTCGACAGGACGATCATGTGTGTATGAAGGTGCTGTTACCTTCGCTATTATCTTCGTGTGTATGGGTAGGGGGGATCTAACTCCCTACCCCACTTGCATATATAAATTTGGAAATACTGTAGCATTATATTGCATATAGGAGTCTTGCGATGTATGAGAGACTTCTTGCATAAAAGTAAGATGTCTTCGTGCTGTGATGTCACTGGTTAAGTCGTACGAGGATCACTGGTCGTGGATGATGTCGCTGTATAAACCAACGACCACAGGAATAATTGATTATAAGATAGGTTTGCAGGCGATGCAAAAAAAAAATATGTATAATGTAGAAAATAATGAGTTACATATATATTTTGAAAGGCAATTCGAATTAATTACACGGAGTAGGACAGGTTGAATCGTTGCAAAGTCTGTCACCTACACGAGGATTACTAAGGGCTGTATGTCAAATATTCGCCATCATTGAAGGAGACTTTAATGCATAAAATAGGGATTAACGTCATGTCTTAGCACATATTCACTGAGAAACATACAATCCTCTCAGTGTATGTAAACAGATAGATACATTTTGGTGTATACAATACTGACGACAAACAGTAGTTCTTGGCGACTGTGCACACATACATATACAGACACACCAGGCCAGGAGCTATGAATCGACTCTTGCAACCACAATTAGGTAAGTACACACAGTCTCACACAAACTCCCTCCGCCCGTCTTCCCAGCACACACGGACGAACAGACCAGAGCGAGAGTGAACTTCGTTTAATCCCTTTATTAAGAATAGTTTCTGACGATTTGCTGCCGACCATCCTAGAGTGATGAGTCAGCTGGGTGATGTTGTTGGTCACACTAGAGCAGTACACACCTCCATCATTAACAGCCAGCACCAACACTGCCACCTAGCAGCCCATCTCTACCTCCCTCTTGCTTTCCTTCGTTCTATGCCTTGCTCCTCCCCTCCTCCTTTTTCCTCTCTTTCCTGCTTCTCCCCTCGTCCCTTTTCATCTTCTGCGCTCCCCTTCCTTCACTCCTTACCTCTCTGCGCCTCTTCCCTCGACTCTCCTTCTCTTCCTCTTCCTTCCTCCTCTCTTTCCTCCTTTAATCTCTTCACTTGCTTTCTTCCTTATATCTGGGGTTGGAGAGTGGATATTTTTAGTCCAGTGTTATAAAGCATAATTTTCTTACCATTAAATATTTCCATTTGTACCAAAACTAAACAGTATAATCTTACTAAATTTGACAAAACCTAACTTGGTTAACCTAGTGTAGCTTAAGTCTGCTTAACTTGAGTAACCTAGTGTAGCTTAAGTCTGCTTAACTTGAGTAACCTAGTGTAGCTTAAGTCTGCTTAACTTGAGTAACCTAGTGTAGTTTAAGTCTGCTTAACTTGAGTAACCTAGTGTAGCTTAAGTCTGCTTAACTTGAGTAACCTAGTGTAGCTAAAGTCTGCTTAACTTGGGTAACCTAGTGTAGCTTAA
This sequence comes from Cherax quadricarinatus, assembly GCF_038502225.1. Taxonomy (NCBI): domain Eukaryota; kingdom Metazoa; phylum Arthropoda; class Malacostraca; order Decapoda; family Parastacidae; genus Cherax; species Cherax quadricarinatus. The sequence goes on from NC_091309.1 coordinate 8,305,678, forward strand.
GTCTGCTTTGCTTAACTTGGGTAACCTAGTGTAGCTTAAGTCTGCTTAACTTGAGTAACCTAGTGTAGCTTAAGTCTGCTTAACTTGAGTAACCTAGTGTAGTTTAAGTCTCCTTAACTTGAGTAACCTAGTGTAGCTTAAGTCTGCTTAACTTGAGTAACCTAGTGTAGCTTAAGTCTGCTTAACTTGAGTAACCTAGTGTAGTTTAAGTCTGCTTAACTTGAGTAACCTAGTGTAGCTTAAGTCTGCTTAACTTGAGTAACCTAGTGTAGCTTAAGTCTGCTTAACTTGGGTAACCTAGTGTAGCTTAAGTCTGCTTAACTTGGGTAACCTAGTGTAGCTTAAGTCAGCTTAACTTGGGTAACCTAGTGTAGCTTAAGTCTGCTTAACTTGAGTAACCTAGTGTAGCTTAAGTCTGCTTAACTTGGGTAACCTAGTGTAGCTTAAGTTTGCTTAACTTGAGTAACCTAGTGTAGCTTAAGTCTGCTTAACTTGGGTAACCTAGTGTAGCTTAAGTCTGCTTAACTTGGGTAACCTAGTGTAGCTTAAGTCTGCTTAACTTGGGTACCCTAGTGTAGCTTAAGTCTGCTTAACTTGGGTAACCTAGTGTAGCTTAAGTCTGCTTAACTTGGGTAACCTAGTGTAGCTTAAGTCTGCTTAACTTGGGTAACCTAGTGTAGCTTAAGTCTGCTTAACTTGGGTAACCTAGTGTAGCTTAAGTCTGCTTAACTTGGGTAACCTAGTGTAGCTTAAGTCTGCTTAACTTGGGTAACCTAGTGTAGCTTAAGTCTGCTTAACTTGGGTAACCTAGTGTAGCTTAAGTCTGCTTAACTTGGGTAACCTAGTGTAGCTTAAGTCTGCTTAACTTGGGTAACCTAGTGTAGCTTAAGTCTGCTTAACTTGGGTAACCTAGTGTAGCTTAAGTCTGCTTAACTTGGGTAACCTAGTGTAGCTTAAGTTTGCTTAACTTGGGTAACCTAGTGTAGCTTAAGTCTGCTTAACTTGGGTAACCTAGTGTAGCTTAAGTTTGCTTAACTTGGGTAACCTAGTGTAGCTTAAGTCTGCTTAACTTGGGTAACCTAGTGTAGCTTAAGTCTGCTTAACTTGGGTAACCTAGTGTAGCTTAAGTTTGCTTAACTTGGGTAACCTAGTGTAGCTTAAGTCTGCTTAACTTGGGTAACCTAGTGTAGCTTAAGTTTGCTTAACTTGGGTAACCTAGTGTAGCTTAAGTCTGCTTAACTTGGGTAACCTAGTGTAGCTTAAGTCTGCTTAACTTGGGTAACCTAGTGTAGCTTAAGTTTGCTTAACTTGGGTAACCTAGTGTAGCTTAAGTCTGCTTAACTTGGGTAACCTAGTGTAGCTTAAGTCTGCTTAACTTGGGTAACCTAGTACAGCTTAAGTCTGCTTAACTTGGGTAACCTAGTGTAGCTTAAGTCTGCTTAACTTGGGTAACCTAGTGTCGCTTAAGTTTGCTTAACTTGGGTAACCTAGTGTAGCTTAAGTCTGCTTAACTTGGGTAACCTAGTGTAGCTTAAGTCTGCTTAACTTGGGTAACCTAGTGCAGCTTAAGTCTGCTTAACTTGGGTAACCTAGTGTAGCTTAAGTCTGCTTAACTTGGGTAACCTAGTGTAGCTTAAGTCTGCTTAACTTGGGTAACCTAGTGCAGCTTAAGTCTGCTTAACTTGGGTAACCTAGTGTAGCTTAAGTCTGCTTAACTAACCTAGTGTAGCTTAAGTCTGCTTAACTTGGGTAACCTAGTGCAGCTTAAGTCTGCTTAACTTGGGTAACCTAGTGTAGCTTAAGTCTGCTTAACTTGGGTAACCTAGTGCAGCTTAAGTCTGCTTAACTTGGGTAACCTAGTGTAGCTTAAGTTTGCTTAACTTGGGTAACCTAGTGTAGCTTAAGTTTGCTTAACTTGGGTAACCTAGTGTAGCTTAAGTTTGCTTAACTTGGGTAACCTAGTGTAGCTTAAGTTTGCTTAACTTGGGTAACCTAGTGTAGCTTAAGTCTGCTTAACGTGGGTAACCTAGTGTAGCTTAAGTTTGCTTAACTTGGGTAACCTAGTGTAGCTTAAGTCTGCTTAACTTGGGTAACCTAGTGTAGCTTAAGTCTGCTTAACTTGGGTAACCTAGTGTAGCTTAAGTTTGCTTAACTTGGGTAACCTAGTGTAGCTTAAGTCTGCTTAACTTGGGTAACCTAGTGTAGCTTAAGTCTGCTTAACTTGGGTAACCTAGTGTAGCTTAAGTCTGCTTAACTTGGGTAACCTAGTGTAGCTTAAGTCTGCTTAACTTGGGTAAGGTGACGTAAAATTTAGTGTCAAAAATGAAATGGTAACTTCATGATACTTTATATTAATTATAGCAGTTACAGCAAATGAAAATATAAGCTCTGCCTGATTGACCTTAAACGCTCCTTGCCAATTAGGTCTAGTTGGCTAGATATTCTTAAAAAGTAACACATTACATAATAACTGCGCATGTGTATGTATATGTATTGTATTTATATGTGCATGTGTATGTAGCTACGTAGTAACATCAGTGTTTGTGTTGTTTGTCCAGTGTAAACTCTCCTGCATCCGTCTTCGCGTTTTACTGAGCATCAAACGTTTTCTTCAGGGGTTTTGACTGGCAAGTTTTTAGTTTTAATTAAGGCTTTTGCAGTATTTTTGTTAATGCAGTTTGCTGTTATGGCTGTTGCTGTTACTCATGTGTATGCTGTTTGTTGTGTTGGCTGGCTGTCCTGGCTCATGTGCATGACCACCCAGCACACCCTTCACGGAGGGTCTCCTGATGCTGGCGAAAGGATTTTGATCCAAGGAATTTAAGCTTCCTCTCCTCACACCTGATTACGTCCCATTCCTCAGCCGCTGTATGATCCCAATCGATTTAAGTGCTTCCCAATAATAATAATAATAATAAAAATAATAATAATAATAATAATAATAATAATAATAATAATAATAATCACTGTACAAAGTGAAACCGTAATGAGTGCTTCCATTCGTACCTCCCTCAGGTGTCGCCCTTTTCCAGCGGCTTGGGGAGCAGTGGTCCCCCAGAGGAACGCCGCAAGAGGAACCGTACCTTCATCGACCCAGTGACGGAGGTGCCGCGACTCGAGCAGTGGTTTGCGATCAACACTCACCCCAGCCACAACCTCATCCTCAAGTACACAGAGGAGCTCAACCGCATGCCCTACCGCCAGAAGTTCCCCAAGCTTGAGCCCAAAAACGTGCAGTTCTGGTTCAAGAATCGGCGCGCTAAGTGCAAGAGACTGCGGGTGTCTATGTAGGTCTACGGGGTTTTACTTAAGGCCATATTTTTCTCTCAGTTCAACAATCGCATGCTATACCACTGAATGGCAATAGTACTCTTCGCTGCAGTTTTAGAGTACAAGACTGAATAGTTTTGGTTCGGGAATCGCCGAGCCATCGTGTGTACAAGGCTGTGGATTTCTACGTAGGTTGTTTGAACTTTCAAGAACCTCTTTTAAAATAGCTAAACTACACGTCCTGCCACAAGGAGCTGCCAAAACCGGCCCAAGAATGTGCAGTCTTGGCGAGAAAAGAGAGCATGAGTAAGAAACTGTTGGAAGGCTGACGGGGTAAGACTGCGTGCAAGAGCCGCCTTCAGAGTGTCATCTTCCTGGACGGTACCCACAGAGGCGCCATTTGAAGGCTAGACTTCCAGAGGAACCATTTCCATCGCAGACTTGGTTTCAAAAATATCCTTACTTATAAAAGTAATGTTTGACCCTGAAGCAGCAGATGTATTGTTGATGTTGGTGACCGGACTTCTTAAGTTAATATTAATGTTTATGTGGAAAATAAGATTTTTTTTAAAGATCTGGTCTAGTTTAGTGTTCATGCAAAATAAATAAGGTCGTCACGTACAGAAACGAAGTTGAGGAAGTGTTGCCCTTGTGGGTCCTGCTGGAACGATGCTGTCAGCTGTCAATTCCTTTTGCTTCCTTGGGGCGGATGAAGAGGTTGAAGTGTTGAAACAAGTGTTATAGCAGTGAAGTCTCCCAGGGAGTGTGTTATTGTTGCCTCGGCTCGACCACCACCTGCTTGACGTATTCCACTTCTGGACAAACTTTAGGGAACTTTCATTCACAGACAGGAATATAATTTAATTCACAATGAAATAGGATACTTAAATTTGCTGTCATGAAGTGTTAAAAAGCAACAACTTGTTTTTGAATATATGTTACGTCGAAAATTATAAAAATATTAAGTCGAAAGTTGTAAAAGAAAAAAACCGCAAAGAATCATTTTACCATTCTCCTTATATAAAAAAATAAGCGAGTAAATGCATACCCATCGACTACCAAATGAAGCCAAGATAACGATAGGTCAAAAATAATTGAAAGCCCCGAGAAAGCGTCCGCCGTCAGAGCGTTGGTGTTGGTGATTCTTTTACACATGTACTCGGAGTAAGACATTACACGTGTACTCGGAGTAAGACACTACACGTATACTCAGACTAATAGTTCTCGCCTTCATCATAAATCCTCGGAGATTTACAAGGAAACCTGAGGGATTACTCTTTAGGCAGTGCTTTATCACGTGAAACTATATTACCATTACGGATTTAGCGCTTCCCACTTTCCCCGTGAATATAATAATGAACATTGTGTATAAAATATAATTCTCTGATTTAAGGGACTAACGTATAGCTTTTTTGTTTGACAAACGCAGTTATAAAGAGACGGGCACCGTGTTGATGTAGACTCTTGCTCTGGTACAAGTCTGGCGATGTCTTGTTCGATACAAGTGGGGTCTTGTCTGACTCAAACACTGTCTTGTGATACAAGTAGGATCTTAAGTGCAACTAATGTGACACAAGTGCAACTAATGTGACATTAGTTGCACTTGTGTCCTTTTACTTTACATATTGTTGGTAATTCTACCAACATTAATACAAGTAAGATCTTGTTTGGTACAGGACGTAGCTTGCTGAAGAAACATTACAGGGGAGAGAATTGGAGGGTAGCAGTTCTTAATCTGACGGGAACGTGCTTATAGGGCCGTGATGAGGAACGTCTTAACGTTCAGGCTGATAGAGCTCAGCAGAAGAACGTCTCAACTATAGAAGTGTTTGGGCAAATTGTAATGTAGACGAGATCAAAACAGCTCATCACTCTCGTAGGATACGAAACAGGAACGGTGCTAAATCTGTCACCACCATTACCATCACCACCACCATCATTACCACCATCACCACCAGTAAATCCGAGACACTTACACAGTAGCGGTTTCTGAGTATTACGCAGGTCGTAATAAATGGTTACATTTACATCTTATGGACTGAAGTAACGCTGTGCTAGAGTGACAAAATGAAGTGAGGGGGGGGGGGCAGGTCTCTAGGCCGCCTCCACCAACCTGCTCTGGGACACCATCCAGCAAAAGTGCTCACCCACACCGTTTTGAAACATCTTGTTCCACGGACTGCTGCCAGTGTAGATACTCAGTCTATCCTGACTCCTCACACACTTCATTTTGTCAGCACTCCATCATCCACTCAGCAACTCAGGTTTTGCTTAAAGTATGGCGTAGCCGATAAGTAGTAAAAAACATACGCAAAGCAGAGAGGAAACTTTATTGGTGCGACGTTTCACCTACATGAAGTTTTATAAAGTACTTGGTAAACCCCTCATGTAGATGAAACGTTGTACTAATAACGGTCACCTTCGCTGTATTTGTGTTTTGTTTCTAACCAACTTAGATCTTAGAATACCTACAGGACCTGTCCGGCCCTGGACCAGGCTTGTCTGGTGCTTGCCTGGTGGTCAGCCACGAGCACTCCAGTTAACAAAGTCGTACTCTGTCTACTTCTGTCTGATTTGCTTCATTTCATCTTACTGTCCAGCCTCCACCAGCACCACTAAAATAACAACTGCAACCGCGTAGACCAAAAATACCAACACCACCACCATCACGATCATTCCGCCAGAACCTCCTTCACCACCAGCACCAGCATCATCACTCCTCTTAATAAAACCACCACCAAAGATCACCACAATCATTCCCCCGCACCACCTATTTCATCACCACAAATCATTACTCATTTCCAGTACGCCTTAGTGGTTCTAAGAGCAAGCGCGTGCATACACGCGGATGGCGTAGTTCTAAGCGTAACTGGCGTATGTTTACTCTCTCTTTAATAATGCTTTAGAGTGGCTTACGTACAGAGTTTCCGCTTGAGCGCTGCCTACAGCCCTAAAGTCCAAAAATGCCCACGGCAAAATGGCCGACATCAAAACACGTGACGTCACTAACTCTTGGGGATTAAGGAATAGATGAAACAGTTGTGAACAACAGAACTGCCAGTGTAGTTGTGAAGTGGTTAAGATTGTTAACTTATTTTAATCATTTATTTTATCCCCTAAGAATGGCAAGAAGGAAATTAAAAGACAAGATATTGACAGCAATATTATATATATATATATATATATATATATATATATATATATATATATATATATATATATATATATATATATATATATATATATATATATATATATATATATATATATATATATATATATGTCGTGCCGAATAGGCAGAACTTGCGATCTTGGCTTAAATAGCAACTCTCATCTTGCCATATAGGACAAGCGAAAATTTGTGTATGCTATAATTTCGACAAAATCATTCTGAACCTAACGAAAAAAATATATTTCACTGTGTTTGTTTAGTATTAAATTACTGTAAACAAATCTAAAATATATTTAGTTGGGTTAGGGTAAAATAAATTGTTCTTGTTATAATAAGGTTAGGTAAGTTTTCTAAGATTCTTTTGGAGCAAAATTAAAAATTTTTACATTAAAATTAATAAAAAAAATATATCTTTAAACGTATAAGAGAAAATTTTAGAATGAACTTAATTTTAAATGAGTTCTTCCTAATTGACCAGTTTTACATATTCGGCACGACATATATATATATATATATGTGTGTGTCGTACCGAGTAGGTAAAACTGGTCAGTTAGCAAGAACTCGTTTAAAATTAAGTCATTTCTAAAATTTTCTCTTATAGGTTTAAAGATATATTTTTTTCATTTATGTTAATGTAAAAAAATAATAATTTTGTACCAAAAGAACCTTAGAAAATTTACCTAACCTTATTATAACAAGCATAATGTAATTTAGCCTAATCCAACTAAATATATTTTAGATAAGTTTACAATAATCTAATAAAATAACACAGTGCAATATATTTTTTTCGCGAGGTTCAGAGTGATTTTTGCGAAATTATTCGACAAGAAGAGCATTCCTATTTAAGCTAAAATGGCAGTTTTTAACTATTCGGCACGACATACAAATATATATATATATATATATATATATATATATATATATATATATATATATATATATATATATATATATATATATATGCAATAAGATCACAGTGAACAGGTGATTTCAAAATATGCAAAACAACCACTCTGAAAGAATAGAGAAATTCCAAGCGCTTTCGTGACTACTCACATTATCAAGGAACATAGTTCCTTGATAATGTGAGTAGTCACGAAAGCGCTTGGAATTTCTCTATTCTTTCAGAGTGGTTGTTTTGCATATATATATATATATATATATATATATATATATATATATATATATATATATATATATAATATATATATATATATATATATAAATATATATATATATAAATATATATATATATATATATATATATATATATATATTTATATATATATATATTTATATATATATATATATATATATTATGAAATTTCTAAAGGAAACGTATAATTATAGAGGAAAAAATTCTTTGCGAACTTTAAATTATAAATTATTTGTAAGGTGAGCAACTAAGTGGCTTAAAATTCACATGTAGAGGATCAGAAATAAAATAGCTCTAATGGCTGTTATAGAAAAATCAGCGTAGAGCTAAAATATTATAATATAACCAAAAGAAAAAAGAGTGGGCGTGAGTGACGAACGGGGGACTCCCCCCCCCCACCCACCCACCCAGCATATAAACAAACTTCCGCCATGACACTTCCACCATGCCTTCCCATCTTCCATCCTCGTGTCCATCTACCCTAACAGCGCAGTGAGGGTCCCGCATATTTGTTGATGTGTAATGTAAACATTTTGTCTAGTCATTTGGGTGTACCTTTGGTCTTTTTTTTTTTTGAAATGTAAAGAGAAAACGCCTTGTTAATAGACATCTTCCTCGTATCCCCTTCCTTCCCTCTCTCTCATCCTGTTCCTCCTAATTAGGATGTAAGTGATTGGATGAAGGTGTTGAGTAATGCCAGTGGGGTTAACTTTTTAATTTTTACGTTCAAGATCTTATATTTGATATAAAACACACACACACACACACACACACACACACACACACACACACACACACACACACACACACACACACACACACACACACACACACACACACACACACACACACACACACACACACACACACACGCGGGGCCAGGAGCTGACTCTATCTCTGCACCCACAAGTACATGCGTACGTACACACACACACACACACACACACACACACACACACACACACACACACACACACACACACACACACACACCGTGTATGTTAAAACCCCATACACGTAAATATAACATTTCTTACCATACACATTACATAAGTTTGCAGTTCGTGGCACACTCAGTCACCACCCCGCCACACGCTGCCGTTACATTTTTAACTCATAACGAGAATAATTTTCATTATAATCACGTACCGCCAATTATTCCACCAAAAAAAAAAAAGGACACAGTCACATACTTTGTCCCATGTACCAATTGTAAATTGCTACCTGTGTTCGTGTGAACCATCTGGCTGGAACAATCGTCAGTAGAGGTGAACCGGTTTTCTCGGTTCCTTGTGATATTTTAATATATATGTATAATGCGAGCATTGTAAATAAGATTTGCTATATAAATATATATATAAATATATATATTTAAATTCCGGAATGCATGTATTCTCTTTTTGAGTGTGTGTAAGTATGTGTGTTCTTACGTGCATGTATGTGTGTACGTACATGTGCGTGTGTACTTACATGTGCGTGCGCGCGTAATTGTGCGCTAATACGTATGTTTGCAACACGCACATGTACGTATGCTCGGTGCAATACCCTTAACGTACATGTGTGTGTATTCATGGCAGTAATTGCAGTAATATACATGTGTGTGCATCCATGGTAGTAACTGCGGTAACGTACATGTGTGTGCATTCATGACAGTAACTGCGGTAACGTACACGTGTGTGCATTCATGACAGTAACTGCGGCAACGTACGCGTGTGTGCATTCATGGCAGTAGCTGCGGTAATGTCCATGTGTGTGCATTCATGGCAGTAATTGCGGTAATGTACACGTGTGTGTATTCATGGCAGTAACTGTGGTAACGTACACGTGTGTGCATTCATGACAGTAACTGCGGTAATGTCCATGTGTGTGCATTCATGGCAGTAATTGCGGTAATGTACACGTATGTGTATTCATGGCAGTAACTGTGGTAATGTACATGTGTATGTGTAGTCATGGCAGTAACTGCGGTAATGTACATGTGTGCATTCATGGCAGTAACTGCGGTTATGTACACATGTGTGTGTGCATTCATAGCAGTAACTGCGGTAATGTACACGTGTGTGTATACATGACAGTAACTGCCATGAATACACGTGAGTGTATTGATGGCAGTAACTGCGGTACTACCTTGAGGACACCTCTGGGTGGCCCATTCTTCTGCACTATATATTACAAAGAAATGTCTCCAAAAACCATGCATAAAAAGTGTCAGTATGCCCTTTTCTCTCGTGAGTCTGTTGTTTTTTTTATAGATATATGGTTGGTCGTATTATTTGACTGTTTTGCAAGAGTTTGAGGGGAAACTCTACACTATATGTTTGGCTTGCAACACGCTGAAGGTCAGTTATGTTACTAAGGTGTTTAGATTGCAACACATAAAAAAAGGTCAGTTTTTATTACTGAGGTGTGAGGAACCGCAGACTTAACATTTTGTAAATACAATTTTTTATACGTTTTAATGTTCAGCAGAAAACCCCGGTGAAGTGTATGTTTGTTTAGGGGGAAGTGTGGGTGAAGTGAATGTTTCTTGAGGGGGAAGTGTGCTTTATCTCTCTCTCTCTCTCTCTCAAATAAATTTTAATATTCTTATATCAGAACTTGGCCCCACTTCTCTGCTTTCTTTCTCACATCTTACTATCCCATAAGTATCCTTACACGTATCCTGGCGACTATCCTTGTAAGTATCCTGGCAACTATCCTTGTAACTATCCGACACATGCTGTCACTTTTATCACCGCCCTGGAGCACTTTCCCCAGGTGTGTAATACTGACCCCTTGACCAGTCTACATACATTTCTTAACCTATTTTAAGGAGGACCATTTTTTGTGGTGACCTTATCCCGTGTGCCTCCCCTTCCTCCCTCCATCCCCCACCCCCGGTGACCTTTAAGTCAGTCATGGTGACCCCGAGGGTCTCCCAGACAACCTGAACACTGGTTCTATTTGATATTGGGTGACCTCTGCCACCCACCCCCCCAGGTGACCTCTAGTGCCCTTCCCTGAGCCATAGTTGGTGTATCCTTCCTGATATTGACCCCCTTATAGAGCAGGTTACAAAAGATGTAATGATTCCAGTGTAATTCATAATAAAAAATGTCAGTTTGCACTATTCTGGTATTGATTGATTGTCCTTCCATTGCAACCACAGTGGGTTCAGCGCTTCCCACTGAATTCGTGAATGTTGTAGGCGAGTGTCGCATTGTGTACATGTGATCAGTGAAATTGTAACTGAAGGAACAGATGAGCATCCCTTTAAGATGAGTATCCCTTTAAATAACTGTTCTGTTGGAAATAACAGTTATGTTCTAACACCTGGAAACACTGATGCAGGTATCAACAGTTGTGTTCTAACACCTGGAAACACTGATGCAGGTATCAACAGTTGTGTTCTAACACCTGGAAACACTGATGCAGGTATCAACAGTTGTGTTCTAACACCTGGAAACACTGGTGCAGGTATCAACAGTTGTGTTCTAACACCTGGAAACACTGATGCAGGTATCAACAGTTGTGTTCTAACACCTGGAAACACTGATGCAGGTATAAACAGTTGTGTTCTAACACCTGGAAACACTGATGCAGGTATCAACAGTTGTGTTCTAACACATGGAAACACTGATGCAGGTATCAACAGTTGTGTTCTAACACCTGGAAACACTGATGCAGGTATAAACAGTTGTGTTCTAACACCTGGAAACACTGATGCAGGTATCAACAGTTGTGTTCTAACACATAGAAACACTGATGCAGGTATCAACAGTTGTGTTCTAACACATAGAAACACTGATGCAGGTATCAACAGTTGTGTTCTAACACATAGAAACACTGATGCAGGTATCAACAGTTGTGTTCTAACACATAGAAACACTGATGCAGGTATCAACAGTTGTGTTCTAACACCTGGAAACACTGGTGCAGGTATCAACAGTTGTGTTCTAACACCTGGAAACACTGATGCAAGTATCAACAGTTGTGTTCTAACACCTGGAAACACTGATGCAGGTATAAACAGTTGTGTTCTAACACCTGGAAACACTGATGCAGGTATCAACAGTTGTGTTCTAACACATGGAAACACTGATGCAGGTATCAACAGTTGTGTTCTAACACCTGGAAACACTGATGCAGGTATAAACAGTTGTGTTCTAACACCTGGAAACACTGATGCAGGTATCAACAGTTGTGTTCTAACACATAGAAACACTGATGCAGGTATCAACAGTTGTGTTCTAACACCTGGAAACACTGGTGCAGGTATCAACAGTTGTGTTCTAACACCTGGAAACACTGATGCAGGTATCAACAGTTGTGTTCTAACACCTGGAAACACTGATGCAGGTATAAACAGTTGTGTTCTAACACCTGGAAACACTGATGCAGGTATCAACAGTTGTGTTCTAACACATGGAAACACTGATGCAGGTATCAACAGTTGTGTTCTAACACATGGAAACACTGATGCAGGTATCAACAGTTGTGTTCTAACACCTGGAAACACTGATGCAGGTATCAACAGTTGTGTTCTAACACCTGGAAACACTGATGCAGGTATCAACAGTTGCTTTCTAACACCTGGAAACACTGATGCAGGTATCAACAGTTGTGTTCTAACACCTGGAAACACTGATGCAGGTATAAACAGTTGTGTTCTAACACCTGGAAACACTGATGCAGGTATCAACAGTTGCTTTCTAACACCTGGAAACACTGATGCAGGTATAAACAGTTGTGTTCTAACACATGGAAACACTGATGCAGGTATCAACAGTTGTGTTCTAACACCTGGAAACACTGATGCAGGTATAAACAGTTGTGTTCTAACACCTGGAAACACTGATGCAGGTATCAACAGTTGTGTTCTAACACATGGAAACACTGATGCAGGTATCAACAGTTGTGTTCTAACACATGGAAACACTGATGCAGGTATCAACAGTTGTGTTCTAACACCTGGAAACACTGACACAGGTATCAACAGTTGTGTTTTAACACCTGGAAACACTGACACAAGTATCAACAGTTGTGTTTTAACACCTGGAAACACTGACACAAGTATCAACAGTTGTGTTCTAACACCTGGAAACACTGACACAGGTATCAACAGTTGTGTTTTAACACCTGGAAACACTGACACAGGTATCAACAGTTGTGTTTTAACACCTGGAAACACTGATGCAAGTATCAACAGTTGTGTTTTAACACCTGGAAACACTGACACAGGTATCAACAGTTGTGTTTTAACACCTGGAAACACTGACACAAGTATCAACAGTTGTGTTTTAACACCTGGAAACACTGACACAGGTATCAACAGTTGTGTTCTAACACCTGAAAACACTGACACAGGTATCAACAGTTGTGTTTTAACACCTGGAAACACTGACACAGGTATCAACAGTTGTGTTCTAACACCTGAAAACACTGACACAGGTATCAACAGTTGTGTTCTAACACCTGAAAACACTGACACAGGTATCAACAGTTGTGTTTTAACACCTGGAAACACTGACACAGGTATCAACAGTTGTGTTCTAACACCTGAAAACACTGACACAGGTATCAACAGTTGTGTTCTAACACCTGGAAACACTGACACAGGTATCAACAGTTGTGTTCTAACACCTGGAAACACTGATACAGGTATCAACAGTTGTGTTCTAACACCTGGAAACACTGATGCAGGTATCAGCAGTTGTGTTCTAACACCTGGAAACACTGATGCAGGTATCAACAGTTGTGTTCTAACACCTGAAAACACTGACACAGGTATCAACAGTTGTGTTCTAACACCTGAAAACACTGACACAGGTATCAACAGTTGTGTTCTAACACCTGGAAACACTGACACAGGTATCAACAGTTGTGTTCTAACACCTGGAAACACTGATGCAGGTATCAACAGTTGTGTTCTAACACCTGGAAACACTGATGCAGGTATAAACAGTTGTGTTCTAACACCTGGAAACACTGATGCAGGTATCAACAGTTGTGTTCTAACACCTGGAAACACTGATGCAGGTATCAACAGTTGCTTTCTAACACCTGGAAACACTGATGCAGGTATCAACAGTTGTGTTCTAACACCTGGAAACACTGATGCAAGTATCAACAGTTGTGTTTTAACACCTGGAAACACTGACACAGGTATCAACAGTTGTGTTCTAACACCTGGAAACACTGATGCAGGTATCACCAGTTGTGTTCTAACACCTGAAAACACTGACACAGGTATCAACAGTTGTGTTTTAACACCTGGAAACACTGACACAGGTATCAACAGTTGTGTTCTAACACCTGAAAACACTGACACAGGTATCAACAGTTGTGTTCTAACACCTGAAAACACTGACACAGGTATCAACAGTTGTGTTTTAACACCTGGAAACACTGACACAGGTATCAACAGTTGTGTTCTAACACCTGAAAACACTGACACAGGTATCAACAGTTGTGTTTTAACACCTGGAAACACTGACACAGGTATCAACAGTTGTGTTCTAACACCTGAAAACACTGACACAGGTATCAACAGTTGTGTTCTAACACCTGGAAACACTGACACAGGTATCAACAGTTGTGTTCTAACACCTGGAAACACTGATGCAGGTATCAACAGTTGTGTTCTAACACCTGGAAACACTGATGCAGGTATCAGCAGTTGTGTTCTAACACCTGGAAACACTGATGCAGGTATCAACAGTTGTGTTCTAACACCTGGAAACACTGATGCAGGTATCAACAGTTGTGTTCTAACACCTGAAAACACTGACACAGGTATCAACAGTTGTGTTTTAACACCTGGAAACACTGACACAGGTATCAACAGTTGTGTTCTAACACCTGGAAACACTGACACAGGTATCACCAGTTGTGTTCTAACACCTGGAAACACCGAGGGAGTGGTGATTTACATAAGATATAATGCTAATCAAAATATATCCTAAGTGTCAGAGTATTCATGATATCTTCCTGTATAGTCCTTGTGGCTTAGCGCTTCTTTTTGATTATAATAATAATCATGATATCTTCCGATGGTAATATTTAGCAGCAGGAGCGGCAGCGCTGTATGGCCCATGCGGGTTTAACGCTTCGTTGGTGAACACAATAATCTCTGGAGCAGAGTATACGTGAGTGGATCCACCACCACTCCAGTTTTAGTGTGCAGAATGACCCTTACTGGTTTAGTGCTTTCCATACATAAAATAATGCACCTTGGTAATAAATAGTTCAATACTGTGAAGGATGTAGGAGCACCTAACCGTGATATCTACCTCACAGTCGGCTACTGTGAGGTCAGTGGTTGAGGGAGGTGGTGCTACCCTCTGGGATACATAAATAACCCGCACGTAGAACAGAGAGAAACTTCCAACGACGTTTCGGTCCGACTTGGACCGTTTACAAAGTCACTTTGTAAATGGTCCAAGTCGGACCGAACGTCGTCGTAAGCTCCTCTTTCGTACGTGCGGGTTATTTGTGTATTGTTCCAGTCACGGTATTGTGCGTTTTTGTTCTTACTCCGGGAGATTGGGTGAGTGCTAGAGTTTGCTAACCTGGCTTGCTTATAAAGCTCCGAGGAGCGTTGTCGTGTTTTAAAAGCAGAATTAAGATTTGTAAAGGAGGAGGTTCTGATTCTCGAGGAGGAGAAAAAAAGTGATAATTTATTTGGATTGCAACAATAAGTGGGAAGTGGTTGGCGGTAACAGATGGAAACATAAGACTATCACTAACACCGACACGTGTGTAATTAGGACACATGCAGTAATAGGACGTTTATTAAGGAGATGTTTCGCCCAGCAGTGGCTTCATTAATGCAACACAGAGAAGCGAAGTTTACGAGTAAATGTAATTGGTGAAGGTCAGGTGTTCCATGCTGGGATGGGGTACGTGATTGCTGTGTTTACATAGGTTAGGCAGGAAGAGTCTGTCGAAAACATTTTAGGAAGGAAAAGTCTTTTCAAAAACATTTTAGGCAGGAAGAATCTATCGAAAAGATTTTAGGCAGGAAGAGTCTGTCGACAACATAAAACTTCCTGAATTCTCTTTGGTGATACTGATACAATAGTTGTAATACCAGTACAATGTACACTCCACCTGTGTTGCCGAGCAGTGTCTTGTTATGACTATTCTAGCGTCTCTGAAGTGCATAGAATAGCTGTAGGAGTTGATGTGTATGACTGGAACATATATTATCCTTTCGACTTGCTTACTCGTGTGTCCTGATGCGTTGTTCCAGGTTTCTCAAGGTCTCCTCCCAGGTATAGTTTGTTGCACCTTCCACAGGTGATGATGTACACACCAGCACTAGTCTCTAGTACAGTACGTTTCTCTTTGTAGCCAAGTCCATGAGTGTGCTGAACGTGTTGTCAGCTATGAGATTATTATTATTATTATTATTATTATTATTATTATTATTATTATTATTATTATGCTGGGTTTACTCTAGACAAGATGACTGGAGGTGATAAGACAGTGGTAGATTATGCCGGCATTATGTAAATAAGATACACATTGCAGGTTATGGCATTTTACTGTGAATACGTTTCGCCCACCCGAGACTATCATTTCACATAGAGAACACCTTGTTCTTTGTTTTGTAGTTTTCTGGTGGACGAAGCATCATTGTGTTAGAAGGCTGGATAAGTCCCAAACCTGTTTGACTGGTAGTAGTAAGAGTCTGTCTCTTTCTGGCTGTGTCGGCGATTTTCTTTTATTTTTGCCCAGCAAATGTTTGGTGTTGTAGTCTGGTAAAGGTCTGGTGAATGTATTCGCTGGGATAGAAGTACAGTGTTCTCTCACATAGAATCCCGTGTGTTCTCACGTAGGATCCCGTGTGTTTTCACGTAGGATCCCGTGTGTTTTCACGTAGGATCCCGTGTGCTCTCACGTAGGATCCCGTGTGCTCTCACGTAGGATCCCGTGTGCTCTCACGTAGGATCCCGTGTGTTTTCACGTAGGATCCCGTGTGTTCTCACGTAGGATCCCGTGTCTATGGTGGTTGAAAATTTGTCATTTAAAATTGTCGAATGCTATGTAATAACTGGAGAATACATCTTTTGATCGGGTTCAAACTTTTCATGCTATTGTGTTTTTCTCAAAGGAAGCTATGCAGAGATTTTGGGTTACGTAAGTTTTAATTTCCTAACTTTATTGAACCAGTTGGTGTCTGTTCAGTAACGGGAGAATGCTTCTTCTAATCGGCTTCAAACCTTTAACGTTGATGTAGCTTACTTAGAGAAAGGACTTCTCTTACTTTAAGCTGTGTAGGCGCCAGTTTTATTGGTCGGGGTATTTCATATTTTATTTTTATTGGTCGGGGTATTTCATATTTTATTTTTATTGGTCGGGGTATTTACTATGAATCATTTGTTCTTTTCCACGCCTGAAGAGCTGGGTTTTTTATTTTATTTATGACAATAATCACAGCTTTTCTAGGGTATGTCCTTCCCTGGGGGCAAATATCATTTTGAGGCGCCAAAGTTATTACAAACTTATTCTCTGCCATCCCTTATATTGGAACAGATTTAGTTCAATGAATTTGAGGAGGTTTCGCAGTAGACACCGCTACCTTAACCCGATTCTTTACATTTTACTCTCTTCTACTGGTTGGCACTCTCTACTATTCTTTTTGCGTGCACTGAGGTAGAGGAGGCTGGGTTTATGGGTTACGGGGATACCTTTCTCGGACCGAAGCCCATTTAGTCGTGGCAACGTTTCGCTCTTTGAAGAGCTTTATTGAATCAATACTGCCATGAGTATGATTCTTTGGTAAAGGGACGTAACTGCAGAGAGGTGACCGCACTGTTACCTTGTGTAACACTGTACCGCCTCTCATCTTTGTACCGTCTTGACGCCTTTCTGTACCTTCGTGACTTATCTCTGGGAGTAAGAGTGACTGACGCTAGTTTTCAACCATCTTCTCCTCCTCCTCCTCACTCCCTCTTTCTCCCAATTTGGCGATTACGCTAAGGGTAGTTTGGTGGGCCCATTATGCTCGACCTTTCAGGGCGGGCAGATTGTGAATGCCCTGTAATGCAATTATCCCAGGTTAATTAACCGGGAAAAAGGACAAAGTCTCGGCTTTTTAGTCCAATTTTTGGCTAATAAGGAGACTGGAAACACGATCAGTAGATGCTGAGCGTTGTGTATTCTCTCTCTCTCTCTCTCTCTCTCTCTCTCTCTCTCTCTCTCTCTCTCTCTCTCTCTCTCTCTCTCTCTCTCCCTCCCTCCCTCCCTCCCTCTCTTTTTAAGTTAATTACAACGCTGATTTCTAATTTTTTCGTAATTTTTTTTGTATTGCGTAATATTGTACCTCTGTGAAATATATTGTAGTTGTTTTCTAACTGAGTTATCTCGGTTTAATCAGAATATATATAAATAATAAATGTCATTCTTTTATCTGAAGAGAGACTCCGGCTTCACTCTGGAGTGAATGTTGTGTTCTGTGCTCTCACTTCTCGTCTGTGCCTTCACTCGCCTTGGTGTCTGTACATCTGTCTTGTGTCTTTATCTTTAGAAAAGATAAAGATTTGTTCAGCAGAAAGATATTTAAAGATAATTGTTACCTTTTTTATGGCAGTATTTATTGATTCTGTGTGTGTGTGTGTTTGTGTGTGTGTGTGTGTGTGTGTGTGTGTGTGTGTGTGTGTGTGTGTGTGTGTGTGTGTGTGTGTGTGTGTGTGTGTGTGTGTGTGTGTGTGTATCTACCTGCTTGTCTACCTACCATTGTCTATATATCTAATTCAACCTACCAGTGTATGTGTCTACCTCCATCTACCTGTCTATCTACTTTCGTTTATGTGTCTATCTGTATAAATATATTTTCATACGTATTTTTATGGATCAGAATTTGTTCACAAGTGAACCATCTATCTCTCCATCTGTTAATTCATAAAAAAATACATTATAATCACGCCTAGCGAAATATTACTTAGGCCTCAGTTCACTCTGATGTTTAAACACAGAAAAACTTATCAGCTCAAGACATTGATGGTAATGTTCCTTCTTGTGTGATATTGTTAGCAGATGAACTATAGTGCAGTTAATGCCACTGTTGACATCTGTAATGTTTCGTGTTGTAGCTTCATTTCCTAAAAATTCACGGTTATTGTACCATAACTGACGTTATTGTACCACACCATATAATGATTATCCTACCATAAATCATTCAGTAATAATGGTACCGTAACTCACTTTACTGTGCCTATAATACCCAGTACTTATCTTACCAAAATAATGTAAACAAACGAATATTTAATACAACTTCCTGGTTCTGGACATCTCCTAAAATTTCGTTTGTATAATCTAAATGATGATAATTCTAAATTAAATGCTTTATATCTAAACGGAGCTCAAGTTTTTACCATTTCTGGTAACCTTAAGACTTTCTGGAACTAATTCGTATTGTATAGACAGAGAGCGCTACTGGATGTACGTGGTAACAGACGATCAAGTGGAGGATGCTTACAGCAGGATCGAAAGCTCTTGTTATCGGCACTGGAGAATAGAACACCTTTCAAGTGAAGGCTGGATAGAGTAGCATCGAAAACTGTTGGTATCGACGCTGGAAGATACAGCATCTTCCCTGATCAATCCCGACCTTCAGAGGTGGGTGAGATGGAGCAGTAGTATTATAAGAGGCAGAAAACAAAAGACGATTCACTGGGGGAAACTTAATATCTTAATGGAGTTTAGCGTCAGGTCAGATCCAACCTGGACAGGTTATTGCAACCGTAGGCGGGGATCAAGTCCATGACGGACCGCTGCTCGCGACGGTTTGTGCAACACACACACACACACACACACACACACACACACACACACACACACACACACACACACACACACACACACACACACACACACACACACACACACACACACAAACTGATGACTAATACATACACACGCACATACCCCACATACACAAGAGGCCAAGTGTCTATCAACAAGTGCATCTGACAACCGGTAATTAACACACACGCGCGCGCGCGCGCGCTTTATAACCGCGCTTTACCAACCCTCCAGCTGTTCACTAACACGTCTCACTGTTTTATTTACAAACCGGATGCCAGAGAGGAAGGCAGAGATAGATAGATAGATAGAGAGAAGCCTAAACTACTTTTTCTTTCCTCTTCTTGTTACGTTATCGCCGATGCGAGGAGATTAATCTGAGGAGAAGGAGCTCAGCTGAGAGAGCTGAGATCAGCGCTGAGAGAGCTGAGATCAGCGCTCAGGGCGCTCTTTGAGTTCTCGGTCACTTGTCTCAACCTAAACATCACTATTATCACCACTTATACCCATTAACAGCACTATCACCACTACCACAGCAGCAATAACCACCACCATTACTGTTCAACACCATCGCTAACTACCGTCTTTACCTCCGCCTCCAGTTAGTGAAATATTTCATGACTCGTCCGTAGACTTTTGTCGTATATTATGACTTGCTACCTCACACCTTATATCAGTGAACCCAGCAACCGTAAACACCTCACCACTGTCACTGTAGCACTGCCTCACCACTGTCACTGTAATATTGCCTCACTACTGTCACTGTAGCACTGCCTCACCACTGTCACTGTAATATAGCTTCACTACTGTCACTGTAGCACTGCCTCACCACTGTCACTGTAATATTGCCTCACTACTGTCACTGTAGCACTGCCTCACCACTGTCACTGTAATATTACCTCACTACTGTCATTGTAGCACTGCCTCACCACTGTCACTGTAATATTGCCTCACTACTGTCACTGTAGCACTGCCTCACCACTGTCACTGTAATATTGCCTCACTACTGTCACTGTAGCACTGCCTCACCACTGTCACTGTAATATTGCCTCACTACTGTCACTGTAGCACTGCCTCACCACTGTCACTGTAATATTGCCTCACTACTGTCACTGTAGCACTGCCTCACCACTGTCACTGTAATATTACCTCACTACTGTCATTGTAGCACTGCCTCACCACTGTCACCTTAACACCACCTCACCACTGTCACTGTAGCACCACCTCACCACTGTCACTATAGCATTACCTCGCCACTGTCACTATAGCACTACCTCACCACTCACTGTAGCACCACCTCACCGCTGTCACTGTAGCACCACCTTGCCACTGTCACTGTAGCACTACCTCGCCACTGTCACTATAGCACTACCTCACCACTCACTGTAGCACCACCTCACCGCTGTCACTGTAGCACCACCTCGCCACTGTCACTGTAGCACTACCTCACCACTGTCACTGTAGCACCACCTCGCCACTGTCACTGTAGCACTACCTCACCACTCACTGTAGCACCACCTCACCGCTGTCACTGTAGCACTACCTCACCACTGTCACTGTAGCACCACCTCGCCACTGTCACTGTAGCACTACCTCACCGCTGTCACTGTAGCACCACCTCGCCACTGTCACTGTAGCACCACCTCACCGCTGTCACTGTAGCACCACCTCGCCACTGTCACTGTAGCACTACCTCACCACTGTCACTGTAGCACCACCTCGCCACTGTCACTGTAGCACTACCTCACCACTCACTGTAGCACCACCTCACCGCTGTCACTGTAGCACTACCTCACCACTGTCACTGTAGCACCACCTCACCACTGTCACTGTAGCACCACCTCGCCACTGTCACTGTAGCACTACCTCACCACTGTCACTGTAGCACTACCTCACCATTGTCACTGTAGCACCACCTCACCACTGTCACTGTAGCACTACATCACCACTGTCACTGTAGCACTACTTCACTGTCACTGTAGCACCACCTCAACACTGTCACTGTAGCACTACTTCACCACTGTCACTGTAGCACCACCTCACCAATGTCACTGTAGCACCACCTCACCACTGTCACTGTAGCACCACCTCAACACTGTCACTGTAGCACTACTTCACCACTGCCACTGTAGCACCACCTCACCACTGTCACTGTAGCACTACTTCACCAAGTCACTGTAGCTCCACCTCACCACTGTCACTGTAGCACTACCTCACCACTGTCACTGTAGCACCACCTCACCACTGTCACTGTAGCACCACCTCACCACTGTCACTGTAGCACTACCTCACCACTGTCACTGTAGCACCACCTCACCACTGTCACTGTAGCACCTCACCATTGTCACTGTAGCACCACCTCACCACTGTCACTGTAGCACCACCTCACCACTGTCACTGTAGCACAACCTCACCACTGTCACTGTAGCACTACTTCACCACTGTCACTGTAGCACTACTTCACCACTGTCACTGTAGCACTACTTCACCACTGTCACTGTAGCACCACCTCACCACTGTCACTGTAGCACTACTTCACCACTGTCACTGTAGCACTACCTCACCACTGTCACTGTAGCACTACTTCACCACTGTCACTGTAGCATTACTTCACCACTGTCACTGTAGCACTACCTCACCACTGTCACTGTAGCACCACCTCACCACTGTCACTGTAGCACCACCTCACCACTGTCACTGTAGCACCACCTCACCACTGTCACTGTAGCACTACTTCACCACTGTCACTGTAGCACTACCTCACCACTGTCACTATAGCACTACCTCACCACTGTCACTGTAGCACCACCTCACTACTGTCACTGTAGCACCACCTCACCACTGTCACTGTAGCACCACCTCACCACTGTCACTGTAGCACTACTTCACCACTGTCACTGTAGCACTACTTCACCACTGTCACTGTAGCATTACTTCACCACTGTCACTGTAGCACCACCTCACCACTGTCACTGTAGCACTACTTCACCACTGTCACTGTAGCTACACGTCGCCACTGTCACTGTATCACTACTTCACCACTGTCACTGTAGCACCACCTCACCACTGTCACTGTAGCACTGTTTCACCACTGTCACTGTAGCACCACCTCACCACTGTCACTGTAGCACTACCTCACTACTGTCACTGTAGCACCACCTCACCACTGTCACTGTAGCACTACTTCACCACTGTCACTGTAGCACTACCTCACCACTGTCACTGTAGCACCACCTCACCACTGTCACTGTAGCACTGTACTTCACCACTGTCACTAGCACTACCTACTGTCACTGTAGCACCACCTCACCACTGTCACACTCACCACTGTAGCACTACTTCACCACTGTCACTGTAGCTCACTGTAGCACTACTTCACCACTGTCACTGTAGCAACTGTCACTGTAGCACCACCTCACCACTGTCACTGTAGCACTACTTCACCACTGTCACTGTAGCACCACCTCACCACTGTCACTGTAGCACTACTTCACCACTGTCACTGTAGCACTACCTCACCACTGTCACTGTAGCACCACCTCACCACTGTCACTGTAGCACTACTTCACCACTGTCACTGTAGCACCACCTCACCACTGTCACTGTAGTACTACTTCACCACTGTCACTGTAGCACTACCTCACCACTGTCACTGTAGCACCACCTCACCACTGTCACTGTACCACTACTTCACCACTGTCACTGTAGCACCACCTCACCACTGTCACTGTAGCACTACTTCACCACTGTCACTGTAGCACTACCTCACCACTGTCACTGTAGCACCACCTCACCACTGTCACTGTAGCACTACTTCACCACTGTCACTGTAGCACTACCTCACCACTGTCACTGTAGCACCACCTCACCACTGTCATTGTAGCACTACCTCACCACTGTCACTGTAGCACTACTTCACCACTGTCACTGTAGCACTACTTCACCACTGTCACTGTAGCACCACCTCACCACTGTCATTGTAGCACTACTTCACCACTGTCACTGTAGCACTACTTCACCACTGTCACTGTAGCACCACCTCACCACTGTCACTGTAGCACTACTTCACCACTGTCACTGTAGCACCACCTCACCACTGTCACTGTAGCACCACCTCACCACTGTCACTGTAGCACTACTTCACTGTCACTGTAGCACTACCTCACCACTGTCACTGTAGCACCACCTCACCACTGTCACTGTAGCACTACACCACTGTCACTGTAGCACTACCTCACCACTGTCACTGTAGCACTACCTCACCACTGCCACTGTAGCACTACCTCACCACTGTCACTGTAGCACCACCTCACCACTGTCACTGTAGCACCACCTCACCACTGTCACTGTAGCACTACCTCACCACTGTCACTGTAGCACTACTTCACCACTGTCACTGTAGCACCACCTCACCACTGTCACTGTAGCACTACCTCACCACTGTCACTGTAGCACCACCTCACCACTGTCACTATAGCACTACCTCACCACTGTCACTGTAGCACTACTTCACCACTGTCACTGTAGCACCACCTCACCACTGTCACTGTAGCACTACCTCACCACTGTCACTATAGCACTACCTCACCACTGTCACTGTAGCACTACTTCACCACTGTCACTGTAGCACCACCTCACCACTGTCACTGTAGCACTACCTCACCACTGTCACTATAGCACTACCTCACCACTGTCACTGTAGCACTACTTCACCACTGTCACTGTAGCACCACTTCACTGTAGCACTACCTCACCACTGTCACTGTAGCACCACCTCACCACTGTCACTGTAGCACCACCTCACCAGTGTCACTGTAGCACTACCCCACCACTGTTACTATAGCACTACCTCACCACTGTCACTGTAGCACTACCTCACCACTGTCACTGTAGCACTACCTCACCACTGTCACTGTAGCACTACTTCACCCCTGTCACTGTAGCACCACCTCACCACTGTCACTGTAGCACTACCTCACCACTGTCACTATAGCACCACCTCACCACTGTCACTGTAGCACTACCTCACCACTGTCACTGTAGCACCACCTCACCACTGTCACTGTAGCACTACCTCACCACTGTCACTATAGCACCACCTCACCACTGTCACTGTAGCACTACCTCACCACTGTCACTGTAGCACTACTTCACCCCTGTCACTGTAGCACCACCTCACCACTGTCGCTGTAGCACCACTTCACTGTAGCACTACCTCACCACTGTCACTGTAGCACTACCTCACCACTGTCACTGTAGCACTACTTCACCACTGCCACTGTAGCACCACCTCACCACTGTCACTGTAGCACTACTTCACTGTCACTGTAGCACCACCTCACCACTGTCACTGTAGCACCACCTCACCACTGTCACTGTACCACTACTTCACCTCTGTCACTGTAGCACTGCCTCACTACTATCACTATTACCACCTTATCACTGTCACCTTAACACCACCTCACCACTGTCACTGTAGCATCTGTAGCACCACCACCACCACTGTCACTGTAACACCTGTAGCACCACCTCACCACTCACTGTCGCACTACCTTACCACTCACTGTAGCACCACCTCACCACTACCTTCACTATCCCACACCATGTAAGCGTGTATTTAATCAAGTGTTTGGAGGTACAGTGCAGAACTGTGGTGCTGATGTACCGTCTTCACTGTTGACTTAACATTTAAGTTGTTGTAACACTAACTCCTGGACCCTGTTGTAAATAAATATTAATACCAGTTGTTATATCAGATGATGACGGAATCAAGAAATCATCTGGTATATACCAGGTCTGGTATTGAGTGCGGGTTTCCTCCTGACTGGTATATATCAGGGCTAATATTTAGTGTGGGTTATCTCCTGACCTCCTGACTGGTATATACCAGGTCTGATATTTAGTGTGGGTTGCCTCCTAACTCGTATATACCACGTCTGATATTTAGTGTGAGTTGCCCCCTGACTGGTATATACTAGGTCTGATATTTAGTGTGGGTTGCCTCCTGACTGGTATATACCAGGTCTGGTATTGAGTGTGGGTTGCCACCAGGCTGGTATATACCAGGTATGGTATTGAGTGTGAGTTACCTCCTGACTGGTATATACCAGGTCTGATATTGAGTGTGGGTTGCCACCAGGCTGGTATATACCAGGTATGGTATTGAGTGTGGGTTGCCTCCTGACTGGTATATACCAGGTCTGGTATTGAGTGTGGGGTGCCTTCTGATTTGTATATTCCAGGTCCGGTATTGAGTGTGGGTTGCCTTCTGACTGGTATATTCCAGATCTGGTATTGAGTGTGGGTTGCCTTCTGACTGGTAAATACCAGGTCTGGTATTGAGAGTGTTGCCTTCTGGCTAGTATATACCAGGTCTGATATTGAGTGTGGGTTGCCTCCTGACTGGTATATACCAGGTCTGGTATTGAGTGTATGTTGCCTCCTGACTGGTATATACCAGGTCTGATATTTAGTGTGGGTTGTCTCCTGACTGGTATATTCCAGGTCTGGTATTGAGTGTGGGTTGCCTCCTAACTGGTATATACCACGTCTGATATTTAGTGTGGGTTGCCTCTTGACTGGTATATACAACGTCTGATATTTAGTGTGGGTTGCCTCCTGACTGGTATATACCAGGTCTGGTATTGAGTGTGGGTTGCCTCCTAACTGGTATATACCAGGTCTGGTATTGAGTGTGGGTTGCCTTCTGACTGGTATATACCAGGTCTGGTACTGAGTGTGGGTTGCCTCCTGACTGGTATATACCAGGTCTGGTATTTAGTGTGGGTTGCCTTCTGACTGGTATATGCCAGGTCTGGTGTTGAGTGTGGGTTGCCTCCTAACTGGTATATACCAGGTCTGGTATTGAGTGTGAGTTGTCTCCTGACTGGTATATACCAGGTCTAGTATTGAGTGTGGGTGGCCTCCTGACTGGTATATACCAGATCTCATATTTACTGTGGGTTGCCTTCTGACTCGTATATACCAGGTCTGGTATTGAGGGAGGGTTGTCTCCTGACTGGTATATACCAGGTCTGATATTGAGGGAGGGTTGCCTTCTGACTCGTATATACCAGGTCTGGTACTGAGTGTGGGTTGCCTCCTGACTGGCATATACCAGGTCTGGTATTGATTGAGGGTTGTCTCCTCTCGAGTCGCTTCTTTAACGTACTAGTACCACCAATAAAAACAAACATTGATGGTATCGAGAAATTTGATTGGTCATTCATTTACGATTCTACGTTCCTCATTTTTCATTAAGTTTCAGTCATTAACGTCGTTATTGTTTTTACTCAGCGTCTCTGTGATCACAAGTGTTGTTACTACACTCACCTGCATCGTCCTTTCTCCCTTACGTTTTTTCGCTGAGTACTTACACTCTCCGTTAAATTAGTCTGCTGAGTACTTATACTCTCCGTTAAGTTAGTCTGCTGAGTACTTACACTCTCCGTTAAGTTAGTCTGCTGAGTACTTACACTGTTAAGTTTGCTGCTGAGTGCTGCACTCTCCGTTACGTGTCTGCTGAGTACCTGCACTCTTGGTCTGTCTCATGTAGTGCGTGTTATTCTGATGGAATTCCAGCTTGGGTACTCGCCAGAGTGTGTCTGCCGGAGGTTGACCTCTAGATCTCGGGCCCAGTCTATATGGTTCGAGTGACTAGTATATATCTATGACCTTACGTATTCTCTCTCACACACACACACACACACACACACACACACACACACACACACACACACACACACACACACACACACACACACACACACACACACACACACATATATATATATATATATATATATATATATATATATATATATAAATTGCAGTCTATCATAATAATATTTTCGTTAATTATTGCTTCCGTATCATAGTGAATCATAATGAAATATTTAAATATTTTCCTTTGAATTCAGATATTAACCAAATACAAAAAAATGGAAAAACATCGCAGATTTATGAAGTTATACATCATTCGCTTGTAATTTTCATATACATTTCCCAACAAGCCTATTATGTTATCCACGGCATTAACAAAACATAACAGCCGGTCTAGTTTCAGTCACAATTGTGTATGAGTATATATTTTTTTTGTTTATTCTCATTTTTTGTGTTTTGTTTGTAGTTTGTCGCTGTTGAGAAATGTCTGTGTACTGTGTGAAGTGGATTTTTGATATGGCGGGTTGGTAGAGGCGGTTCAGATACAGTGATGAGGTTCATGGCTGTGTGGTTCATACACCGCGATGGGGTTCATGGCTGTGTGGTTCGTACACCGCGATGGGGTTCATGGCTGTGTGGTTCATACACCGCGATGGGGTTCATGGCTGTGTGGTTCGTACACCGCGATGGGGTTCATGGCTGTGTGGTTCATACACCGCGATGGGGTTCATGGCTGTGTGGTTCGTACACCGCGATGGGGTTCATGGCTGTGTGGTTCATACACCGCGATGGGGTTCATGGCTGTGTGGTTCGTACACCGCGATGGGGTTCATGGCTGTGTGGTTCATACACCGCGATGGGGTTCATGGCTGTGTGGTTCATACACCGCGATGGGGTTCATGGCTGTGTGGTTCATACACCGCGATGGGGTTCATGGCTGTGTGGTTCATACACCGCGATGGGGTTCATGGTTGTGTGGTTCATACACCACGATGGGGTTCATGGCTGTGTGGTTCATACACCACGATGGGGTTCATGGCTGTGTGGTTCATACACCACGATGGGGTTCATGGCTGTGTGGTTCATACACCGCGATGGGGTTCATGGCTGTGTGGTTCATACACCGCGATGGGGTTCATGGCTGTGTGGTTCATACACCACGATGGGGTTCATGGCTGTGTGGTTCATACACCACGATGGGGTTCATGGCTGTGTGGTTCATACACCGCGATGGGGTTCATGGCTGTGTCGTTCATACACCGCGATGGGGTTCATGGCTGTGTGGTTCATACACCGCGATGGGGTTCATGGCTGTGTGGTTCATACACCACGATGGGGTTCATGGCTGTGTGGTTCGTACACCACGATGGGGTTCATGGCTGTGTGGTTCATACACCGCGATGGGGTTCATGGCTTTGTGGTTCATACACCACGTTGGGGTTCATGGCTGTGTGGTTCATACACCACGATGGGGTTCATGGCTGTGTGGTTCATACACCACGATGGGGTTCATGGCTGTGTGGTTCATACACCACGATCGGGTTCATGGTTTTGTGGTTCATACACCACGATGGGGTTCATGGCTGTGTGGTTCATACACCGCGATGGGGTTCATGGCTGTGTGGTTCATACACCACGATGGGGTTCATGGCTGTGTGGTTCATACACCACGATGGGGTTCATGGCTTTGTGGTTCATACACCACGTTGGGGTTCATGGCTGTGTGGTTCATACACCACGATGGGGTTCATGGCTGTGTGGTTCGTACACCGCGATGGGGTTCATGGCTGTGTGGTTCGTACACCACGATGGGGTTCATGGCTTTGTGGTTCATACACCACATTGGGGTTCATGGCTGTGTGGTTCATACACCACGATGGGGTTCATGGCTGTGTGGTTCATTCACCACGTTGGGGTTCATGGCTGTGTAGTTCATACACCGCGATGGGGTTCATGGCTGTGTGGTTCATACACCACGATGGGGTTCATGGCTGTGTGGTTCATACACCACGATGGGGTTCATGGCTGTGTGGTTCATACACCGCGATGGGGTTCATGGCTTTGTGGTTCATACACCACGTTGGGGTTCATGGCTGTGTGGTTCATACACCACGATGGGGTTCATGGCTTTGTGGTTCATACACCACGTTGGGGTTCATGGCTGTGTGGTTCGTACGCCACGATGGGGTTCATGGCTGTGTGGTTCATACACCACGATCCCCGGGGTTCATGGCTGTGTGGTTCATTCACCACGATGGGGTTCATGGCTGTGTGGTTCATACACCGCGATGGGGTTCATGGCTGTGTGGTTCATACACCGCGATGGGGTTCATGGCTGTGTGGTTCGTACACCGCGATGGGGTTCATGGCTGTGTGGTTCGTACACCACGATGGGGTTCATGGCTTTGTGGTTCATACACCACATTGGGGTTCATGGCTGTGTGGTTCATACACCACGATGGGGTTCATGGCTGTGTGGTTCATTCTCCACGTTGGGGTTCATGGCTGTGTGGTTCATTCACCACGATGGGGTTCATGGCTGTGTGGTTCATACACCACGATGGGGTTCATGGCTGTGTGGTTCATACGCCACGATGGGGTTCATGGCTGTGTGGTTCATACACCACGATGGGGTTCATGGGTGTGTGGTTCATACACCACGATGGGGTTCATGGCTGTGTGGTTCATACACCACGATGGGGTTCATGGCTTTGTGGTTCATTCACCACGATGGGGTTCATGGCTGTGTGGTTCATACACCACGATGGGGTTCATGGCTGTGTGGTTCATACACCACGATGGGGTTCATGACTGTGTGGTTCATTCACCACGATGGGGTTCATGGCTGTGTGGTTCATACACCACGATGGGGTTCATGGCTGTGTGGTTCATACACCACGATGGGGTTCATGGCTGTGTGGTTCATACACCACGATGGGGTTCATGGCTGTGTGGTTCATACACCACGATGGGGTTCATGGCTGTGTGGTTCATACACCACGGTGGGGTTCATGGCTTTGTGGTTCATTCACCACGATGGGGTTCATGGCTGTGTGGTTCATACACCACGATGGGGTTCATGGCTGTGTGGTTCATACACCACGATGGGGTTCATGACTGTGTGGTTCATTCACCACCATGGGGTTCATACACCACGATGGGGTTCATGGCTGTGTGGTTCATACACCGCGATGGGGTTCGTGGCTGTGTGGTTCGTACACCACGATGGGGTTCATGACTTTGTGGTTCATACACCACATTGGGGTTCATGGCTGTGTGGTTCATACACCACGATGGGGTTCATGGCTTTGTGGTTCATACATCACGTTGGGGTTCATGGCTGTGTGGTTCATACACCACGATGGGGTTCATGGCTTTGTGGTTCATACACCACGTTGGGGTTCATGGTTGTGTGGTTCATACACCACGATGGGGTTCATGGCTGTGTGGTTCATACACCACGATGGTGTTCATGGCTTTGTGGTTCATACACCACGATGGGGTTCATGGCTGTGTGGTTCATACACCACGTTGGGGTTCATGGCTGTGTGGTTCATACACCACGATGGGGTTCATGGCTGTGTGGTTCATTCACCACGATGGGGTTCATGGCTTTGTGGTTCATACACCGCGATGAGGTTCATGGCTGTGTGGTTCATACACCACGATGGGGTTCATGGCTGTGTGGTTCATTCACCACGATGGGGTTCATGGCTTTGTGGTTCATACACCGCGATGGGGTTCATGGCTGTGTGGTTCATACACCGCGAAGAGGTTAATGGCTGTGTGGTTCATACATCGCGATGAGGTTCATGGCTGTATGGTTCATACACCACGATGGGGTTCATGGCTGTGTGGTTCATTCACCACGATGGGGTTCATGGCTTTGTGGTTCATACACCACGATGGGGTTCATGGCTGTGTGGTTCATACACCGCGATGGGATTCATGGCTGTGTGGTTCATTCACCACGATGGGGTTCATGGCTTTGTGGTTCATACACCGCGATGGGGTTCATGGCTGTGTGGTTCATACACCACGATGAGGTTCATGGCTGTGTGGTTCATACACCACGATGGGGTTCATGGCTGTGTGGTTCATACACCACGATGGGGTTCATGGCTGTGTGGTTCATACACCGCGATGGGGTTCATGGCTGTGTGGTTCATACACCACGATGAGGTTCATGGCTGTGGTTCATACACCGCGATGAGGTTCATGGCTGTGTGGTTCATACACCGCGATGGGGTTCATGGCTGTGGTTCATACTCCACGATGGGGTTCATGGCTGTGTGGTTCATACACCACGATGGGGTTCATGGCTGTGTGGTTCATACTCCACGATGGGGTTCATGGCTGTGTGGTTCATACACCGCGATGAGGTTCATGGCTGTGTGGTTCATACACCGCGATGGGGTTTATGGCTGTGGTTCATACACCACGATAGGGTTCATGGCTGTGTGGTTCGTACATCACGATGGGGTTCATGGCTGTGTGGTTCGTAAACCACGATGAGGTTCATGTTGTGGTTCATTCACCGTGATGAGGTTCATATCGCTTATTCGAATACTTAAACAAATATCAGAGCATCGGTTCATAACCAAGAAATTGGTGTCAACATTTCGAACGCCAAAACCAAAGCTCATACCACTGACTCGAACGCTAAAGAAGCTGACGTTTGTATTATAGAACACCAAAGGCGAGACATAAAGCTTCGAATCTCACAACTAATCCAGTATTCACAGTGGTTCGAGCACCAGTCGCGTTCGAACGAACTGCATGAAAGGAGTAAACAATTATACACACACACACTCATATATATATATATATATATATATATATATATATATATATATATATATATATATATATATATATATATATATATATATATATATATATATATGATCTACCTACTCAGGTCACTTCCACTTAAGGAGCACGACATCAGACCCAGCAGTACAAGCTAGTCAGGTCCAACTCACACCGACCCACACCCACTCATGTATTTATCTAACCTATTTTTAAAACTACACAACGTTTTACCCTCTATAACTGTACTGGGGAGTTTGTTCCACTTATCCACAACTCTATTACCAAAGCAGTGCTTTCCTATATCCTTCCTGAATCTGAATTTTTCCAACTTGAAACAATTGCCGCGAGTCCTGTCTTGGCGGGAAATTTCAGCACGCTATGTAAATCCCCTTAATTTATTCCTGTTTTCCATTTATACACCTCAATCATATCCTCCCTAATTCTACGCCTTTCGAGAGAGTGCAGATTCAGGGTCCTCAGTCTATCCTCATAGGGAAGATTTCTGATACATGGGATCATCTTTGTCATCCTCCTTTGTACGTTTTCCAGAGCATTTATATCCATTCTGTAATACGGTGACCAGAACTGAGCAGCATAGTCTAAATGAGGCCTAACCAAGGATATATAGAGTTGAAGAACAACCTGAGGACTTCTATTATTTATACTTATAGATATGAAGCCAAGAATTCTGTTAGCTTTATTGCGAACACTAATGCGCTGTTGTCTTGGTTTTAGGTTACTGCTAACCAGAACTCCTAAATCCTTTTCGCAATCAGTAGTATAATGATCTACATTATTTAGTTTATATATTGGTGTATGTTTCTCAGTGTTTATATACTGAGCAACATACAAGACTCTAACTTAGGGATTAAAGTAATCTTGTCTGGTGGTGAACAGGTGACATGCAGCCTTAATGACCCTCGTGTGGTAGATGTAGCCTTAATGACCCTCGTGTGGTAGATGTAGCCTTAATGACCCTCGTGTGGTAGATGTAGCCTTAATGACCCTCGTGTGGTAGATGTAGCCTTAATGACCCTCGTGTGGTAGATGTAGCCTTAATGACCCTCGTGTGGTAGATGTAGCATTAATGACCATCGTGTGGTAGATGTAGCCTTAATGACCCTCGTGTGGTAGATGTAGCCTTAATGACCCTCGTGTGGTAGATGTAGCCTTAATGACCCTAGTGTGGTAGATGCAGCCTTAATGACCCTCGTGTGGTAGATGTAGCCTTAATGACCCTCGTGTGGTAGATGTAGCCTTAATGACCCTCGTGTGGTAGATGTAGGCTTAATGACCCTCGTGTGGTAGATGTAGCCTTAATGACCCTCGTGTGGTAGATGTAGCCTTAATGACCCTCGTGTGGTAGATGTAGCCTTAATGATCCTCGTGTGGTAGATGTAGCCTTAATGACCCTCGTGTGGTAGATGTAGCCTTAATGACCCTCGTGTGGTAGATGCAGCCTTAATGACCCTCGTGTGGTAGATGTAGCCTTAATGACCCTCGTGTGGTAGATGCAGCCTTAATGACCCTCGTGTGGTAGATGTAGCCTTAATGACCCTCGTGTGGTAGATGCAGCCTTAATGACCCTCGTGTGGTAGATGTAGCCTTAATGACCCTCGTGTGGTAGATGTAGCGTTAATGACCCTCGTGTGGTAGATGTAGCCTTAATGACCCTCGTGTGGTAGATGTAGCCTTAATGACCCTCGTGTGGTAGATGTAGCCTTAATGACCCTCGTGTGGTAGATGCAGCCTTAATGACCCTCGTGTGGTAGATGTAGCCTTAATGACCCTCGTGTGGTAGATGTAGCCTTAATGACCCTCGTGTGGTAGATGTAGCCTTAATGACCCTCGTGTGGTAGATGTAGCCTTAATGACCCTCGTGTGGTAGATGTAGCCTTAATGACCCTCGTGTGGTAGATGTAGCCTTAATGACCCTTGTGTGGTAGATGCAGCCTTAATATGACCCTCGTGTGGTAGATGCAGCCTTAATGACCCTCGTGTGGTAGATGTAGCCTTAATGACCCTCGTGTGGTAGATGTAGCCTTAATATGACCCTCGTGTAGTAGATGCAGCCTTAATGACCCTCGTGTGGTAGATGCAGCCTTAATATGACCCTCGTGTGGTAGATGCAGCCTTAATATGACCCTCGTGTGGTAGATGCAGCCTTAATGACCCTCGTGTGGTAGATGCAGCCTTAATATGACCCTCGTGTGGTAGATGTAGCCTTAATGACCCTCGTGTGGTAGATGTAGCCTTAATGACCCTCGTGTGGTAGATGTAGCCTTAATAACCTTCGTGTGGTAGATGTAGCCTTAATGACCCTCGTGTGGTAGATGTAGCCTTAATATGACCCTCGTGTGGTAGATGTAGCCTTAATGACCCTCGTGTGGTAGATGTAGCGCCTTAATGACCCTCGTGTGGTAGATATAGCCTTAATGACCCTCATGTGGTAGATGTAGCCTTAATGACCCTCGTGTGGTAGATGTAGCCTTAATGACCCTTGTGTGGTAGATGCAGCCTTAATATGACCCTCGTGTGTGATGCAGCCTTAATGACCCTCATTGTGTGTAGATGTAGTAATTACCCTCGTGTGGTAGATGCAGCCTTAATATGACCCTCGTGTGGTAGATGCAGCCTTAATGACCCTCGTGTGGTAGATGCAGCCTTAATATGACCCTCGTGTGGTAGATGCATCCTTAATGACCCTCGTGTGGTAGATGCAGCCTTAATGACCCTCGTGTGGTAGATGCAGCCTTAATATGACCCTCGTGTGGTAGATGTAGCCTTAATGACCCTCGTGTGGTAGATGCAGCCTTAATATGACCCTCGTGTGGTAGATGCAGCCTTAATGACCCTCGTGTGGTAGATGCAGCCTTAATATGACCCTCGTGTGGTAGATGCAGCCTTAATATGACCCTCGTGTGGTAGATGTAGCCTTAATGACCCTCGTGTGGTAGATGTAGCCTTAATGACCCTCGTGTGGTAGATGTAGCCTTAATGACCCTTGTGTGGTAGATGCAGCCTTAATATGACCCTCGTGTGGTAGATGCAGCCTTAATGACCCTCGTGTGGTAGATGCAGCCTTAATATGACCCTCGTGTGGTAGATGCAGCCTTAATGACTCGTGTGGTAGATGTAGCCTTAATGACCCTCGTGTGGTAGATGCAGCCTTAATATGACCCTCGTGTGGTAGATGCAGCCTTAATGACCCTCGTGTGGTAGATGCAGCCTTAATATGACCCTCGTGTGGTAGATGCAGCCTTAATGACCCTCGTGTGGTAGATGTAGCTTTAATGACCCTCGTGTGGTAGATGTTGGTATGTGACCCTCGTGTGGTAGATGCAGCCTTAATATGACCCTCGTGTGGTAGATGTGGCTTTAATGCCACCCTCGTGTGGTAGATGTATAATGACCCTCGTGTGGTAGATGCAGCCTTAATGACCCTCAGTTGGTAGTAGATGGCCTTAATGACCCTCGTGTGGAGTAGATCCTAGCCTTAATGACCCTCGTGTGGTAGATGTAGCCTTAATAACTCTCTTGTGGTAGATGTAGCCTTAATGACCCTCGTGTGGTAGATGTAGCCTTAATAACCTTCATGTGGTAGATGTAGCCTTAATGACCCTCGTGTGGTAGATGTAGCCTTAATATGACCCTCGTGTTGTAGATGTAGCCTTAATAACCCTCGTGTGGTAGATGTAGCCTTAATGACCCTCGTGTGGTAGATGTAGCCTTAATAACCCTCGTGTGGTAGATGTAGCCTTAATGACCCTCGTGTGGTAGATGTAGCCTTAATAACCCTCGTGTGGTAGAGAGGATTCAAGTCAGACTGACCGACCAACAAAAGCAAGATTCATAATATTAGGTCGAACTGAGGAGGAGAAAATCACGACATCAACTTGAATTACAAAAAAAAAAAAAACAGGAAGCAAAAAAGAACACATGTCCTTGATTAGAACAACAGTGAAAAAAAAAACCACTGCATCTCTTCGGTATCGCAGCGGACATCAAGAAGATTTGACTCTGTATAAAAGAAATATTAAATAGTCTATCGAGTAAAAAAATATTAGCTGGACGTGTCCCAGGAATTATTGTTTCTGAAACATAAATTGTGTTGCTTTTTAGCTCCATTACATAAAAAAGTTCCGTCAATCTTCTTATTTGTTACAGTGTCTGGTTACGAGAGTAATTCTCTTCAAGGGAATTATTCGTATAACCGAGAAGGGCTCTTCATTCAAGGAATCTGAGCTACCCTCTCATTCCTTGAGTCGGAAAGAAACATGAGAGAGTTGAGAGGTTTGGTACGAGGTTTGTGCTAGAACTGTGAGGGCTGTGATGTCAATATGGTTTCAGAAACTTAGGATCTCACATCACTGAAGATTGGAGAGCAGAGGAGACACGATCACAACATATAAGATACACGGAGACGTACACAAGGTAGATGAACACAAACAACTTCAGACGAGAGGAAACATTAAAAGGAAATACAACTGTTAACTTCAAGTTTAGTGAGCCAGAATATAAGAATTCGTTGAGTGTGAGATATACTGAACAGCACAATACATGGATTCAGGAATAGGTACGACAGAACCCCAGAGAGCAGGGGGTGAACCACCCCAGTTAGTTCAAGTACACATGAAGGTCACATGAGCTACACACACCCTCCCACACTCCCTTCTTTCCCTCCTTCCCTCCCTCCCGCACTCGCTCATTCCTTCCCTCCCACACTCCCTCATTCCTTAACTCCCACACTCCCTCATTCCTTCCCTCCCACACCCCCTCATTCCTTCCTTCCCACACTCCCTCATTCCTTCCTTCCCACACTCCACTCTCCATTCATCATTTCCTCATTCCCACACTCTCCTTGTCACTCATTCCTTCTTTCTATCTCTTCTTCCATCCTTCTCTTCCTCCTTCCTACCCTCCCTCCCACACTTCCTCTTACCCTCTCTCCCTTCCACACTTCATCCTACTCGTTCTCCCTCTTACCTTCCCTCCCTTCCACACTTCCTCTTCCCCTCCCTCCCACATTTCCTCTTACCCTCCCTCTCTTCCACACTTCCTCCTATCCTCCCTCCCTTCCACACTTCCTCTTACCCTCCCTCCCTCCCTTCCACACTTCCTCCTATCCTCCCTCCCTTCCACACTTCCTCCTATCCTCCCTCCCTTCCACACTTCCTCCTATCCTCCCTCCTTCACTACCTCCTACCCTCCCTCCTTCCACTTCCTCCTATCCTCCCTCCCTTCCACATTCCTCCTATCCTCCCTCCCACATTTCCTCCTACCCTCCCTCCCTTCCACACTTCCTCCTATCCTCCCTCCCTTCCACACTTCCTCCTATCCTCCCTCCCTTCCACACTTCCTCCTATCCTCCCTCCCTTCCACACTTCCTCCTATCACTCTCTTCCACACTTCCTCCTATCCTCCCTCCCTTCCACACTTCCTCTTACCCTCCCTCACTCCCTTCCACACTTCCTCCTATCCTCCCTCCCCTCCATCACCCCGCAGTTTTACTCCCCACAGAATATTTTTCCTCCAAAGTTAAAATTTAGCGGTAAACCTTGCCCTCAGCATCATATTTAGAGTGTAAAGCCTCTCCGGCGCCTTGTAAACCTCAAGCGCCCGCATCTTATACTCCTCCGCATTACGCTTGTTATAATGGATTTCTGGTTTAGAATGCATATTCCAATTAGCTTTAACAATCTTGCCAGCCAGTGGTAAAGCCAGCCAGTGGTAAAGCCAGCCAGTGGTAAAGCCAGGCAAGCTTAGGGAAAAAGAGAGAGAGTGGGAGGGGGAGGATGGGTAGGCTAACTATGGGATATTCTCTGTGTAATGCCAGCCAATACAGTCAGGTAAATTGCCTTCCTTACATGATTTGAATGGAGACAGTTTTTTTTTTTTTTACACTAGTCTGTCTGTCTGTTTCTCCCTCTCACCTCTCTCTCTCTCTCTCTCTCTCTCTCTCTCTCTCTCTCTCTCTCTCTCTCTCTCTCTCTCTCTCTCTCTCTCTCTCTCTCTCTCTCTCTCTCTCTCTCTCTCTCTCTCTCTCTCTCTCTCTGTCTCTCTCTCTCTCTCTCTCTCTCTCTCTCTCTCTCTCTCTCTCTCTCTCTCTCTCTCTCTCTCTCTCTCTCTCTCTCTCTCTCTCTCTCTCTCTCTCTCTCTCTCTCTCTCTCTCTCTCTCTCTCTCTCTCTCTCTCTCTCTCTCTCTCTCTCTCTCTCTCTCTCTCTCTCTCTCTCTCTGTCTCTGTCTCTCTCTCTCTCTCTCTCTCTCTCTCTCTCTCTCTCTCTCTCTCTCTCTCTCTCTCTCTCTCTCTCTCTCTCTCTCTCTCTCTCTCTCTCTCTCTGTCTCTCTCTCTCTCTCTCTCTCTCTCTCTCTCTCTCTCTCTCTCTCTCTCTCTCTCTCTCTCTCTCTCTCTCTCTCTCTCTCTCTCTGTCTCTGTCTCTCTCTCTCTCTCTCTCTCTCTCTCTCTCTCTCTCTCTCTCTCTCTCTCTCTCTCTCTCTCTCTCTCGCTAGGCTTGACAAGCTTCCTTCTTATTATGATAATCGTCTCTCTCTGTAAGTCTCTCGTTCTTAGACAAGAAGTCAGAAAGTAAAGGAAATATTTCATTACTTCTTTTTCGTATTTGCTGTTATGTTTTTATCTTCAGCTTCTTTTTCACTGTCTTTATCATCATCATTATTATCATTATAATCATAATTATCATTATCATTATCAGCATCATCTTATTCTTCTCTATTTCTACATCTTCATTTTAATTTTCTCTTTCTGTATTTGAAATTGTGTATATGTGAGAAAG
Organism: Cherax quadricarinatus; assembly: GCF_038502225.1. Lineage (NCBI taxonomy): Eukaryota > Metazoa > Arthropoda > Malacostraca > Decapoda > Parastacidae > Cherax > Cherax quadricarinatus. Next base: position 8,344,338 of record NC_091309.1, read on the forward strand.
AAAAAAGAGAGGAGAGAGAGAGAGAGAGAGAGAGAGAGAGAGAGAGAGAGAGAGAAACTCCCCTAATTCTGATTCCTCGGGGTCGAATCTCAGCTCATGGCTCTGACTTCATCCAAGTTATTCCACTTCGCGGCTGAAGAAATACTTCCTGACATCCCCATGAAAATCACTCGCGTCTTCAGCTTCCAGGTGTTGCCCCTGGCATACAGTTACCAGTCTCCGGGTGCAGCACAAGTCATGTCATCCTCAAGATCAATCAGTTTCCCTGTGGTTGTAGCGCCTACTGTATCCTCTTGTATTGCTGTGTCACTCTATCAACGTTATTGTATCCCATCGGGACATCTTTCTCATTTAGCATCTCTATCATTTAATATCTTTCACAGTTAACATCTCTCTCAGTTAACATCTCTCTCAGTTAACATCTCTCTCAGTTAACATCTCTGTCATTTAACATCTTTCACAGTTGACATCATTCTCAGTTAACATCTTTCACAGTTAGCATCTCTCTCAGTTAACATCTTTCTCATTTAACATCTTTGCCAGTTAACATCTTTCACAGTTGACATCTCTCTCAGTTGACATCTGTTGTCCCTTGTTCTATCTCTTGCATGGTGTAAAGAAATCTGAAAGGATAGGCAGGTAGACTACGGTAGAAGTCAACTAGAGGGACTAGAGACGCTGGTGACAGAGAATCCTTTTAGTAAAACATTTCGCCCAAGGGTGTGTGTATGTGTGTGTGTGTACTCACCTAGTTATGGTTGCGGAGGTCGATTCACAGCTCCTGGGCCCGCCTCTTCAACTGGCCGCTGCCCGGTCACTCTTCCCGCTCCGTGAGCTTTATCATACCTCTTCTTAAAGCTGTGTATGGATCCTGCCTCCACTACATCACTACCCAGGCTATTCCACTTCCTGATAACTCTGTGACTGAAGAAATACTTCCTAACATCCCTGTGGTTCATCTGAGTCTTCAGCTTCCAACTGTGACCCCTTGTTACTGTGTCCCATCTCTGGAACATCCTGTCTCTGTCCACCTTGTCTATACCTCTCAG
>NC_091309.1:8350386-8352886 GCF_038502225.1 Cherax quadricarinatus
ACGAAAATAGGGAGATCAGTCGCAGAGCCAGGAATGAGTATGCACAGGTAAGGAGGGAGGCTCAGCGACAGTATGAAAATGACATAGCATCGAGAATCAAGACTGACCCGAAACTGTTGTATAGCCACATCAGGAGGAAGACAACAGTCAAAGACCAGGTGATCAGATTAAGGACAGAAGGTGGAGAACTCACAAGAAATGATCAGGAGGTATGTGAGGAGCTGAACAGGAGATTTAAGGAAGTTTTTACAGTAGAGACAGGAAGGGCTGTGGGAAGACAGCACAGAATGGAACATCAAGAGGCAATATACCAACAGGTGTTGGATGACATACGAACAACTGAGGAGGTGAAGAAGCTCCTAAGTGACCTTGACACCTCAAAGGCGATGGGACCGGACAACATCTCCCCATGGGTTCTTAGAGAAGGAGCAGAGATGCTGTGCATGCCTCTAACCACAATCTTCAACACATCCCTTGAAACTGGGCAACTGCCTGAGAAATGGAAGACAGCTAATGTAGTCCCCATATTTAAGAAAGGAAACAGAAACGAGGCGCTAAACTACAGACCTGTGTCTCTGACATGTATTGTGTGCAAAGTCATGGAGAAGATTATCAGGAGGAGAGTGGTCGAACACCTGGAAAGGAACAAGATTATAAATGAAAACCAGCATGAGCTCATGGAAGGCAAATCTTGTATCACAAACCTCCTGGAGTTTTATGACAAGGTAATAGAAGTAAGACACGAGAGAGAGGGGTGGGTAGATTGCGTTTTCCTAGACTGCAGGAAGGCCTTTGACACAGTTCCCCACAAGAGATTAGTGCAGAAGCTGGAGGATCAGGCGCATGTAACAGGGAGGGCACTGCAATGGATCAGGGAATACCTGACAGGGAGGCAGCAACGAATCATGGTACGTGAAGAGGTATCACAGTGGGCGCCTGTGACGAGCGGGGTCCCACAGGGGTCAGTTCTAGGACCAGTGCTATTTTTGATATATGTGAACGACATGATGGAAGGAATAGACTCTGAAGTGTCCCTATTCGCAGATGACGTGAAGTTGATGAGAAGAATTAAATCGGATGAGGATGAGGCAGGACTGCAAAGAGACCTGGACAGGCTGGACATGTGGTCCAGTAACTGGCTTCTCGAATTCAATCCAGCCAAATGCAAAGTCATGAAGATTGGGGAGGGGCAAAGAAGACCACAGACAGAGTATAGGCTAGGTGGACAAAAACTACAGACCTCACTCAGGGAGAAAGACCATGGGGTGACCATAACACCGAGCACATCACCGGAGGCACACATCAACCAAATAACTGCTGCAGCATACGGGCGCCTGGCAAACCTGAGAATAGCGTTCCGATACCTTAATAAGGAATCGTTCAAGACACTGTACACTGTGTATGTTAGGCCCATACTGGAGTATGCAGCACCAGTCTGGAACCCACACCTGGTCAAGCACGTCAAGAAGTTAGAGAAAGTACAAAGGTTTGCAACAAGGCTAGTCCCAGAGCTCAGGGGAATGTCGTACGAGGAAAGGTTGAGGGAGATCGGACTGACGACACTGGAGGACAGAAGGGTCAGGGGAGACATGATAACGACATACAAGATACTGCGGGGAATAGACAAGGTGGACAGAGATAGGATGTTCCAGAGAGGGGACACAGGGACAAGGGGTCACAACTGGAAGCTGAAGACTCAGACGAGTCACAGGGACGTTAGGAAGTATTTCTTCAGTCATAGAGTTGTCAGGAAGTGGAATAGCCTAGCAAGTGAAGTAGTGGAGGTAGGAACCATACATAGTTTTAAGAAGAGGTATGACAAAGCTCAGGAAGCAGAGAGAGAGAGGACCCAGTAGCGATCAGTGAAGAGGCGGGGCCAGGAGCTGAGTCTCGACCCCTGCAACCACAATTAGGTGAGTACACACACACACACAAACACACACACACACACACACACACACACAGGCAGGAGCTAAGACTCGACCCCTGCAACCACAAATAGGTGAGTACACACGCACGCATACACGCACGCACGCACACACACACACACACACACACACACACACACACACACACACACACACACACACACACACACACACACACACACACACACACACACACATATATAGATATATATATATATATATATATATATATATATATATATATATATATATATATATATATTATAGTTATAGTTATGAGAACGGGCAGAAGATATTTACAAACAAGCCTATTAAAACGTTAAGTCTTTAGAAATTTTACACAATGCATCATATTTAGGAATTAATGAAATCAATGTGAGAAACAAAAATGATAATTCCATTGTACATATCAATAAATCCTTCTTTGGTAAAAGCATCACTTTACAAATTGCGAGAGGATTTTTAGAGGCGGAAAATTTTAACATCACTGACGTGTACCGATGACACCGACACTTAGTTCAATTAGGTGGCGGAAAATCCTTATTCATAATTTGCCAGCCTCTGGTGTGACC
>NC_091309.1:8357886-8385386 GCF_038502225.1 Cherax quadricarinatus
CACACACACAAACACACACACACAAACACACAAACACACAAAACACACACACACACAAAACACACACACACACACACACACACACACACACACACACACACACACACACACACACACACACACACACACACACACACATGCAAAAGGTTTCAGAATCCATGACAACTTTGCGACACTTTTTTCCCGTATTCTCCTTTTTTTGTTGGCACTCTCCCTCTCTCTTGGTAGCTACTTCCTCCCTTGGTAGCCTCCTCCTCCCTTGACACCCTCTACTCCCCATGGCACCCCCCCCCCCCATCTGGCACCAACAAATCAAACAGCGGAGTCAACATGAAGGCCATTTGAAGAAGGAAAATGGCTGATCAAGAGAGCGTCATAAATAGTGTGAGATATTCCTGGACCAGCCAGTGAGATAAAGGGGCGAGCCATTTTTACGAGGTGGAGGTAGTGTTGGTGGTGGTGGAGGTAGTGGTGGAGGTGGTGGTGGTAGAGGTGGTGGTGTTGGAGGTGGTGAAGGTGGTGGTGGTAGAGGCGGTGGTGGAGGTGGTGGTGGTGGAGGTGATGATGGAGGTGGTGGTGGTAGTGGTGGTGGTGGAGGTGGCGGAGGTGGTGGTGGAGGTTGTGGTGGAGGTGGTGGTGGTAGTGGTGGTGCTGGTGGAACATTCAACTCTGTCTTGCCACCCGTGTAGTGTTCAGATCTACACACTGTACGTCAGCGTGATGTGCTCAAAGCGTAACATAGTATTTTAACTCTCACTTTCCGAGTGTTTACCTGAGGAAGAGTAACCACCTTGTGGGATCCTGATGGTTGTATTCACTCATCTGATGTCCTCGTTGTCACCAACACAAGTACGTGGCAGTACAAGACACCAGCGTAAGTGCTGTCAGTAAATAAAGTATACAGATGCTATCTTTACGATTTACCATGTATTCCCAACAACAAACTTATGTACAGTTATTTACATTATGTACAACAGCTGCATTAAATACCATAATGTGAGCAGGAATGAAAAGAGAGATACCCATACTAAGTACAAACTCAGTTCTGGTGTTAACCATCTCGAGGCTTGTGAGGATCTGAACCTCCAGGGTCGTCCCTACATGCAAGGTATCCTACCCTGAGACCCCCACCCTCACCTTGACTCTGAGACCACCGGTCACACTGAGTGTCAAGCAACAGGCACCACCACCAGTCACACTGAGTGTCAAGCAACAGGCAGCACCACCAGTCACACTGAGTGTCAAGCAACAGGCAGCACCACCAGTCACACTGAGTGTCAAGCAGCAGGCAGCACCATCAGTCATACTGAGTGTCATGCAGCAGGCAGCACCACCAGTCACAGTATCAAGCAGCAGGCAGCACCACCAGTCACACTGAGTGTCAAGCAACAGGCAGCACCACCAGTCACACAGTGTCAAGCATCAGGCAGCACCACCAGTCACACAGTGTCAAGCAGCAGGCAGCACCATCAGCCACACTGAGTGTCAAGCAACAGGCAGCACCACAGTCACACAGTGTCAAGCAACAGGCAGCACCACCAGTCACAGTGTCAAGCAACAGGCAGCACCACCAGTCACACAGTGTCAAGCAACAGGCAGTACCACCAGTCACACAGTGTCAAGCAGCAGGCAGCACCACCAGTCACACAGTGTCAAGCAACAGGCAGCACCACCAGTCACACAGTGTCAAGCAACAGGCAGCACCACCAGTCAGACAGTGTCAAGCAACAGGCAGCACCACCAGTAAGACAGTGTCAAGCAACAGGCAGCACCACCAGTCACACAGTGTCAAGCAACAGGCAGCACCACCAGTCACACAGTGTCAAGCAGCAGGCAGCACCACCAGCCACACTGAGTGTCAAGCAACAGGCAGCACCACCAGTCACACAGTGTCAAGCAGCAGGCAGCACCACCAGCCACACTGAGTGTCAAGCAACAGGTAGCACCACCAGTCACACAGTGTCAAGCAACAGGCAGCACCACCAGTCACACAGTGTCAAGCAACAGGTAGCACCACCAGTCACACAGTGTCAAGCAACAGGCAGCACCACCAGTCACACAGTGTCAAGCAACAGGCAGCACCACCAGTCACACAGTGTCAAGCAATAGGCAGCACCACCAGTCACACAGTGTCAAGCAACAGGCAGCACCACCAGTCACAGTGTCAAGCAACAGGCAGCACCACCAGTCACAGTGTCAAGCAGCAGGCAGCACCACCAGTCACACAGTGTCAAGCAACAGGCAGCACCACCAGTCACACTGTCAAGCAACAGGCAGCACCACCAGTCACACAGTGTCAAGCAACAGGCAGCACCACCAGTCAGATAGTGTCAAGCAACAGGCAGCACCACCAGTCACACAGTGTCAAGCAGCAGGCAGCACCACCAGTCAGACAGTGTCAAGCAACAGGCAGCACCACCAGTCACACAGTGTCAAGCAACAGGCAGCACCACCAGTCAGACAGTGTCAAGCAACAGGCAGCACCACCAGTCACCCTCAGCAAGTCATTTACAAACTGATAAATAAGTTTTACCAGAATGTTTAACTAATATAATGTATTAAATAAAGACAGTGTTGCGAAGTGTTGAATTAGTTTACTTCTTGTGTTGTTTTAAGAGTCCCTGTCACACTTGGAGACCAGACACGAGTACATGGTAGTGAGGGACGTCAGGTTATTTGACTCAGTTCAGAGGGAGGAATTAATCTAAAAAATACTTGGGTTTTATGTATAACACGGCTGTGTCTTTAGCACATACCTGTGTGTTTGTGGGGTTGCTTGTGTGTGTATGTATGTATGTTGACTTTTCGTGTTCTTGTGTTCTGGCCTTACTTCTCACGTTTTTGTTTATCCCTATTATTGGTATCTGGGCCTGTCAGATCTACTTTTAAAATTAAAAGTGTGTGTGTTTGTGTGTGTGTGTGTGTGTGTGTGTGTGTGTGTGTGTGTGTGTGTGTGTGTGTGTGTGTGTGTGTGTGTGGAGTACGCGTGTGGAGGCAAGAGGAGGGAAAGACGGCCAAGAAAGAAAATCTCTCCACCAGTGTGGTGGCAGAGGGGAAGAACCTCTCTCCACCAGTGTGGTGGCAGAGGGGAGGAACCTCTCTCCACCAGTGTGGTGGCAGAGGGGAGGAACCTCTCTCCACCAGTGTGGTGGCAGAGGGGAGGAACCTCTGTCCACCAGTGTGGTGGCAGAGGGGAAGAACCTCTCTCCACCAGTGTGGTGGCAGAGGGGAAGAACCTCTCTCCACCAGTGTGGTGGCAGAGGGGAGGAACCTCTCTCCACCAGTGTGGTGGCAGAGGGGAGGAACCTCTCTCCACCAGTGTGGTGGCAGAGGGGAGGAACCTTTCTCCACCAGTGTGGTGGCAGAGGGGAAGAGTGTGGTGGCAGAGGGGAGGAACCTCTCTCCACCAGTGTGGTGGCAGAGGGGAGGAACCTCTCTCCACCAGTATGGTGGCAGAGGGGAGGAACCTCTCTCCACCAGTATGGTGGCAGAGGGGAGGAACCTCTCTCCACCAGTGTGGTGGCAGAGGGGAGGAACCTCTCTCCACTAGTGTGGTGGCAGAACCTCTCTCCACCAGTATGGTGGCAGAGGGGAGGAACCTCTCTCCACCAGTGTGGTGGCAGAGGGGAGGAACCTCTCTCCACTAGTGTGGTGGCAGAGAGGAAAAACCTCTCTCCACCAGTGTGGTGGCAAAGGGGAGGAACCTCTGTCCACCAGTGTGGTGGCAGAGGGGAGGAACCTCTCTCCACTAGTGTGGTGGCAGAGGGGAGGAACCTCTCTCCACCAGTGTGGTGGCAAAGGGGAGGAACCTCTGTCCACCAGTGTGGTGGCAGACAGAACGGAAGGAAGAACCCCTCTCCACCATGCAGGTCGTAAATAGCCACTAGCTGAGAGCTTATCACTGATTTACTGGACGCCCAAGCGACACGCGTTTATGAATAACATTACGATCCCTCTCTTCCCCTACCTCCACCCCCTACCCACACCCCATCTAACCCCCTACCTCACCCCCACCTCCCCCTCCACCATCGCCGCCTTCAGCGAGTCCTGCGTCCATCAATCACCAAGCAGGCGATGATGGGTGGCCCTGTTAGAGGGCCAAAATGGCCCTTGTGGCCCCCCCGCCACAAGGGCCCACGGGCGTGGTAGTGCCGGCGGCGGGATGCGTCCCGCTAGCACCGGCGGGCCTCCTGCGGGAGATACAGCCCCCTGCGGTCATTCCTGCCGCGATGAAAAAGTGCGGCTCCGACGATGTTATGATTAAAATTATGGTAAATCAAAGTTTATCTTTGGTCGACTTGAGATGGAGTGACCGAAGGAGTAACACTTGACCGCAAGAGTATCACTTGACTGTAGGAGTAACACTTGACCGCAAGAGTATCACTTGACTGTAGGAGTAACACTTGACCGCAAGAGTATCACTTGACTGTAGGAGTAACACTTGACCGCAAGAGTATCACTTGACTGTAGGAGTAACACTTGACCGCAGGAGTAACAATTGACCACAGGAGTATTACTTGACTGCAGGAGTACCACTTGACTGTAGGAGTAACACTTGACCGCAGGAGTAACATTTGACTGCAGGAGTAACACTTGACTGCATGAGTAACACTTGACTACAGTAGTAACACTTGACCACAGTAGTAACACTTGACCGCAGGAGTAACACTTGACCGCAGGAGTAACATTTGACTGCAGGAGTAACACTTGACCGCAGGAGCAACATTTGACTGCAGGAGTAACACTTCACAGTAGTAACACTTGACCGAAGGAGTAATAGTTGATTGCAGGAGTAACATTTGACTGCAGGAGTAACACTTGACCACAGTAGTAACACTTGACCGCACATTTGACTGCAGGAGTACAGACTAGTAACACTTGACCACAGTAGTAGTAACACTTGACTGCAGGAGTAACACTTGACCACAGTAGTAACACTTGACCGCAGGAGTAACATTTGACTGCAGGAGTAACACTTGACCGAAGGAGTAACATTTGACTGCAGGAGTAACACTTGACCGCAGGAGTAACATTTGACTGCAGGAGTAACACTTGACCACAGTAGTAACACTTGACCGCAGGAGCAACATTTGACTGCAGGAGTAACACTTCACAGTAGTAACACTTGACCGAAGGAGTAATAGTTGATTGCAGGAGTAACATTTGACTGCAGGAGTAACACTTGACCACAGTAGTAACACTTGACCGCAGGAGTAACATTTGACTGCAGGAGTAACATTTGACTGCAGGAGTAACACTTGACCACAGTAGTAACATTTGACCGCAGGAGTAACACTTGACTACAGGAGTAACACTTGACCACAGTAGTAACACTTGACCGCAGGAGTAACATTTGACTGCAGGAGTAACACTTGACCGAAGGAGTAACATTTGACTGCAGGAGTAACACTTGACCGCAGGAGTAACATTTGACTGCAGGAGTAACACTTGACCACAGTAGTAACACTTGACCGCAGGAGTAACATTTGACTGCAGGAGTAACACTTGACCACAGCAGTAACACTTGACAGCAGGAGTAACATTTGACTGCAGGAGTAACACTTGACCGCAGGAGTAACATTTGACTGCAGGAGTAACACTTGACCGCCGTAGTAGCATTTGACTGCACGAGTAACATTTGACCACAGTAGTAACACTTGACCACAGTAGTAACACTTGACCACAGTAGTAACACTTGGCCGCAGGAGTAACATTTGACTGCAGGAGTAGCACTTGACCACAGTAGTAACACTTGACCACAGGAGTAACACTTGACCACAAGAGTAACATTTGACTGCAGGAGTAACACTTGACCGCAGGAGTAACATTTGACTACAGGAGTAACACTTGACCACAGTAGTAACACTTGACCACAGTAGTAACAGTTGACTGCAAGAGTAACACTTGACCACAATAGTAACACTTGACCACAGTAGTAACACTTGACCACAGTAGTAACACTTGGCCGCAGGAGTAACATTTGACTGCAGGAGTAGCACTTGACCACAGTAGTAACACTTGACCACAGGAGTAACACTTGACCACAGGAGTAACATTTGACTGCAGGAGTAACACTTGACCGCAGGAGTAACACTTGACCAAAGTAGTAAGACTTGACCGCAGGAGTAACATTTGACTGCAGGAGTAACATTTGACTGCAGGAGTAACACTTGACGACAGTAGTAACACTTGACCGCAGGAGTAACATTTGACTACAGGAGTAACACTTGACCACAATAGTAACACTTGGCCGCAGGAGTAACATTTGACTGCAGGAGTAACACTTGACCGCTGTAGTAACACTTGACCGCAGGAGTAACATTTGACTGCAGGAGTAACATTGACCACAGTAATAACACTTGACCGCAGGAGTAGCATTTGACTGCAGGAGCAACACTTGACCACAGTAGTAACACTTGACCGCAGGAGTAACATTTGACTGCACGAGAAACACTTGACCACAGTAGTAACACTTGACCACAGTAGTAACACTTGACCGCAGGAGTAACAGTTGACTGCAGGAGTAACACTTGACCACAGTAGTAACACTTCACCACAGTAGTAACACTTGACCGCAGGAGTAATATTTGACTGCAGGAGTAACACTTGACCACAGTAGTAACACTTGACCGCAGGAGTAACATTTGACTGCAGGAGTAACATTTGACTGCAGGAGTAACACTTGACCACAGTAGTAACATTTGACCGCAGGAGTAACACTTGACTACAGGAGTAACACTTGACCACAGTAGTAACACTTGACCGCAGGAGTAACATTTGACTGCAGGAGTAACACTTGACCGAAGGAGTAACATTTGACTGCAGGAGTAACACTTGACCGCAGGAGTAACATTTGACTGCAGGAGTAACACTTGACCACAGTAGTAACACTTGACCGCAGGAGTAACATTTGACTGCAGGAGTAACACTTGACCACAGCAGTAACACTTGACAGCAGGAGTAACATTTGACTGCAGGAGTAACACTTGACCGCAGGAGTAACATTTGACTGCAGGAGTAACACTTGACCGCCGTAGTAGCATTTGACTGCACGAGTAACATTTGACCACAGTAGTAACACTTGACCACAGTAGTAACACTTGACCACAGTAGTAACACTTGGCCGCAGGAGTAACATTTGACTGCAGGAGTAGCACTTGACCACAGTAGTAACACTTGACCACAGGAGTAACACTTGACCACAAGAGTAACATTTGACTGCAGGAGTAACACTTGACCGCAGGAGTAACATTTGACTACAGGAGTAACACTTGACCACAGTAGTAACACTTGACCACAGTAGTAACAGTTGACTGCAAGAGTAACACTTGACCACAATAGTAACACTTGACCACAGTAGTAACACTTGACCACAGTAGTAACACTTGGCCGCAGGAGTAACATTTGACTGCAGGAGTAGCACTTGACCACAGTAGTAACACTTGACCACAGGAGTAACACTTGACCACAGGAGTAACATTTGACTGCAGGAGTAACACTTGACCGCAGGAGTAACACTTGACCAAAGTAGTAAGACTTGACCGCAGGAGTAACATTTGACTGCAGGAGTAACATTTGACTGCAGGAGTAACACTTGACGACAGTAGTAACACTTGACCGCAGGAGTAACATTTGACTACAGGAGTAACACTTGACCACAATAGTAACACTTGGCCGCAGGAGTAACATTTGACTGCAGGAGTAACACTTGACCGCTGTAGTAACACTTGACCGCAGGAGTAACATTTGACTGCAGGAGTAACATTGACCACAGTAGTAACACTTGACCGCAGGAGTAGCATTTGACTGCAGGAGCAACACTTGACCACAGTAGTAACACTTGACCGCAGGAGTAACATTTGACTGCACGAGAAACACTTGACCACAGTAGTAACACTTGACCACAGTAGTAACACTTGACCGCAGGAGTAACAGTTGACTGCAGGAGTAACACTTGACCACAGTAGTAACACTTCACCACAGTAGTAACACTTGACCGCAGGAGTAATATTTGACTGCAGGAGTAACACTTGACCACAGTAGTAACACTTGACCGCAGGAGTAACATTTGACTGCAGGAGTAACATTTGACTGCAGGAGTAACACTTGCCCACAGTAGTAACACTTGACTGCAGGAGTATCATTTGACTGCAGGAGTAACACTTGACCACAGTAGTAACACTTGACCACAGTAGTAACACTTGACCGCAGGAGTAACAGTTGATTGCAGGAGTAACACTTGACCACAGTAGTAACACTTGACCACAGTAGTAACACTTGACCACAGTAGTAACACTTGACCGCATAAGTAACACTTGACAGCAGGAGTAACATTTGACTGCAGGAGTAACATTTTACCACAGTAATAACACTTGACTGCAGGAGTAACATTTGACCACAGTAATAACACTGGACCGCAGAAGTAACACTTGACTGCAGGAGTAACATTTAACCACAGTAATAACACTTGACTGCAGGAGTAACACTTGACCGCAGGAGTAACACTTGACTGCAGGAGTAACACTTGACTGCAGGAGTAACATTTGACCACAGTAATAACACATGACCGCAGGAGTAACACTTGAACGCAGGAGTAACACTTGACCGCAGGAGTAACTGCTCAAGTTCAAACTTCCTCTTCATTTTCTCCTCCTCCTACTTTAGCGCTTCCATTCCCTCCTTCCTCCCCACCATCCCCTCCCTTTCTCCCCACCATCCCTTCCCTTCCTCCCCACCATCCCCTCCCTCCCTCTCAATCTCCATCCCTCTCTGCCCTCCATTCCTTCCCTCCCCATCATCCCTTCCCTCCCTCTCCATCATCCCATCCCACCATCCCCTCCTCATCCCACCATCCCTAACTCCCTCCCCACGATCCCCTCCTCCCCTTCTCCCCACTATCCCCACCATTCTTTCCTCCCCTCCCTCTTCCCTCACCACCATCCCATCTCTCCCCAACATCCCCTCCCTCGATCTCTCCCCACCCTCCTTCCCCACCCTCCCTCCCCACCCTCCCTCCCCACCTTCTCACTTACCTCAGACATCATAAAATTCTCGATCTTATTTACGCTTTTTGTCTGTATACTTGTTCCAGTGAAGACCAGGAAGGTACCTGCTGTACCAGGAAGGTACCTGCTGTACCAGGAAGGTACCTGCTGTACCAGGAAGGTACCTGCTGTACCAAGAAGGTACCTGCTGTACCAGGAAGGTACCTGCTGTACCAGGAAGGTACCTGCTGTACCAGGAAGGTACCTGCTGTACCAGGAAGGTACCTGCTGTTCCAGGAAGGTACCTGCTGTACCAGGAAGGTACCTGCTGTACCAGGAAGGTATCTGCTGTACCAGGAAGGTACCTGCTGTACCAGGAAGATACCTGCTGTACCAGGAAGGTACCTGCTGTACCAGGAAGGTACCTGCTGTACCAGGAAGGTACCTGCTGTACCAGGAAGGTATCTGCTGTACCAGGAAGGTACCTGCTGTACCAGGAAGATACCTGCTGTACCAGGAAGGTACCTGCTGTACCAGGAAGGTACCTGCTGTACCAGGAAGGTACCTGCTGTACCAGGAAGGTACCTGCTGTACCAGGAAGGTACCTGCTGTACCAGGAAGGTACCTGCTGTACCAGGAAGGTACCTGCTGTAACAGGAAGGTATCTGCTGTACCAGGAAGGTACCTGCTGTACCAGGAAGGTACCTGCTGTACCAGGAAGGTACCTGCTGTACCAGGAAGGTACCTGCTGTACCAGGAAGGTACCTGCTGTACCAGGAAGGTACCTGCTGCACCAGGAAGGTACCTGCTGTACCAGCAAGGTACCTGCTGTACCAGCAAGGTACCTGCTGTACCAGGAAGGTACCTGCTGTACCAGGAAGGTACCTGCTGTACCAGGAAGGTACCTGCTGTACCAGGAAGGTACCTGCTGTACCAGGAAGGTACCTGCTGTACCAGGAAAGTATCTGCTGTACCAGGAAGGTACCTGCTGTACCAGGAAGGTACCTGTTGTACCAGGAAGGTACCTGCTGTACCAGGAAGGTACCTGCTGTACCAGGAAGGTACCTGCTGTACCAGGAAGGTACCTGCTGTACCAGGAAGGTACCTGCTGTACCAGGAAGGTACCTGCTGCACCAGGAAGGTACCTGCTGGAAGGTACCTGCTGTACCAGCAAGGTACCTGCTGTACCAGTACCAGGAAGGTACCTGCTGTACCAGGAAGGTACCTGCTGTACCAGGAAGGTACCTGCTGTACCAGGAAGGTACCTGCTGTACCAGGAAGGTACCTGCTGTACCAGGAAGGTACCTGCTGTACCAGGAAGGTACCTGCTGTACCAGGAAGGTACCTGCTGTACCAGGAAGGTACCTGCTGTACCAGGAAGGTACCTGCTGTACCAGGAAGGTACCTGCTGTACCAGGAAGGTACCTGCTGTACCAGGAAGGTACCTGCTGTACCAGGAAGGTACCTGCTGTACCAGGAAGGTACCTGCTGTACCAGGAAGGTACCTGCTGTACCAGGAAGGTACCTGCTGTACCAGGAAGGTACCTGCTGTACCAGGAAGGTACCTGCTGTACCAGGAAGGTACCTGCTGTACCAGGAAGGTACCTGCTGTACCAGGAAGGTACCTGCTGTACCAGGAAGGTACCTGCTGTACCAGGAAGGTACCTGCTGTACCAGGAAGGTACCTGCTGTAGCAGGAAGGTACCTGCTGTACCAGGAAGGTACCTGCTGTACCAGGAAGGTACCTGCTGTACCAGGAAGGTACCTGCTGTACCAGGAAGGTACCTGCTGTACCAGGAAAGTATCTGCCAGGAAGGTACCTGCTGTACCAGGAAGGTACCTGCTGTACCAGGAAGGTACCTGTTGTACCAGGAAGGTACCTGCTGTACCAGGAAAGTATCTGCTGTACCAGGAAGGTACCTGCTGTACCAGGAAGATACCTGTTGTACCAGGAAGGTACCTGCTGTACCAGGAAGGTACCTGCTGTACCAGGAAGGTACCTGCTGTACCAGGAAGGTACCTGCTGTACCAGGAAGGTACCTGCTGTACCAGGAAGGTACCTGCTGTACCAGGAAGGTACCTGCTGTACCAGGAAGGTACCTGGTACCAGGAAGGTATCTGCTGTACCAGGAAGGTACCTGCTGTACCAGGAAGGTACCTGCTGTACCAGGAAGGTACCTGCTGTACCAGGAAGGTACCTGCTGTACCAGGAAGGTACCTGCTGTACCAGGAAGGTACCTGCTGTACCAGGAAGGTACCTGCTGTACCAGGAAGGTACCTGCTGTACCAGGAAGGTACCTGCTGTACCAGGAAGGTACCTGCTGTACCAGGAAGGTACCTGCTGTACCAGGAAGGTACCTGCTGTACCAGGAAGGTACCTGCTGTACCAGGAAGGTACCTGCTGGAAGGTACCTGCTGTACCAGGAAGGTACCTGCTGTACCAGGAAGGTACCTGCTGTACCAGGAAGGTACCTGCTGTACCAGGAAGGTACCTGCTGTACCAGGAAGGTACCTGCTGTACCAGGAAGGTACCTGCTGTACCAGGAAGGTACCTGCTGTACCAGGAAGGTACCTGCTGTACCAGGAAGGTACCTGCTGTACCAGGAAGGTACCTGCTGTACCAGGAAGGTACCTGCTGTATCAGGAAGGTACCTGCTGTACCAGGAAGGTACCTGCTGTACCAGGAAGGTACTGCTGCTGTGTACCAGGAAGGTACCTGCTGTATCAGGAAGGTACCTGCTGTACCAGGAAGGTACCTGCTGTACCAGGAAGGTACCTGCTGTACCAGGAAGGTACCTGTTGTACCAGGAAGGTACCTGCTGTACCAGGAAAGTATCTGCTGTACCAGGAAGGTACCTGCTGTACCAGGAAGATACCTGCTGTACCAGGAAGGTACCTGCTGTACCAGGAAGGTACCTGCTGTACCAGGAAGGTACCTGCTGTACCAGGAAGGTACCTGCTGTACCAGGAAGGTACCTGCTGTACCAGGAAGGTACCTGCTGTACCAGGAAGGTACCTGCTGTACCAGGAAGGTACCTGCTGTACCAGGAAGGTACCTGCTGTACCAGGAAGGTACCTGCTGTACCAGGAAGGTACTTGCTGTACCAGGAAGGTACCTGCCAGGAAGGTACCTGCTGTACCAGGAAGGTACCTGCTGTACCAGGAAGGTACCTGCTGTACTAGGAAGGTACCTGCTGTACCAGGAAGGTACCTGCTGTACCAGGAAGGTACCTGCTGTACCAGGAAGGTACCTGCTGTACCAGGAAGGTACCTGCTGTACCAGGAAGGTACCTGCTGTACCAGGAAGGTACCTGCTGTACCAGGAAGGTACCTGCTGTAACAGGAAGGTATCTACTGTACCAGGAAGGTACCTGCTGTACCAGGAAGGTACCTGCTGTACCAAGAAGGTACCTGCTGTACCAGGAAGGTACCTGCTGTACCAGGAAGGTACCTGCTGTACCAGGAAGGTACCTGCTGTACCAGGAAGGTACCTGCTGTAGCAGGAAGGTACCTGCTGTACCAGGAAGGTACCTGCTGTACCAGGAAGGTACCTGCTGTACCAGGAAGGTACCTGCTGCACCAGGAAGGTACCTGCTGTAACAGGAAGGTATCTACTGTACCAGGAAGGTACCTGCTGTACCAGGAAGGTACCTGCTGTACCAAGAAGGTACCTGCTGTACCAGGAAGGTACCTGCTGTACCAGGAAGGTACCTACTGTACCAGGAAGGTACCTGCTGTACCAGGAAGGTACCTGCTGTACCAGGAAGGTACCTGCTGTACCAGGAAAGTATCTGCTGTACCAGGAAGGTACCTGCTGTACCAGGAAGGTACCTGCTGTACCAGGAAGGTACCTGCTGTACCAGGAAGGTACCTGCTGTAGCAGGAAGGTACCTGCTGTACCAGGAAGGTACCTGCTGTACCAGGAAGGCACCTGCTGTACCAGGAAGGTACCTGCTGTACCAGGAAGGTACCTGTTGTACCAGGAAGGTACCTGCTGTACTAGGAAGATACTTGCTGTACCAGGAAGGTACCTGCTGTACCAGGAAGGTACCTGCTTTACCAGGAAGGTACCTGCTGTACCAGGAAGGTACCTGCTGTACCAGGAAGGTACCTGCTGTACTAGGAAGGTACCTTCTGCACCAGGAAGGTACCTGCTGTACCAGGAAGGTACCTGTTGTACCAAGAAGGTACCTGCTGTACCAGGAAGGCACCTTCTATACTAGGAAGTTACCTGCTGTACCAGGAAGGTACCTGCAGTAGCAAGAAGGTACCTGCTATACTAGGAAGGTACCTGCTGTACCAGGAAGGTACCTGCTGTACCAGGAAGGTACCTGCTGTACCAGGAAGGTACCTGCTGTACCAGGAAGGTACCTGCTGTACTAGGCAGGTACCTGCTGTACCATGAAGGTACTTGCTGTACCATGAAGGTACTTGCCGTATCAAAAAGGTACCTGTTGTACCAGGAAGGCACCTGCTGTACTAGGAAGGTACCTGCTGTACCAGGAAGGTACCTGCTGTACTAGGAAGATACCTGCTGTACCAGGAAGGTACCTGCTGTTCTAGGAAGGTACCTGCTGTACCAGGAAGGTACTTGCTGTATCAAAAAGGTACCTGCTGTACCAGGAAGGTACCTGCTGTACTAGGAAGGTACCTGCTGTTCCAGGAAGGTATGCTGTATCAAAAAGGTACCTGCTGTACCAGGAAAGTACCTGCTGTACCAGGGAGGTACTTGTAGCAGGAAGGTACCTGCTTTATCAAAAAGGTACCTGCTGCACCAGGAAAGTACCTGCTGTACCAGGGAGGTACTTGTTATATCAGGAAGGTACCTGCTGTATCAGAAAGGTACGTGCTGTATCAGGAAGGTACCTACTGTATCAAGAAGGTACCTGCTGTGTCAGGAAGTTACCTACTGTACCAGGAAGTTACCTGCTGTACTAGGAAGTTACCTGTTGTACCAGGAAGGCGCCTGCTGTATCAGGAAGGTACCTGCTGTACGAAGAAGGTAACCGCTGTACCAAAAAGGAACCTGCTTAATCAGGAAGGTACCTACTGTATCAGGAAGGTACCTGTTGTACCAGGAAGATATCTGCTGTATCATGAAGATACCTGCTGTACCAGGAAGGTACCTGATGTACTAGGAAGGTACCTGTTGTACCAGGAAGGTAACTGCTGTATCAAGAAGGAACCTGCTTAACCAGGAAGGCACCTACTGTATCAGGAAGGTACCTGCTGTACCAGGAAGATATCTGCTGTATCAGGAAGATACCTGCTGGACCAGGAACCACTTGTCTCCACCCACTTCAACCTAACATTCTCACAGCTGACTTCTGGAAGCTCAAGTCTCTACCACTCCAGATCTCCTTCAGCCTCCTCCTCCTTCCTATTCTTCCTGTGACCTCTGCTGCATCTTACATCTCTCTCAGATTAATACATCTTGATCCACCTTCAGTTTCTCTGCATGATCAAACCATCTTAACAACACATCTACCGCTCTTTGACTTAATACCACCATAACTCCTATTTTATGCATTTCTTTTTATTTACATATTAGATTCAGCACACACTGACCTCAGACAAAATAAATACTGGAGGTCTCTGTTATGTCTAAGATCAAACAACCGACTTCATTCCTATTGAAAGATCTTAACACTACTTGTATATAACAAATTGTATTTTAAGTGATTCACGATATTTGTTGACTGCGTGTTGAGCCAGTTATAGTGCTAGGGCAAGACTGGTGTCTGTTGTGACAATAACACCTTGGAGCGTCAGGTGCCAGGACATGACACAGCACCTAAACCAGATGCACTGGATCACGTTGCCCGAATCACCCGAAATATTAACCTACCTGGAGGGTGTTCCAGGAGTCAACGCCCCCGAGGCCCAGTCTTTGATTAGGCCTCCCGGTGGGTCAGGGCCTGATCAACAAGGCTGTTACTGCTGATTATATTCTGCTGTTTTATGACGCGTTAGTCCAGGGGAGGTACTAAGTCCAACTCGTGTTTACCAGTCCACTCTGGCTGCCTCACTCTCATATTCTCAGAATATAATCTAAACTAAGATCACGTAGAAAATGTGAGTGATCTTCTCAACCATAACCTAAAAACTAGAACACACACACACACACACACACACACCCGCGCGCACGCGCGCGAGAAAAAACTTACACTCAGGCTCTCTCTAGCCCCCTGAACAATCCCTTAAGAGAGTTCTTAGAATCTCCAGCCACCCTCTTAAGCGCTAGACAGTTGCCGATTGCTTCGTTTATCGTAAAGATTGAGGAGAGACGGAGGGGAGGTGTGGAAGGGGTCTAAGAGGGAAAGAATGAGAGAAAGAAAGAGAGAGCCTGGGAGACATATAAAGAGAATGAATTGAGTTGGATTTTATCGTAGAAGTGGTTCTTTTAATGAGTAGGCCTCCCAACATTATATGTACCGTGAACGAAACACACACACACACACACACACACACACACACACACACACACACACAGGAAGTGGAACAATCTGGAGACTGATGTAGTGGAGGCAGGATCCATACATAGCTTTGAGAAGAGGTGCGATTAAGCTCTTGGAGCAGGGATAGTGGACCTACTAGTGACCAGCGAAGAGGCGGTGCCAGGAGTTGTAACTCGACCCCTGCAACCACAAATAGGTAGGTACACACACATACACACACACACATAGGTCCAGGACCTAGGAGCTAAAAAAAAGAAAATGTATGTACAGGATCATGAATTTACAATTCAGTTATAAAAAATATATTATTATAATTATTATTATTTTTATGAATAAGCTCTAAACCTGTACGGGTCATACAGCGCCTATATCTGTTACAGGCACGTTAAGGTTACTTTATCAGAATTTCTGCTATGTTATTTTCAGCACTGTGATCCATGGCAAATTCCTGAAGTTTGTTTGATGTGTATCACTATATTGCTCAGTAAGTGGACGGTGAAGTACCAGTGTTCGAGAAAGTGACTGTAAGATTCGCTACATACAGTAGTATATATTGTCTGATCATCGTCTGTGTGTATTACAAGCTGCCAGAAGTACTTTTAACCAAGCCTAAGCCTGGCTACTACAGCGTCAGTCAGTCTTTTAATATACTGGTTGGTTAGTGGGGTTTCAAGCCTATCGACAATACGAGGATCATTAAGGTCGCATGTGGCGTGCGCCGGATACCTTACAACTTATTCGACGTTCATCACACACCCATTGGTATGCTTTCTCGACTCTCGACCAGCCAATTGGCAATTCAAAATGGAGCAGTTAGGGGGGATGCCCCACTGTGCTATTAACTGTCCAGTTCAGTCAACCAATAGCATGAAAGCTGGTGTCCCACGTGAGTTGACGTTGTGCTTTACCACCTGACTGTGGGTCAGACACTCACACAAGCTGGTCGTGTACATTCATACTCCCTTGACTATTCCAAGGTTAAAACCTACTGTACTGTGTGTTCGTGGTTCGATCCCCGGCATGGGTTGAAACATTGGGTGTGTTTCCTTACGCTTGATGTCCTTGTTCACCTAACAGGGTATTAGTTTACTGTTGTGGGTGGCATCCTGGAGGGTTGTAGTATACCTTAGATAGGACTGAGCTTTGAAATTAACTGAGGTAGGATAACAACTCTTAGCCTGTAAAACTGACCTGTGTAAAAACAAAAAATCTATGTAAATATTGTACATATTTTGAAGGGAATGTACGGGTAAAAAAAATAAACTACCTCCTTGTGTTTGTTTTTGCCTTTGTTTGCTTGGACTGATCATTGTTACTGTCAGGTACGACAGACTTTGACATTGCTTGCCTGCGTTCGTAATATTGCGTATCACATGTACACTACCAGTTGAGTGTAACAGTAAGCTGACCTGTGTCTGTAGTGTGATAACTTTTGTCTTTAGTGTGTTGACATGTTCCAGTATGTTTACAGTCACACCATGACACTCACACCATGACACTCACACCATGGCACTCACACCACGACACTCGCACCACGACACTCGCCACGACACACCGCAATACCTTAAATAAGGACTATAGTAAGCTTTCAGCGTATATACACTGACACATACACAAGAATTGTACGCTGCTTCACAACTTTGTGATTTGAACATATTCTTGGCTTCTTGCATGAGCATATTCTTAAGAGTTATTGTGAGAGTGCAGAGTTCACTGATGCTACTTCTTTTCCAGTTCAATTTCTTTCGAATTCATTCAAATCTGCCAGGCCAAACTTGCGACGAGATACAGTGGTATATATCATTCTAGTTTAGTCTGGGCTAGGCTTGATGAGGTTACATTAACGTATTGTAACCTGTATTTAGCTGAAAATACCCCTCAAGGGAGGTTCCTTGATGCTGGTGAGGGGGCTCTTGATCTTGGGAATTAGATCTGTGCTTCAGTTCCCTGAATTGAGTCGCAATACTTTGTCCCCCCCCAACAGGCGCTGTATAATCTAGGTTTAGTGCTCCCCAATGAAAATAATAATTAGCTGAAAATAACAAAATTAGGTTAGAATGTACATAAGCCTATAAAACGTATATTTAACCACGTATTAACACCTCAGGTAGAGGGGTGCCTCTGGATAAACACAGCGTTCAGATATGCACACATGTCACATTCCACTGATTCCTGCATGTGTATACACACGTATATGCATGCATATAAATTTAGGCGAGTGTGTAAATCCGTATAATTATACACATATGCATATTCGTACACAAGCATACGTATGAACTGCATATAATGTACGTACAGTAAAATGTACGCACGCAAATATAAGGATGACTGTGGATTGTGTGCAGACATAAAAAGTGTGGGTAACGATTGTGGGGGGGCTGAGTGTGTGTGTGGGAGGGGGGGAATAAGATTGTGTATTATGGGAGGGGCGGAGGGGAAGCCGTGTGGGGTGGCTGTCAGAAGAGTGTGAGTGCTCGGGTCGTGTTTACATTAAGTAGGCTGCCACTTGTGGTCGTCTGAGCTGAGCTGCTTGTGCTCAGCCTCTCACGAAGCTCAAGGCTCAGGTGAGGCTCCCATCCCACTCTCTCCCTCCATTCCCCCCCCCTCTCTAAGACACCTCGCAAGTTTAAAGCACAGCTCTAATACTTGCATTACTAGTAAAATGTGTAAATAACGGAGAGTAGTGTGAGTTTTATGTGAAATGTGTAAATGACGTGTAAATTAAGGGTTGATATATTTATAAATCACGAAAATTGGGCGTCAGTGACCTGATGTGTGTTAATGGCGAGTGTTGTGCTCAGATTATCAAGAAATGAAGCCAGTTACGACTGTGTAAACGACGGATACATAACCACGGTTTATACAACCTTTGTAGACTTCTTAAAGAACGTCTTCATGATGCTACTTCTTTTCTTGTATGAGAAACAATGTATTCACAATACAGAACATACTTCAGTAAACATCAGATTCTAAGTCCAACAATAAACATCTATAATGTTAGCCCGTCAACAAATGGGTGTATGAAAGAGTAGGAGAATCAGAGAATAGATGAGGGAAGAATGTAGTGAGTGTTCTGGAGTCTGAGGAAAGAAAGAAGTTTGCCAGTGGGTGTAAAAAAAAGGGTAAAGTATCAGACTGTTGTGGTTTGGTATTTTTTAGAAGGGTGTGAGACCTGGCATTTTTCGATGTTGTGCAGAGGATGCGGCTGGAGGCAGTGTAGGTGTGCTCCCAGATAAGCGTGTGGCATAATTATACAGACTAAGGAGGGAAGAAATTAGTTTGTTGGTATGGCAGGTACAACTCTGGTGATTTATATAGACTCGATGAGGCACGATGGGTTGTTCAAGAAGAGAATATTAAAATGGTGTACAACACTTACAGGTTGATAAGACACATGTGCAACAGTTAGGTATCTTTGCTCCAAAACGTTTCGCCTGCACAGTAGGCTTCTTCGGTTGAGTACAGAAGCGTGAGCAGAATCAGTAAAGCTGTAAAGACGTGAAGACGTAGTTTTGAGGTGGTCAGTCCCACAGCCTGGAAGAAGTTTTGCTCCATAAGCTAATTTGTCAGTTTTTATTAAAGGAATTGGGAAATTAGTTTCCACGTGATAACTTGTTTAGTTTTAATATTACAAACTTATGCCGCACTCTGCATTATGCATTTCTCGTATATTGAGGTACAGGGGACCAGGGTTATGCAATACGGTGATGTATTTCTCTGACCGAAATGCTTCAGGGTTGTGTAATCAGCATTCCCATACAATTGGGGCGCTACTGGGTTGCTAACTAGTGCTGGAGATGGTGGGGTGTGGGGGTTGGGAGGGGTGGAAGGTGGGAGTGAGGATGTGCAAGTGGTGGGGGTGGTGGTGGGGGTGTTAGGGATGTGGTGGGAATGAAGCAGCCTTGGAGAGGGAGGCGGGTGACTCCTCCCCCCCCCCCTCCAAGGAGGTGCTGCAGTAGTGTTGACAACAGAGTTAAGCGCCCCACCAAATATCCGGTCAGACGGGCCTCAACCGGTTTATGTGGTCCTTCTCATCCCTGGCAGATAAGTGTTGATGGTGTCCTCAGATGGAAGGGAGGGGGAAAGAAAGAGAGAGAGAGAGAGAGAGAGGTGAGAGGTAAGGGGAAGTATGGAAGGTGAGAGGAAGGGAAGAGTCAATGGTAGGACTAGATTATTATTATTATAATCAAGGGGAAGCGCTAAACCCGTAGGATTATACAGCGCCTGTGGGGGGGATGGAAGGTATTCAGGGTTAATTCAGGGAACTGGAACACAGATCCAGTTCCCTAAATCAAGAGCCCCTCACCAGCATCAAGGAACCTTCCTTGAGGGGGGTAGGACTAGAGAGAGACTGGATTATGAGACTAAACACTTGTTTGTAATAATTCTTGGTCCCCTCAAGGAAGGTTCCTTGATGTTGGTGAAGGGCTCTTGATTTAGGGAATTGGATCTGTGCTCTAGTTCCCTGAATTAAGCCTGAATGCCTTCCACATCCCACCCCAGGCGCTGTATAATCCTCCGGGTTTAGCGCTTCCCCCTTGATTATAATAATAATAATAATAAATGTAATAATTCTTTTTCAGTGAAACAAATATTAACTAAGATAACTAAATATATTTCCGAATTGTAACTTATAACATCAATATGTAAACAGCTCCATGATCATACGTATAATTATTTCAAGATATTGATGATGAATGTTGGGAAGATGATTCTCTGGAGGATCCGTTGGCAACGGTACACATGGGTTCTGGCAACGGTACCTTGGGTTCTGGCAACGGTACACATGAGTTCTGGCAACGGTACACATGGGTTCTGGCAACGGTACCTTGGGTTCTGGCAACGGTACACATGAGTTCTGGCAAGGGTACACATGGGTTCTGGCAACGGTACCTTGGGTTCTGGCAACGGTACACATGAGTTCTGGCAACGGTACACATGGGTTCTGGCAACGGTACCTTGGGTTCTGGCAACGGTACACATGAGTTCTGGCAACGGTACACATGGGTTCTGGCAACGGTACCTTGGGTTCTGGCAACGGTACACATGAGTTCTGGCAACGGTACCTTGGGTTCTGGCAACGGTACACATGGTTCTGGCAACGGTACCTTGGGTTCTGGCAACGGTACACATGGGTTCTGGCAACGGTACACATGGGTTCTGGCAACGGTACCTTGGGTTCTGGCAACGGTACACATGAGTTCTGGCAACGGTACCTTGGGTTCTGGCAACGGTACACATGGTTCTGGCAACGGTACACATAGGTTCTGGCAACGGTACACATGGGTTCTGGCAACGGTACCTTGGGTTCTGGCAACGGTACACATGAGTTCTGGCAACGGTACCTTGGGTTCTGGCAACGGTACACATGGTTCTGGCAACGGTACCTTGCGTTCTGGCAACGGTACACATGGGTTCTGGCAACGGTACACATGGGTTCTGGCAACGGTACACATGGGTTCTGGCAACGGTACCTTGGGTTCTGGCAACGGTACACATAGGTTCTGGCAACGGTACCTTGGGTTCTGGCAACGGTACACATGGTTCTGGCAACGGTACCTTGGGTTTTGGCAACGGTACACATGGGTTCTGGCAACGGTACACATGGGTTCTGGCTCAGGACCTATGGGAACCACCCAAAATTCAGCCCATTCTGGCACTAGTGACATTCGTACAGATTTCAACGTTGCCTGGATATTCTCGGATACCTCGGTGCCAGATATATAGCGGCTGCTTTTCTTTTAATGTCCTTATTTGCATTTATATATACATTTTTCTAGGTTTGTGTTCCCTAACCTAACATAGCTTAGTCAAACTTGAAAAAATGTTCCTTGTAAGTTAATAGCGTTTGAAATTTACGTTGGGACTCTCATGAAGAAATTAACCTCGCAGTATTATGTTCTTAAATTTTTGCAAATCTTACATTTTGTTTGACCTTCATAATTACTCTTACTAATGAGGGAGTGATACTACGATACAAATTATTTGAGTAATTGCCTCTATGTATATTGAGGAAATTAGTAATCTACACACACACACACACACACACACACACACACACACACACACACACACACACACAAACACACACACATTACAATATATATATAATGTCGTGCCGAATAGGTAATACTGGTCATTTAGCAAGAACTCGTTTAAAATTAAGTCCTTTCTAAAATTTTCTCTTATACGTTTAAAGATTTTTTTTTCATTTATGTTAATGTAAAAATTAATAATTTTGTACCAGAAGAACCTTAAAAAACTTAACTAACCTTATTATAACAAGCGCAATTTAATTTAGCCTAATCCAACTAAATATATTTTAGATAAGTTTACAATAATTTAATAATAAACAAAACATAATGAAATATATATTTTTTGTTAGATACAGAATGATTTTTGCGAAATTATTGCATACACAAGTTTTCACTTGCCCTATTCGGCAAGAAGTGCGTTGCTATTTAAGCCAAAATAGCAAGTGTTACTTATTCGGCACGACATATATATATATATATATATATATATATATATATTATATATATATATATATATATATATATATATATATATATATATATATATATATATATATATATATATATATATATATATATATATATGTCGTGCCGAATATGTAAAACTGGTCAATTAGCAAGAACTCGTTTAAAATTAAGTCCTTTCTGAAATTTACTCTTATACATTTAAAGATATATTTTTTCATTAATGCTAATGTAAAAAATTTTAATTTTGCACCAAAAGAATCTTAGAAAACTTACCTAATCTTATTATAACAAGAGCAATTTATTTTATCCTAACCCAACTAAATATATTTTAAATACGTTTACAATAATTTAATATTAAACAAACACAATCAAATATATTTTTTTCGTTAGGTTCAGAATGATTTTGGCGAAATTATTGCATACACAAATTTTCACTTGTCCTATATGGCAAGATGAGCGTTTCTATTTAAGCCAAGATCGCAAGTTCTGCCTATTCGGCACGACATATATATAAGTGTAAAACGAAAGCCTGTAATTGTTTTACATGATGGTAGGATTGCTGGTGTCCTTTTTTCTGACTCTTAAACATGCAAGATTTCAGGTACGTCTTGCTACTTCTACTTACACTTAGGTCACACTACACATACATGTACAAGTATATATATACACACCCTTCTGGGTTTTCTTCTATTTTCTTTCTAGTTCTTGTTCTTGTTTATTTCCTCTTATCTCCATGGGGAAGTGGAACAGAATTCTTCCTCCGTAAGCCATGCGTGTCGTAAGAGGGTGGCCCAAAAAGAAAAACTTTCGTTTTTCTTTTTGGGCCACCCTGCCTCGGTGGGATACGGCCGTTTTATATATATATATATATATATATATATATATATATATATATATATATATATATATATATATATATATATATATATATATATATATATATATATATTAATGGATGTTTGTTAGCAAAATGCCTGATAAGGAAATGTTATCACATTAATTTCTCCCATACAGGATATAAGATTTTTTTCCAAATAAGCTATAAAATAATATGACAATTGTTTTTATTTGTCAGTATACTATATATTTAATGCACTTGCTAAAGTATTTCTTGAAGTCTTCCCATTACTGGTCAAACCTGGCTTAGATAGCCTCGCAGGTGTGACCTGAACTTACAAATATGTAATCACATTTGTAGCGAGGCCATACTTCGTTAGTGTACCTAGAACATCAGTGTAATAAATTCTACGCTTGACACCAACAACCCTCGGATATCTGGTAATCCTCTAAACTCACAAACTTGCATAAAAATTCCCCTGCCTGAAGATAGACTTCAGTAAATTTCCCTAGTAAACTAGTTAAGCATAGTCGACTCACCTCCTGACGTTCAACACTCCCCTCGGGTCAGAACTGATTGTGTACCATTTCTCAGACACTGTAGGACCCAACACTACGCAACGTTACCTTATGATAAAGACCCATATAAGATTACTCTTCCGAGACAAACTGGAACTCGTCAAGAAAAGGGGTTTACCTGTACAGTGTAAGAGTCGAGGATAGAGAATTAAGAAAAAATAAAAATTACAAGAAATAGAGAAGAGCTGCCATCACTACTCTACATAATGAAATATAAAGTCAGAACAGCTGGGTACATAAATAAGCAACCAAATGGAAAATAAGAGAATGAATTACAGGTAAGAGAGAGAGAGAGAGAGAGAGAGAGAGAGAGAGAGAGGCCTGTTACACCAACATCAGGTAACATTCTTGACCTGTTTCCCCTGTGATTTTGTCTGAAGTGGGAACCTCAAAATGATTACATGACTTCAGCCCTCTGATAATCTGAGAAAGTGGAGTACTCGCAAGGTCTTAGGCATTATTAATAATAATACACCTTTACTCATTAATTATATTTATAAATTAATATTGAGAGTACTAAGTAACATAGACGATGTACGAATATGCAGTGAACAGTATAATAAATTGCTTATTAATGGCATGCGACTCGTACAGTGAAATACATACCTCAATTACATGTATGGTAGTAATGCATAAAATATTAAAATATGTTGACCTCTTCTCCCTTACATAATAAATTTATTATGGAATAGAAAACACGAAATATACATATATACAGATCACATATTGAGAATGGTTAATTCGAGTGAACCTTTAAATATATTCTCAAATGGCTCCCCTCAAGGGAGGTTCCTTGACGCTGGTGAGGGGCTCTTGATCTAGGGAATTGAATCTGTGCTCCGGTTCCCTGAATTGAGCCTGAATGCCTTCCATCCCCCCCCACTTGTGCTGTATAATCCTATGGGTTTAGCGCTCCCCATGATTATAATAATTATAATCTCAAATGGTTGTGTTTCAATGCCGGTCAAATACTCGGGTACAGTGTCCTTTTTTTTCTTCCTCCAAGTTTTTCGTTTATAATTTGAGAACACATCATCTGGTCGGCTTCAGACTTTCAACTCGGGTGTGCTGAAGCTAGGGAAAGGTTCATGCAACGAATTTACTAATTTTATTTCTAAAATAATGTGGTATTATTTTTCATGAAATGTCTTGCGTATACCTCATCTGAACGACTTCAGTCATTAATGGCTGATTCATCTTTTAATGAGGAAACCCTATAAATTTAGGTTGTGTGTGTTAACGCCGATGTCTTTGATAATACGGATGATATCCTATAAGTTCGGTTGTGTAGTGCAATTTGCTAATACAATTCTCGATTTACGTCGGAGTTCCGTTCCGACCGACCGGTTGGATCTGGAAATGGAGGGATGTGGGAATCATGTTAGCATGGCGTGTAGAAGTCTTATATCTGTACAACATTCTTTTAACGTAATAAGTTTCTGTCATGATTATCTCATTTTTTTAATCAGTCTGCTTTATTATCTTAAGTTTCATTCCTCACAAACTGATGTTCCTTACTTATAGGTATCATTCATAGGCTTCACAAATAAAAATGCTGTGGAATGTATCCTAGGCCTATCAATTTTCTTGTTATTCATTATTTCGGTCGTATGTGCAGATGGACGTAAGTTGCATAGGTCGGAAACTGGGGAGGGTCTATATAGTAATAAAGTTACATTGCAACCTTGGATTATTTAGGAACGGATGATGACACAACCACCACATCCTGCCCACTGACGGCTGGGGAGTCTTCTTGCGTACTGTTCTCTCCGTAGTGCAACGTCAAGTGGTTTCAGGATGGTGGTGGGGGGTTAAGGCTGGTGAAGGACTCTTGATCCAAGGAATTAGAGTTGCCCTCCATATTGCCTTCCATTTCCCCAGGCACTGTGTGACCTTTACAGTTTATCGTTTCCCAGTGAATATTTAAGTAACGTCTTTGTCAGGTAAATGTTTCCTGAGGGAACCCGTCTGCCACATGTTGTCGTGCGTGTGAAAACACGTGAACGAAATTTCATTATAGGCCCCGTGATGCCAGACGTAAGCCTCCTGTTTTTTTTAACTGCATTACGGATATGTTGGTTAATATGCGTTAACAACCAAACGTAATCTAACTTAACCTAGCCTGCCTAACCGTATATAACAAACATTAGCATGTTACTGAAATTTGAAGCAGGTGGAAATGCATGCACGATCATTCCTGTGGAAGGATTCTTCAAGTGGTAAGTGTACTTAATACTCCCTGGTGCGAACAGTCATCTTCAACACTTACAACTAGGCTTTAAATAATGAAATATTAAGAGAACCCCAGTGGAAATAAATTAATCTGACTTTTTTGGGTTATCCTAGGTAATTTACACTATGTATGATAATTGTGCTTATGTGTACCTGTGCCTAAATAAATTTGCCTACTTTCTCTCGGAAAGTAGGCCTCACGTCTTCCACTTTAGTCAGTGTTCTTCACCTTCATGTCCTCACGTTGTCTTCCACTTCCCCTCAGTCAGTGTTCTTCACCTTCATGTCCTCACGTTGTCTTCCACTTCCCCTCAGTCAGTGATCTTCACCTTCATGGCCTCACGTTGCCTTCCACTTCCCCCCAGTCAGTGTTCTTCACCTTCATGGCCTCACGTTGCCTTCCACTTCCCTCAGCTTGGCGGGTTAATTGTCTCAGCTGCGGCCAGACACTGTTGCCACCTCCCCGTGGAAAACATATCTATTAGATAAACATATATGATTTATTATTTTAAGAAAGCAGATGACGTTTTATATTCTAAATTCAGTGTTGTAATATAGGGTGGCGATAGAGCCAGGCATTACTAACTTACCAGCTCCCAGTAGAAAAAAAGATAACACAATATTAGGCGATACGTTAATAAACTATTCTTGAAAAATGCTTTGCACTGCAACATTCACCCTGTCTTGCATAAACGGGGAAAAAAATCTAACCATGTATTCTGAAATAGGCGATATTGTGGGAAGGAGAGGGTGGAGTATTGTATGAGAGAGAGAGAGAGTATTGTATGAGAGTGAGGCGGCGACAGGAAGCAGCGCGTTCTGGCTACACTGGGGCGACACACTCTTATCTGAGGCGGGTTTCCTGAGCAAGTTGTGGCGGCGCTGCCACCACCTCATACCATAATTATTTCTTCTTATTCGCTGAAATTAATAAATGTAATTAGAAAATTATCCTGTTCCACTGTGAATCTAAACAGTTACATACATATCTTAAGATGTGTGTTTGTAAGCTGTTACCAGCATGGTTCATTAAAAAAAATAGAATTTTCTTATATTAATTTCCAGGGTGTATTTCGTCTAGGAATTGCAAATGGATCTTTTAATATTTGCTAAAACGAAAATATTTGGGTAACATTTTCCGCTGATGGGCAAAAAGTATGGAGTGGTGGAGCTTTATCTAACGGTAGCAAGAATTTTCCCGCGCTCAACGATATCAATCCGCAATGGCGACGCCAGAGAGTTCATTTCCCGCCAACTCCTCTCTGCCAGACGTACGATTCTCCCGCTTTCTTATCTGATCTTATCCTTGGTTATCCGTTACGGAACATGATGTGTGCTTCTTTGTATACGCTCTTTTTTGTTTTTCTTGTTCAAGCAGAGGAAAATAAATTATAAGATCGTTTTTAATGTTTACATTTTATTGATTGTTACATTTGCGAATGCTCATCCTAGCCGCTTTGTAATTTGTGGAAGCTGATCGTACTGTTATTTATCTTTTCAGCTTTTTTTATTAAATTATAGTTTCTAAATCTTTATATAGCTCGTAAGGTGTTAAGATTATGTTTGCTCAACAAGTTCAATGAAATAACGCAGAAACAGCCTCAGGACTGTCAAAAACCTGCAAACAATTCTTCATCAAAAATATTACTGTCGTAAATATCTTAATATATCCATACAAAAACAAGTTCTGCTTATATGACCTCTTAAATCCCCTCCTTCAGTACACACACGCACGCACACACACACACACACACACACACACACACACACACACACACACATCAAAATTATGTCTCCTGGGTATGGGCACGGCCATCAAGAGACTAACTCCCTAGCAAGAGTATCTTCAGCTGTGTTAAACATCTTCGAAGCTGCCCTAGCTTGTAAAGCTCCCGTGGAATACTTAA
>NC_091309.1:8390386-8407886 GCF_038502225.1 Cherax quadricarinatus
AGATTAGACAGATGTTCCCTAAGTTCATTATAATCGGCAGAACGAAAATCAGGGATTTTTACTGTATTATCATTATTCTTGCATTCCCAATTAATGCTAAAAGTGATGGATTTGTGATCACTTGCGCCAAGCTCTTCAGTGATCTCCAGATTATTCACGAGTGTTTCCTTATTTGACAAGACTAGGTCTAGCAAATTATTACCCCTGGTAGGCTCAGTTACGCTCTGTTTCAGAAAATAGTCCTGAACTGTTTCCATAAAGTCACTGGACTCTAGATTACCTGTCAAAGAATTCCAGTCAATTTGACTAAAGTTAAAGTCCCCTACTATGACTATGTTACTGTGTCCAGAAGCCCTAACAATTTCGTCCCAAAGAAGTCTCCCTCTATCGTGATCCAAGCCTGGAGGTCGGTATATTACACCTAGAATTAGTTTTTCTTGACCCTCCACGAACTCTACCCAAACAGACTCTGTTACTGCTCCATCTATTTTTATACCTGTTTTTATGCAACAATTAATATTTTCTCGAACATACAATGCAACTCCTCCCCCCTTCCCATTACATCTATCCACA
This sequence comes from Cherax quadricarinatus, assembly GCF_038502225.1. Lineage (NCBI taxonomy): Eukaryota > Metazoa > Arthropoda > Malacostraca > Decapoda > Parastacidae > Cherax > Cherax quadricarinatus. The sequence continues at coordinate 8,390,960 of NC_091309.1, forward strand.
TTGAACAACTTAAATCTCTGAATATTACACTCAACAGTCATATCCCGACTCTTTAAATCATACCACGTTTCAGTTAATGCAATGATATCAAAGTTCCCAGCACATGCTACCAAACGTAGTTCATTAATTTTATTTCTTGCACTTCGACTGTTAGCATAAAATACCATCATATGTTTTTTCTTCTGCACATTTTTCCTATTCATCTTTGTTTTTACACAATTTCTGAAATTATCATTACCCAGAGTTACTCCATGACAGTTACTATTAAGATTCTTAATATCAGAGCATAAGTCAATATATCCATACTCATTATTTATCATTTCTAAACCCATACCTCTAACTAATCCTAGTTTAAAGTCCTAACAACCCCCTCAACTGAGTTAGCAAGAAAACCCACACCTGCCCTGGATAAGTGAACCCCATCCCTGGCATACATGTCATTTCGGCCATAGAAGTTGTCCCAGTTGTCAATGAATGGTACTGCATTATCCTTACAGTGTTTATCCAGCCAACAATTAATACCAATTACTGAACCCCACTGGGATTTAACCCCATTTATGGACACTCTCTGCTTCCTGTCTGTGAGCCATGACTCGATCCACGAGAGCACTTTTTCCCCAATGCCATGAGCTGCTACTTTCTTCAACAGTCTTTGGTGCGGAACTCTATCAAATGCCTTACTAAAATCTAAGTAAATAAAATCTAATATATATATATATATATATATATATATATATATATATATATATATATATATATATATATATATATATATATATATATATATATATATATGTATATATATATATATATATATATATATATATATATATATATATATATATATATATATATATATATATATATATATGTATATATATATATATATATAATGTAGGATTGGTGGTTAACGCGATGTGAACATTTTTCTGTCTCTCTGGCTGCAGTTTGGTAAATGATTCACTACCACTTGTTTCGTGATTTCATTAATTAATATATATATATATATATATATATATATATATATATATATATATATAGAGAGAGAGAGAGAGAGAGAGAGAGAGAGAGAGAGAGAGAGAGAGAGAGAGAGAGAGAGAGAGAGAGAGAGAGAGCGTTGGTATATTCAACATATAATGATACGACATAATACAAAAACAAAACCGACAGTAACAGACATAGCAACTGTGTGTAATACAGCACATATAAGTACAGTTACACATAAGTACACATATCATGCATAGTAGCATGTGTAAATTACACTTTTTTCAAGATTGATGGACTGAAAACATCGACTCCAGGCTGAGGGACTGATTACCTCAAGCTCCTCCTCACCTTCCATCTTTCTCTGCATTGGACTGAAGAAGTCACTGGCTGGATAAACTTTTCCAGAATAAAGATACCCAGATGTTCCACAAATGTTCCATTTATCAACTTAAAGGTTTTTTTAAACTATGTATTCAAATCCTACCTAGATTTAATAGAATATATTACAAACGCAGACGGGATCTTCCAGTTTGACCCGTGTACTGAGAGTCACATACTTTACAAGGTACCGTGTAAACTCTTCCCACAGAAGTGTTGGGTTTTTTTTTCTTTTTTAATCAGTTGATAGTTTGTTAGGTAAGACACATATGCAACAGTTAGGTATCTTTATTTCGAAACGTTTCGCCTACACAGTAGGCTTCTTCAGTCGAGTACAGAAAAGTTGATAGAAGCAGAAGATACTTGAAGACGATGTAATTTCACCCTTTTTTAATCAGTTGGTTTTAGATAATATTTACATTTTTAACGGTGACTTTTACATTACGTTGTTTCAAAGGTTGAGTAAGACGAGTTTTCATCATAATGGTAGAATAAGTACATACTCAGTTCTAAGATATGTTCTATGAAAAGTTCTCTTAGCTTTAGTCAAAGAATTCTCGATCAAACTATGTAGATAATGAAGTCTTGGAAATAAATGTTATAAAATACCGACACAATGGAAATATAAACACATATGCAGTATAATGTGATCCTTTATTGATAACGTTACACCCACACAGTGGGCTTTATCAAGTCACTAACAGATCTGTGTGTGACTTGATAAAGCCCACTGTGTGGGCGAAACGTTGTTAATAAAGAATCACATTATACTGCATGTGTGTTTATATTTCCATAATGAAGTCTTACTGTGATTCCAACATTTCTGTTACCCTCAGTTTAACAGACCCAAACTGCAGTGCACGTAAGAGCATTAATGTTATAATACTTTCTTTTACCTGCTTTGAGAGGTTAGAATAATAAAGAATATGTGATCACACATGAGTAGGCTTCCTAACACATGGTCTAGTTGTCGTCCACTGAAGGAAAAGATCGCGAGGCGTGGAAAGGTTAGCGACATATGAGAAGAGAAGCCTAGCAACAGCCAGATGCCCAGCAGCTGAAGAAACAGACTAACTATACAGATCCGTTGGGCAGCCAGAAACGTGCAGATGGAATTACGTTATAACCCTCAACAGATGGCAAATTGCTGTTGTGGAACTACACATGCACATTAACATTGGCTAACACCCATATCTAACACATCGGGGTAAAATTATTGTGCAGCCATCTGGGGACAAGAGCTAGCCACAACACTGGTTTGATCGCTGTGGGTTGCTGACTGTGAAAATGTAATTAGATCCCCGTAAGTGGTCGCTACGAATTCCACAGTTACAGTAGGTATCATGCTTGTAAATGTTTTAAGGCGGTGTGACCGAGCGGACAGTGTTGTGGTCTGTCGCCTAACACACCCTCGGTTCGATGCCCAGAAAAACACCTTGAATATGTGTAAAACAAACACACACAGAGACACAGTGGTTGGTGCCGAGGGTTGAGTTAATAATTAAGCAGGTTTGTAGCTGTGTTAGCGTAGCAGGGAGCAGAGGGACGGGAAGAAGGACCTGAGGGGCGGGGATATAAGACGTCCTGGTGGGTGGTGCAAGGCTTCTGCCTCACCTACTTACCACCAGCATTGTACAAACAGTAATCACAATTACCTGAGGGTCTGTCACAGGTGAAGCTACCTGCTACGGCTGTACTTACCCATTTGTACTCATTCAATGGGAATGGGGGGATTTGTTGACGCTATTGAAGGGTTCTTCTTACTGTAGTCTCTTTGTGGTCTCACTCGTCCATATATAAAGGGTTCTTACTGTAATTGTGCGCTCATTCGTCCATATATAAAGTGTTCTTATTATGTAATAAAGTTGGTAGAATTACCGACAATATGTAAAGTAAAAGGACACAAGTGCAACTAATGTGACATTTATTGTGGCAACGTTTCGCTCTCCAGGAGCTTTATCAAGCCATTACAAACAATACATGGACTCAGAGGGTATATAAAGGCTCAGAGTGAGGTGCAATACTAGTGAGGTAACATTTCGATGTTCACTAGTGGTAGTAGTAGTAGTAGTAGTAGTAGTGACAAAAGTAATACAATATGATAGAGCAGTTAATTCGTACAAGAGTAAAAGGATATAAAAGCTATTACTTGGGTAACATAAAAATAGGTTGTACAAATATAGACTGGAAAGAGGCAGCTTGTTTCAGTGTTCACTCTCTGTAATGTGCTTTGTGTAGTATAACAGGAGAGACTATGTGATGGCAGGGTTTACTGTTTTCAGGAGGATTCTTGCTAAGACTTCGGAGATGGTGAAGCTGCCGTTGTTTTGTTTAATTGTATTCGAAACAGCGATCAGTGCTGATTCGAGGCACTTGCGTCTGCGGAAATTAGTTTCTTTGATCACTAATTGTGCGTCTCTGAATTTCATGAGATGATTGGTGGAATTTCGGTGTTGTACACAGGCGTTGTTCAAGTTATCGTTCCTACATGCGTAAATGTGTTCATTGAGGCGGGTGTCGAGGTTTCTTGCTGTTTCACCTACGTAAATCTTGTCACAGCCTCCACAGGGTATAGTGTAAACTCCTGCATTGACTGGTTCGTGGTGCTTGGATTGTGTCCTGGTTAGATCCTTTATTGAAGTGCTAGAAGCGATGGCGACTCTGGTGTTAGCTTGTGAAAGTACTTTTGAGACGTTCAGTGCAACCTGGCTGTTGGGAAGAATTATAACTTTGTTAGGAGTTGTGTTGATGCGTGGAGAATTAATGATCTGAAGAGCTCTTTTCTTGCAGTCTTTGATGAAAAAAGAAGGAAAATGTAACTCAGTGAATGTTTGGTGAATATATGTACATTCCTCGTCAAGAAACTCAGGATTGCAAATTCGGTATGCTCTTAGGAAAAATCCGATGATGATGCCTCTTTTGGTCTTGGTATCTTGACTTGAATAGAAGTGTGTGAGATCATTTTTATTGGTGGGTTTCCGATAAACTTGAAATCTTAGGTTGTTGTCTACTTTGTGAATGAGGACGTCGAGGAAAGGTAGCTTGTCGTTGGACTCTTCTTCTAGTGTAAACTGGATCGCCGGTTCAACTGCGTTGAGCCTTGCCTGAAGATCCCGTACATCAAAACGTTTTGGAGTTATTACGAGGACATCGTCCACGTAACGTAACCAAGTGACGCTTGAAGGGATGATGTTGGCGAAGTGTTCGGACTCTAGGTGTTCCATGTATAAGTTGGCTAGGACGGCACTTATGGGGGACCCCATTCCCATGCCGTAGGTTTGTTTGTAGAGCTTGTTATTGAAAGAAAAACAGTTGAAATTAACGCAGAGTTCAATCAAGTCAACAAAATCTCCGGGAGGTAGAGGAAGATTAAGGTCCTGATTGACTTTACGTCGGAGAACCTCGATGGCTTTTTTGGTAGGTACTTTTGTGAAGAGGGAAGTCACGTCCAAACTGCTTAGTTTCTTGTTACGGATGGAGAGGTTACGGATGCGGTTGAGAAGGTCGCCTGAGTGTTTAAGATGAGCGGGGCTGATGGTCCCCAGAAGGCAGGAAAGATGTTTGGCAAGAACTCCGGCTAGTTTGTGTGGAGCACTGCCTATTCCTGACGTGATTGGTCTGAGAGGAATATTGTGTTTATGGGTCTTGCGTAAACCATACATATGTGCTGGTTTAGGGTTGCTTGGTAACAAGTACAGAAGTTTCTTCCCTTCTCTAGTGCGTTTGAGTATTTGTCTGGTTTTGTATAGAAAATCTTTGGTGAGCGTCTCCCACTGTTGAGTGCTGATGGGTTCGTATGTAGATTGATCATTCAAAAGGTCCATCATTTTAGTGTTGTAGTCACTGGTGTTGAGTATGACGACTCCACCTCCTTTGTCGGCGGTGGTGACGATAATGTTGGGGTCGTTGGCGAGGTTCTTAAGGGCAGTGATGTATCGTCTAGGAAGATTAGAAGAAGGTTCACATAAAGCTGCAGTGAGAAGGCCCTGTATATAACCCTTCTGGAAGTTGCTGTCACTGTGTCTGTGGTTCCTGGTAACTAGATTGAGTTGATAGTTAGGTTTGCGTATGTTGGTGGTAAATTTGAGTCCCAGACTCAGTGCTTGTTTTTCGTAGTCGGTTAAGGTGCGTGACGATAAGTTGTTTATCAGGGATTCGCGTCCCATTTCCTTCCATCGACTGTTGGTGCAGAGGTACTGAAGTTTGCGATTGAGTTTGATCTTCTGTTGAAGGTTAGCTGTGGTGACTGTGCTGAGAATATGCTCAGCAGTGTGTTGGTCAATCTGAAGATTGGCCGTCATATTCCTTGCAGTTTCAAAGGTTTCCTTAGCGATGTTAGAAAGTTCTTCGGCACATTCAGTTAAGTAAGCTTGGGTAGCTGGAGAGAAGGGGTGCTTGGAGTTGGAGAGTTGTGTCCATGTATTGTTTGTAATGGCTTGATAAAGCTCCTGGAGAGCGAAACGTTGCCACAATAAATGTCACATTAGTTGCACTTGTGTCCTTTTACTTTACATGTTCTTATTATATATGTAGGGTTCTTTCTGTAGCTTAATTCTGTTCTCGCTCGTACATATTCCCTCATTACAGAGATACCTCGCGTCCTTGAAATATTTTAAATGTTCTTGTAAAAATATAATTTAAAAACTGGATGCTCTTGAAATATTCTTGATATTTGATCCCAGACACTTCAGACTCTCCATCTAGACAGAGAAGTGAGGCGGCTCTGATTCCTTAGAGGCTTTAAGCAGACCACTAGGATACAGATACCACATAACTTGAGTGACCAGCGGGTCTCCATCTTTCTTATCTTGATACAGTGAGTTCCCAACTTGCTTATCTTAATGCAACAGGTCCCCAACTGTCTTGATGCAACAGGTCCCCAACTTTCTTGATGCAACAGATCCCCAACTCTCCTGATGCAACAGGTCTTCAACTCTCCTGATGCAACAGGTCCTCAACTTGCAAACGAGTTGTTTGCATAAAACACTAATACAAAGGGTAGTTGTGTTCCACGCATGTGTGTGTTTCGACTCAACTTTGTAAAACATTGTTTCCTAAGTTCCATGTTTGTAAATGTGTATATGTGTAAACTGTAGTGTTTGTAAGTGCGGATGTTTGTAACTTGTGGTGTTTGTAAGTATGGATTTTTGTAACTTGTGGCGTTTGTAACTTCTGGTATTTGTAAGTGCGGGTGTTTGTAACCTGTGTTGCTTCGGATCTCAGGTTAGTGCTCTGCAATCACCCCTCAGATACTCCTGTCTCTTTATCCTCTGTCCTTTTATCTCTGTTTGAAGTTCTAGCTTGTGGATCAGTCTCTTAAGGGATAACGATATCAGACACCTTCTTGCAATCCAAGAATATGCAGCCTTCCCATCCTCCAGCTGTCACACCATCACCCATCGCATTTGTCACCCGCTACCTATCCAGCTAACTTTCACCTGCTACCTGTCACTGTTTGCTGACGAGGAATCGAGCCTCCACTACTGCAGCTGATTATCCTACAATATTGTGAGTCTCATTAATATTATGGATATAATGATAGCACCCATCACATCCATCACACGCCTGTCACACGCCCATCACACACCCGTCACACATACATCACAAACCCGTCACACAAACATCACACATCCATTACACACCCATCACACATCCATTACACGTCCATCACACATCCATCACACAAGCATCACACATCCATCACACAAACATCACATCCATCACACAAACATCACACTCATTACACATCCATCACCCATCCTTCACACCCATCACACATCACACACCCTCACCCACCCATCACACACCCACCACCAACTCATTACACACCCATCACCCATCCATCACACATCCATCACACACCGTCACCCACCCATCACCCACCCATCACCCACCCATTACCCACCCATCACCTCGCTTGCTTCAGTAGTGGATACACTGAGCAGTAAATTGGAGATGCCCAGCATAAAATATTCAGAAGCGTACGAAAGGATTAGTAATCCCTCTTAACTGGGATTATTATGCATCTTTCACTCCCACTAAGTCCCTCAGTTGGGAATTTTTATGACCTGTGAAAAATTTCACTGCCTGGATTACCTAATTCGACGACTTTTGTCGCTGTAGTGTGTTGTGCAGGTGGAAGGGACAATTGTATGGATGGCCAGGGAAGATTCCAGGAAGAGAGTTGGAGTTCCAGGGTGGGAGGGGAGTATTCCAAGAAGAGGATTGGAGTTCCAGGGTGGGAGGGGAAGATTCCAGGAAAAGAGTTGGAGTTCCATTGTGGGAGGGGAGGATTCCAGGAAGAGAGTTGGAGTTCCAGGGTGAGAAGGGAGGATTCCAGGAAGAGAGTTGGAGCTCCAGGGTTGGAGGGGAGGATTAAAGGAAGAAGGTTGGAGTTAAAGGGTGGGAGGGGAAGATTCCAGGAAGAGGGTTGAAGTTCCAGGGTGGGAGGGGAAGATTCCAGGAAGAGGGTTGGAGTTCCAGGGTGGGAGGGGAGGATTCCAGGAAGAGGGTTGGAGTTACAGGGTGGGAGGGGAAGATTCCAGGAAGAGGGTTGGAGTTCCAGGGTGGGAGGGGAGGATTCCAGGAAGAGGGTTGGAGTTACAGGGTGGGAGGGGAGGATTCCAGGAAGAGGGTTGGAGTTCCAGGGTGAGAGGGGAAGATTCCAGGAAGAGGGTTGGAGTTCCAGGGTGGGAGGGGAAGATTCCAGGAAGAGGGTTGGGGTTCTAGGGTGCGAGGGGAGGGGAGGATTCCAGGAAGAAGGTTGGAGTTACAGGGTGGGAGGGGAAGATTCCAGGAAGAGGGTTGGAGTTCCAGGGTGGGAGGGGAAGATTCCAGGAAGAGGGCTGGAGTTCCAGGGTGGGAGAGGAAGATTCCAGGAAGAGGGTTGGAGTTCCAGGGTGGGAAGGGAGGATTCCAGGAAGAGGGTAGGAGTTCCAGGGTGGGAGGGGAGGATTCCAGGAAGAGGGTTGGAGTTACAGAGTGGGAGGTGAAGATTCCAGGAAGAGGATTGGAGTTCCAGGGTGGGAGGGGAGGAGTCCAGGAAGAGGGTTGGAGTTCCAGGGTGGGAGGGGAAGATTCCAAGAAGAGGGTTGGAGTTCCAGGGTGGGAGGGGAGGATTCCAGGAAGAGGGTTGGAGTTCCAGGGTGGGAGGGGAGGATTCCAAGAAGAGGGTTGGAGTTCCAGGGTGGGAGTGGAAGATTCCAAGAAGAGGGTTGGAGTTCCAGGGTGGGAGGGGAAGATTCCAGGAAGAGGGTTGGAATTCCAGGGTGGGAGGGGAGGATTCCAGGAAGAGGATTAGATATCCAGGGTGGGAATTGAGGATTCCAGGAAGAGGGTTGGAGTTCCAGGGTGATAGAGGAGGATTCTAGGAAGAGGGTTTGAGTTCCAGGGTAGGAAGGGAGGATTCCAGGGTGAGGGTAGGAGTTCCAGGGGTGGGAGCGGAGGATTCCAGTATAAAAGTATTGACAGTACCTCAAAAATTGGATCTTATTACCATGTACATATAACCCGCACATAAGAGAATGAAACTTATGACAAAGTTTCGGTTCGATTTGGACCAAGTCGGACCGAAACATCGTAGTAAGTTTAATTCTCCCATGTGCGAGTTATTTGTGTATTGTTCCAGCTACGGTAATGTGCCTTTTTATTCATCTTATTACCATTAAAAACGACGGTCAGAAACAGTTCATTCATGTAGCCGATGCAGAAATTTGGATACATTCTCAAAAATTTCAGACCTTTTATCAAAAACAATGAAATGTTTTGCCATATCCTGTAAGGATTGCATGGAAGTGTCTCTAAGATACAGTGTTCCAGTGTATGACTCTGTCTCTGTCCACACACTACATTTGATATCATTGGCATCTCTATACAAACTGCAATGCCAGAGATATCTTGTAGCCTAGCCTTAGTGTAGCCTAACCTTAGTTCCACTATGACGGCCAGTGATCAGTTAGCCACAGTTCCTGCTTGGAAGATTAGAGATAAGCCTCTTACTGCTTATCTTGGCTTTCTGGCGATTATGGCGAGGGATTATCATTGTAATTATTACTCGAAGATAACAGATGTACCGAAGATGAATAGTGACAAGTGACAGTGTTCTCCGAGACAGGAAGATCATTGTGAATGTACTGAAGGTGAACAGTGACACGTGACAGTGTTCTCTGAGACAGGAAGAACATTGTGGATGTACTGAAGGTGAACAGTGACAAGTGACAAGTGACCGTGTTCTCTGAGACAGGAAAACACTGTGGATGTAATGAAGGTGAACAGTGACACGTGACAGTGTTCTCTGAGACAGGAAGAACATTGTGGATGTACTGAAGGTGAACAGTGACAAATGACCGTGTTCTCTGAGACAGGAAAACACTGTGGATGTAATGAAGGTGAACAGTGACACGTGATAGTGTTCTCTGAGTCAGGGAGAACACTGTGGATGTAATGAAGGTGAACATTGGCAGTGATCTCTCCTACAGGAAAACACAATACGTATATCCTGATGATTGCATCAATAAGCCAACATATAATGCAGCACAACCCATTATTTCTCACGATGTTTCGCTCAGGCTTTAGCTTAATCAAATTTTAAATCAGACTTCATAAGGCTCAGTCCTAGCCGAAACCTCTTTGGAACGAGTTGGATTTTTTTTTTTTAATTAAGATTCCCCTCAAGGAAGGTTCCTTGATGCTGGTGAGGGGCTCTTCATCTTGGGAACTGGATCTGTGATCCAGTTCCCTGAATTAGCTTTGAATACCTTCCATCCTCCCCCACAGGCGCTGTATAATCCTACGGGTTTAGCGCTTCCCCCTTGATTATAATAATAATAATAATTTAATTAAGATTAAAGACGCGAAATAAATTTTTCAAGGCGGGTATATACAGAGAAAGATCGCAGTCGGCAGGATTCGAACCCACACAGGGACGCCTGGCAGTTTTTCATGTGACGCTCTACAGTCTACACCATTCGACCACAGATGCCTCACAAGCTGGGCAACCTTGCTTACCAGCCATGTTTCTTCCTAGCCTGGGCACGTCAGTGATCCTCAGGCCCACACACACGATGTATATATATATATATATATATATATATATATATATATATATATATATAATAATTGTGTGTGGAGGCCTCAAATTCCACCCCAATCACGGTATTATGCCTTTTTGTTCCTTAGAGGAAGTATTTACACAGATTTAAGTACCCCATTCCACTAGACCTAGAGTCGTATGCCTTCCTTTTTTCCCAGGATTTACATGTGGTAAAAAAGCAGAGGTGAGTTCACCTGTGGTTATTACATTCATTTGCCGCAGATGACGGCACCCCAGCCTAATTCTGGCAGTCACCGTGTTACACAATCTAGTGGACGTTTCGTGCCGCCCATACACATAACCTGATCGGAACAGATCATAGTGCCTGATACTACTGATCTCAGACATCTGTGTATCTGTGTATTCTTCTCTACCAGAGCGAATATCCTTCAACAGGATGTTGTAACAATGGAGAGAGGGAGGGACACCCAGGTGTAACTCCACCTCCACCTATCACAAGACAGTCGTACAAATGAGAAATGAGTCTCTGTCCCGAGTACAACTTTAAGACTTTTTTAATGTCTATTATGATGTTCTTGCACCCTGTTTTGTAAGACTCGAGTACTTGAAGAGCAACCTTAATAGAATGTTCCTGGACTCAGTTTTGTAAGATGTTTTGTAAGACTCTCAAGTACTTGAAGAGCAGACTTGGGGTCCATGCTTACCTCGCCTATTGTGTTTGGAACGTGTTGGTTACGAGATGCAGTGCAGCCAGATGGTCGCGGGGGGGGCGATCCCCTCGACCATCGACAAGTAAACACCAAGTAACCTGAGAAATGGACAGGTAAACAAAAGGTAAGCTAATAGAAATCGACAGGTAAACACCTGGTAAACTGAGAAATGAACAAGTAAACACCAAACAATCTGAAAAATCGACAGGTAAACTAATTCAGATCGACAGGTAAACACTTGGTAAACTAAGAAATGAGGGCATCATAAAAACATCCTAAACATTCAGGTACAAACAATAATGTATTTACTGGTATTGTGGCTTGACAGAAAATAAACACATACTAAATGCGTTTATTGTTGCAGTCAGAAATGCGACCAAATTTTAGGGTCAGAGTTAGTAGTACTTTTGTCTAACACTGCTGCTAGAAAAACAAATTGTGTTGTGATTTTGGTTTTTAGCAGACTACCGGGTAAAATAATTCCCTACTTCCGTTTGCAAATGCCAGTCGCCACAGATTTATACAAAAAATCCCCCCCTTTTTTTTTTTGCAGTAAGCGGTCGCATAAAATCACTCCGACTTCGAGTTTGGAAATTCTAATCACCATTGATTTCGGAAGGTTTTTGGCGAGAGGGAGGTGTTAAACAAGTGATTAAAAGCCTGGAACAAGTGTAAAAAGCTTCCCGCTAAAGCTCTCGCTCCGACCTGATGCATATTTTACCTGTAATCTATTGGACTTGTCGAACGAAAACGAAAATATGGGGAAAAATAATACACACATTAGCGTTACTGTGGCCTAGACTATATCAAGCAGGCGAGGTGGGTGGTGGTCGGGACTCCAGCGAACACTTCTTCACAATAGTAATTCAGTGTTTAGATTGTCTAGGAAAAAAAAAACAATAGTGTCGTATATTTATTATGTTACTCTCACAGTCATAATCTCTCACAGATTCATCACTCTAACGTCAGTTTACATTTTTACAATGAACATCTGTAAGGATATGAATCCATTAAACGTCACCACTTTTCATTCGGTTTGATGTAATGTTATGGAAAATCTCCACCATCAAGAACCATTTTTTCATGAAATAACTTCAAAAAGTATTTATAACATCGCAAACATCAGAGATGTCACGAACATCCAAGATACAAGATATTTTTGTGACAAAATAACCCCACATAGAGTAGGATTATAACGAACTCAGTCAGTATGAAGGGACACTAGGCTTGTCAGCATTTCATACGTAATTAAAATTACAAAGGAAACACTGATCGACTTCAGAAGGACACATGAAAACTGTTGTTAGCTGTAGTGCTGACTGCAAGCTGCCAGCACTGACAGTCTGACTTGACCAGTCCAATATGGAAACCAAATCGTGGTGGGCCTGTTATCCCAGTAACGATCCAACTTAAATTGTTGTACAATAGAGTTCGTAACAAATACAGATTATTATTATTATTATTATTATTATTACGTATTATTATTGTGAGGAAGAGCTAAGCCTGGGTAATGAAAGGTAAGCAGGTTCGACGATTCCAAGTCTTCGGATCAAATTCTATAAATGATGGGAACCTTGAGATCAGAAATAAAGAAAACGTACTGAAGATACACACAAGCTTGCACACGCGTAAATATATTTAGTTTCCTCAGAGGAATCATCAAACAGGGATTCCATTGCCAAGTCTCCTCAGAATGATGTTTCTTCTACCGCGAAATGTATTACATTCCTCGCTTCCTCCATCGCAAAATTAATTAAAATTGCCACTCCTATTTATGAGGGCTATTTTGTATACCTACATACATAGGTTTCCACTTGGTTTGGTTGGTAGCGCGCTCGACTCACATACCGAGTCTCCGTGGTTTGATTCCCAGCCAGTTGGAAGCGTCGGGCATGTTTCCTCTATACACCTGCTGCCCCTGTTCACCTAGCAGTAAGTAGGTACCTGGTTGTTAGTCGACTGTTGTGGGTGGCATCCTGGAAGGGTGGTAGTATATACCTCAGATGGGACTGGACTTTGAATTGAGCTGAGGTAGGATAACAGCTCTTAGCCTGTAAAACTGACCTGTGTAAATATATATATCTTGATTACGACAACGTTTCGGTCCGACTTGGAATATATATATATATATATATATATATATATATATATATATATATATATATATATATATATATATATATATATATTGTTGTACAGGGTGACCCAAAAGTCAGGACACGTAGGTAATATTGTTTATTCCCAGAGTTACTTCCTCGTGTTGGTGTGAATCTTGCAAAGCTCGTCGAACTTTGCATTGCTAATGGTGGACAACATGTTGAAGATATTAATCATTAAAATTACTGTATAATTATTACAAAAATGCAGTTTCGCCTATGTGTCCAGATTTTTGGGTCACACTGTATATTGTGTACGTATATCGCGAATTTTAACAAGTATCAATCTCGCACAAAATATAACAAATATATTAATGATATATCGTAAAATTTAACAAACTGTTGCAGAATTTACAGCGAAACTTGTATATTGCGAGAAGTTACTCTAGGCCTTGTTGGCCTAGAGATGTATGTCTCTCGGCGTATACATGCTGAGTATACTTTAATCTCTGTGAAAAGCTTAGGCGCAGACTTAATGACTCTCGTATAGCCGATGGTCTGTAAACCCTCCGTCGTCAGGAGACTGATGGGGTCAGGAGACTGATGGGGTCAGGGAATAAGTGCACAGAAAAAGATCTTCAAAGCATAAATACAGATTTCTTAGTACTTGCAGTAGGGATGACAATTAACCACCGTTGCAAATTGAGGAACGAAGTGGAATGGAAAGGATAGTATAAAATTGTTCTGGAGTGGTGGTTGACTGGTGGAATGCATTAATATATATATACTAAGGGTTTTGGGTTTACTTTAATCCCCAGTTTAAGGAGAAAGGTATTCTCGGTATTAGTTTACAGGTATATTGCAGCCTTAATTAACTATTTCAGTTGAGTGATCTCAGATGTTATGAACTGAGGTGATGCTTTAGACCTGTGGTTCCCAAAATTTTTCAGGCCACCCCCCCTTGGCTTCCAGGCCACATCTCTAGCCCCCCCCACACACATACATGCGAACACACCTCTTTCTTGGTATTAGGTTTACTGTAGATTAAAAAGTACAACTAATCTAACACTGTAAACAAGCGTATTCATTTCAAATATAAAATTAACATTGTAACTAGTAAACCAATTTATTTATCAATATGAAAGAGTAAATTTCCGACTCATCTGTAGCTACATTGTCTTCACAGTTTTAATGAGATGGATAATGTGCTTGGTGCAGGAACATCAGCTTCTCAACATCAAGCTTGAAGTCACTAGGATGAAGTCTTAGATCCCCGCGTTCAGTAATTTTTAGTCTTTTTTTTTTTTCTTGCACTGAAGCCTCGTTCTATTAAATATGTTTGGAAGGCAATAAAGACTTTGTTCCACAGTGCAGGGTAGCGGTCAGATATTTTTTTTTTTTTGTAACCAAAAATCTCGATATGATTTTTTGAACATTATCCTCAGCTCAACGTCATTTTGGAGTGAAATCAGTTCATCCTCCACCATTCCTGTTTCCTCATTGCTGATTTCTAGGAATGGATTGATCACCCAGTCGGGTATTTTAAGCAAAAAAGGTTCTGAAATCTGCCACCCTGCTGCCTCCTTTTTCCTGAGCGACCCCCCCCCCCCAGGGGGCGGTATCACCCACTTTGGGAGTCACCACTTTGGACTAATGATCATCCAGTGGAGAATGTAGAGAGGGGGTAGTGAAAGGTACTTCGATGATAGTGAAGAGCTGTTCTAAGAAATTGCAGATACCCTCCCTAGCCTGGGATCAACCCTAATCATCCCCATTCTCCGGGAGCTGTGTCACCCTCTACAGGCTTAGCACCCTTCCATGAATTTCCTAATAATGTGGGTTAATGAAAGACTTTTTTCTAATGCATATTTTTCTCATTACTGTTATTCTAACGACGGTTGTCACCATTAACATAGGATTGTTATGCAGCACAAGATGCAAGTTAAGCAGGGATGGCAGACCGGCAGGCAGCCTCCCCCGGCAGGGTCTTACCTTCCAGGTGACGCTCCACTATCTCCATTTCAATCTTGTTATTTCCCCGAATTCTCCTGCTATATTTGGGTTACCTTAATATTTCGCCGCCCTCGCACCTGAAAGCCAGCATTTCTTCACTTCCCTCGGATGCATTTACGTCGCAAGATAACATAAAAGTATCCAGCGCTCCGTCGCCGCCGGCTGGTCATCAGTAAACACAGCGTTCGTGTTTGCATTAAATTTTCAATAACGTGAATGTTACATTAAGTTCTTGTGGAATTTTCGACATAAACGCCAATATAAGGTGCCGCCAAATGGCAGGAGGTGGGGGGAAGCAGGCGGCGGCGTTAGAAGGCGTTATCTCGACACCTGAGGCACAGATAAGAGCAGCTGTATCACGCTCCAGACAGCCAATCACAGCAAAACGCGCCAAAATTCAAATGAATAGATGCGCGCCAAAATTCAAATGAATAGATGCGCGCCAAAATTAAAATGAATATGGCGCGCGTGGAGGTGAGGAAGGGGGAGGGTAAGAATTAGCGCGGGAAATTAAAGGTGGAGGGGGTTTTCACTTAGTTTGAAATTTTTAATTAAGATGCTTCATGATTGTAAAATAGGCCTACTTGCTTACCTTTGGGGATGGATAATTGAAATTGATTTCTTTGTGACAGGCGCGACGATATCTGTTCTAGTGGGTGGAGAGGGAGGGGGAGGGTGGGGGGGAGAGGGGGATGACGACAGGTAAACAATGATGATCGCGGAAACGTAATTAACGGAATAAATTGATCGGCAGTGTCCTAACACTTAGGTATGATAAGGCTAGCCTACACCTCGCTCGCGCGCGCTGCTCACACACACACACACACACACACACACACACACACACACACACACACACACACACACACACACACACACACACACACACACACCATACACACACACACCATACACACACACACCATACACACACACCATACACACACACACACACCATACACACACACACACCATAAACACACACACACCATACACACACACACACACCATAAACACACTATACACATACACACACACACACACACACACACACACACTATACACACACTATACACACACTATACACACACTATACACACACTATACACACACTATACACACACACACTATACACACACACTATACACACACACTATACACACACTACACACACACACACACACACACACACACACACACACACACACACACACACACACACACACACACACACACACACACACACACACACTATACACACACACACACTATACACACACACACACACTATACACACACACACTATACACACACACACATACACTACACACACACTACACACACACACACACACACACACACACACACACACACACTATACACACACACACACACACGCACACACACACGCACACACACCATACACACACACCATTCACACACACACACCATACACACACACACCATACACACACACACACACACACACACACACACACACACACACACACACACACACACACACACACACCATACACACACACACCATACACACACACACACCATACACACACACCATACACACACACACACACACCATACACACACACACACACCATAAACACACACACACCATACACACACCATACACACGCACACCATACACACACATACACATACACACACACACA
>NC_091309.1:8412886-8682886 GCF_038502225.1 Cherax quadricarinatus
TTGAATATATTGCATGGAGCTAAGCTTAGACAGGTGAAATGTGATGCCAGATACTAACAGGAATAAACAGTGACAGCGAGCGATACGAGTCATCCGTGAATAACTTCCGCCATTATCAGGCGTAACTATTTTAGCCTTAATAGAAAAGCCTCATCAAAATGTCCATCTCTAGAGGGTATATGAGAGAGTGGCGGCGGAGGTGGCGGCATCAGCGGTGGCGGGAACGCGCCCAGATTCTAAGCGTCACCTTGGGCGCCAGATAAGAGGTTTCTGGGACACCTCTTTGTGGGGTTGTGGCGCCTCGACGTTCATTTGTTCCCCGCCGACATTTATAAGTTCCCGAATTTTAGCAACCGATAGATAGCGTTCGAATGTGTAGTGTAATTTCGAGTACTGTTTAGGGACGAGGTGGCTTTTCTGCCCGGTAAATTAATTAGTTATTGATCGGTTCCGAAATATTGTTTATAATTATTTAGATTTTTTTTTGTTTGGCGTCTCCGCTCTCAGGTTGCAGAAATGGAAATGCTGTTATCAGATATATTTCCTGTAATTGATTACATATTGATCCACGATATCATACTTCCTCCTGTGCATCTGGCTAGGCTCCTCACACACTTCTACTATACAACTCTACTCATTAAAATTAACTGCGTATTTGGCCTGATAGTTGTACAGTTCTTTCTAGATAACTTAGGCACACATCAGCGCTCTATAAATTGTGCTGAGCTTTGGTATGATAAATTAAAATGTTGAAGTGTATAGAATGATCACAACTTAGCAGGATATATCTAAACATGCAGAATGCAGCGTCATGTACCCCTAGTTGATAACATCATTATCCACACGTGACCTACACTAATATACGTTGTAATAGTTTCCAGTATTTATTAATAATAAGATTATTATTATTAATTAATAATATTATTAATTAATAATAGTAATATTATTATTAGTTTATTTATTTTTGTTATTGCTGCAGTAAGTAGAGGATTTTTCATCATATAAGAATTTCACCAAAAAATCTTAGATTCATGTTGGACAGATTTAGATTTAGAAAGGACAGGGAATTATTGGTTTGACAGTTGAGTTGTAGATGTGTGGAAAAAACTCCCAGGCAGCGTCCTTGAAGAAACCCTGGGTGTGTGTTAGACCTACCTAGCATGGGCAAATAAGCCTACTGCAGTGTTCATTGATTCATATGTTCTTCAATTTGGCAAACAATCCGAACTTATCATTAAAACTATCTACTAATTATGATCGATGCTACTTCAGATTAATATAAGTGTTTTTCATCATGATTAATGTCAGTTTTTTTAGTGTCTGTTTAAATAACACTTCTTAATTTGTTTTCGATTACATTTAAAACAATTATAAAGTTGACTATAGGCTCAATTCATCCCTAGATTTGTACGAAGTCTCGCGCTTAGTATTACATGAAGCATTTCAGAAATGTCTCCCAGGAGCTAATATTTGGACATCTTAATTAATTTTTGGTGGTTCGTGTCAGTTACATTGTTAATTTGCAAGTATATTCTGAAATTTTATATTTATTATTAACCAATTATCTTATCCGATTCAGTTATTTTGTGTATTTTTTTATTGTATTGGCTTTGTTCATACTTGCTGTTATATACTACGCTTATTTCATCCCATACATACTGTTATTACTGTTCCACTTCGTCCATATTCACATACCATTCCTGTTACAATCTTCATATATTGTCCAGTTATGTGGAAGTCAGACCAGTCAGCATGGATGACACAGGAATTATTATTTATGCTCTCTGTTTCTCTTGAAATCTTCAACTATGTAATTTTTGTTGTTTAATTGAAATTTTCAGTAATAAATATTTTTAGTATTTTGGTCACTATGCAAATTATTCTTTCTCTCCCACGTGTTTTTTTTTAATAATGGGTTATGTGCGTTTAATTTTTTTTTCATTACTATGATTTGGTCATTGTTTTACAGCGTAATTGTTTTCTTTTTATTGGTGTTGCTATTCCATTAGCTTTTATCCCCAGCTGTTTTTTTTCTTAAAGTTCTTCGCTATTGCTTCTCGAAGTTCTTCGCTATTAGTATATGTTTCTGAAGTTTAATTTCGGTTAGATACACGATGTTTGGTTTCTTAGTTTCCAAACGATGTGTAGTTTCTTTTGTTTCCACACGATCTCAACTTTCTTTTGTCCCCACACGATGTCCACTTTCTTTTGTCCCCACACGATGTCTACTTTCTTTTGTCCCCACACGATGCCTACTTTCTTTTGTCCCCACACGATGTCTACTTTCTTTTGTCCCCACACGATGTCTACTTTCTTTTGCCCCCACACGATGTCTACTTTCTTTTGTTTCCACACAACGTCTGGTTTTATTTTGTAAACGATGTCTGGTTTCTTGTTTATACAAACAGTGTCTAGTCTCTTATTTACATACAGAATGTCTTTTGTTTACACACGATGCCTGGTTTCCTTTGTTTACACTCGATGCAAGTTTCCTTTGTTTACACTAGATGCAAGTTTCCTTTGTTTACACTCGATGCAAGTTTCCTTTGTTTACACTAGATGCAGGTTTCCTTTGTTTACAAGCGATGTCTGGTTTCTGTTGTTAAATTACCAGATCTGTTTATTAGATACAGAAATCACTTACAAGATCCGTCGATGTGTTTGGGATTCATGGTTATTTTAATGATTTTTTCTTATTTTCCTTGATCTTGTTTTCCTCCCCATTTCTCCTGACAGACAAGTTACCCATTTTTCCTCTTTGGGGATTCGGGAAACCCATTTGGTTAGGTTGGGCCCTGTTTCTCTGTATACAGAAATTATTTCCTGCGCGTTTCTTACATTTGGTATAATGCCTTTCTTTACGTATTCCATTGTTTTATTTCTTCAGATTCTCCGTGTTTCTTCATGCTCTTGTTCTTCGTGTCTCTTCGCGTTTTCTGTTCTTCGTATTTCTTGTTGTTCTCGTTTTTTTATGTTCTTCTTACTCTTTTTTTTTACATGTTCTTGTTCTTCGTGTTTCTTCACGCTTTTGTTCTTCGTGTTTCTTCGTGTTATTGGGCCTGTCTCCTAGTTCTTCCCTTTTCTCAGCCTGATTAATTGCTAGTTATATTGGCTGATTTTTACTTTTCTCATATTTGTCCATTCTCCTGTGCCTTTTTCATGGTATGTTATATAACGTTATTAAAACGTCTAGTTTGTGTTGCTATTTGTCTCTCCTTGTACATTGTCGTATATTATAATCTTGAGATCATGTGTGACCTGACCTGACCTGGCCTGACTGTGGTTGCCCCTTCTGTACATAAGAAAGAATGAGCACCGCAGCAGGACTACTGGCCCATGCTAGGCAGGTTCAAGTCACCTACAAGCCAATGATGACCCTTTTCAAATCACTTGTTCTCTCTAGGCTGGAATACTGCTGTACATTAACATCTCCATTCAAAGCAGGTGAAATCGCAGATCTAGAGAGTGTACAGAGATCCTTTACTGCACGTATAAGTTCTGTCAAGCACCTTAACTACTGGGAACGCTTGGAAGCACTTGACTTGTACTCGTTGGAACGCAGGAGGGAGAGATATATCATAATCTACACTTGGAAAATCTTGGAAGGAATGGTCCCAAATCTGCACACAGAAATCACTCTCTACGAAAGTAAAAGACTGGGCAGGCGATGCAAAATGCCCCCAATAAAAAGTAGGGGCGCCATTGGTACACTAAGGGAAAACACCATAAGTGTCCGGGGCCCAAAACTGTTCAACAGCCTCCCATCAAGCATTAGGGGAATTACCAATAAACCCCTGGCTGCCTTCAAGAGACAGCTGGACAGATACCTAAAGTCAGTGCCGGATCAGCCGGGCTGTGGCTCGTACGTTGGACTGCGTGCGGCCAGCAGTAACAGCCTAGTTGATCAGGCCCTGATCCATTGGGAGGCCTGGTCATGGACCGGGCCGCGGGGGCGTTGATCCCCGGAATAACCTCCAGGTAACCTCCAGGCCTAGGCCAGTCAAGTCCAAGTCACACCCACCCACACATAAGAACAACATAAGAATATAATGTGTGTGATGAATGGTTTGAAAAACCGACAAGTTGAAGATTGAGACATTTATGCAACATATGGGAATCTTTATTCAGGAAACGTTTCGCCACACTTCATCAGTCCAATACGCCTTTCTACTTTGTATTGGACTGATGAAGCCACTGTGTGGCGAAACGTTTTCTGAATAAAGATTCCCATATGTTGCATAAGTGTCTCAATCATAAGAATATAAGAAAAGAGGAACACTGCAGTAGGTCTATTGGCCCATAGTGGGCAGGTCCTTCACAAATCCAACCCGCTAACAGAATATTTGCCCAACCCACGTTCAGTGCTACCCTAATAAATATTTGTCTAACCTATTTTGAAAAGTACACAACGTTTTATCTTCAATAACGCTACTGGGGAGTTTCTTCCACTCGTCCACAATTTTCTTACCAAACTGGTACTGTCCTATATCCTTCCTAAATCTATTTTTTTTCCAACTTGAAACTATTGCTGCAAGTGTTGTCCTGGTTAGATACTTTTAGTACATTATAATCATCCCCTTTATTTAACCCTGTTTTCCTTTTATACCTCTCAATCGTATCCCCACCTAATTCTACTCCTTTCTAGAGTGCAGATTCAGGGCCCCTCGGTCTATTCTTGTAGGAAAGATTTCATGTACGTTTTCCAGCGCATTTATATCCAATTTGTAATACGGTGACCAGAACTGTGCAGCATAATCTAAATGCAGAATAACCTGAACTCCTGTTGAAGATTGAGACACTTATGCAACATATGGGAATCTTTATTCAGGAAACGTTTCGCCACACAATGGCTTCATCAGTCCAATACAAAGTAGGAAGGTGTAAGGAGAGGAGGAGTTTGATGTAATCAGTCCCTCAGCCTGGAGTCGATGTGTTCAGTCCATCAATCTTGTAGAATGTACAGCATAGGGCCGTAGACGTGGCTTATATACTGTAGTGAGGTGAGGCGAAGCAGGCGGAGGCGAGGTCATAGTGGTACCATCCACTAGTCGAAGTAGGTCTTCGTCCAAAGGTTGGACAAGTGTTGAAGAATTCTTTGTAACAAGATCCCATGATGATGCAGTGTCTGACAGTTGTAATGGACGAAGACCTACTTCGACTAGTGGATAGTATCACTATGACCTCGCCTCCTCCTGCTTCGCCTCACCTGACTACAGTATATAAGCCACGTCTACGGCCCTATGCTGTACTTTCTACAAGATTGATGGACTGAACACATCGACTCCAGGCTGAGGGACTGATTACCTCAAACTCCTCCTCTCCTTACACCTTCCTACTTTGTATTGGACTGATGAAGCCATTGTGTGGCGAAACGTTTCCTGAATAAAGATTCCCATATGTTGCATAAGTGTCTCAATCTTCAACAGGAGTTCAGGTTATTCTGCATTTAGATTATGCTGCACAGTTCTGGTCACCGTATTACAAATTGGATATAAATGCGCTGGAAAACGTACATGAAATCTTTCCTACAAGAATAGACCTAGGTAGTAGGTTGGTAGACAGCAGCCACCCAGGGAGGTACTACCGTCCTGCCAAGTGAGTGTAAAGCGGAAGCCTGTAATAGTTTTACATCATCGTAGGATTGCTGATGCCTTTTTTCTGTCTCATAAACATGCAAGATTTCAGATACGTATTGCTACTTCTACTTACACTTAGGTCACACTGCACATGCATGTAGAAGCATATACACACCCCTCTGGGTTTTCTGCTATTTTCTTATTAGTTCTTGTTCTTGTTTATTTCCTCTTATCTCCATGGGTAAGTGGAACAGAATTCTTCCTCCGTAAGCCATGCGTGTCGTAAAAATAGAAACTTTCGTTGTTCTTTTTGGGCCACCCTGCATCGGTGGGATACGGCCGGTTTGTTGAAAAAAGTATCATGGTTATTTTCCTTTCCAAAGCATAGAGCTTTGCATTTGTAATAATGTTGGTAGAATTACCGACTTGACAAAGCTCCTGGAGAGCGAAACGTTGCCACAATAAAATGTCACATTAGTTGCACTTGTGTCCTTTTACTTTACAGCTTTCCATTTGTCTACATTAAACTGCATCTGCCATTTCTCCGACCACAGCATCAGTCTATTCGGATCTTCCTGCAGCGCTCTAGTGTCCTCGTCAGAATTAATTCGACGGCCTATTTTGGCGTCGTCGGCAAACTTGCTTATGCATTGTGGCATTTTTCCTTCTCTTTCTCGATCGTGTATTTATGTTGGACCAAGACGAGCCGAAACGCCGTCTCTAACCTTAGGGATTTTACGATGGTCCAGGACGGACCGCAACGTCGTCTCTAACCTCTTGGACTTTATAATGTGGAAAAAAAACACTTTTGCACAGTTCAGGACATTTATTAGAAATGTTTCGCCACGACGAGTGGCTTCTTCAGTCCTAATACAATGATAACCAAGAAACGAGTATAGTAGGAGGACAGACCGAAACGTCGTCCATTTTTCATCTCAGACTTTTAAGTTAGTTGTAAGTTATGTTATCTGTTACATACAAGTGGGAGATATAGTGGGTTATTGATTTTTCGTTTGGTATATTGTACATGAAATAACACTGAATGGTAAGCACTTACACTGATGTATATTATTTTTGAACACCGAGATGAGAAAAACTATTACCGTGTACAGCATCTTGTTCATATCCAGAAGCTATTGTTTAAACAGTAAATAAATGAATAGGATACCCATCGTGCGAAGGCTTTGTCTATAGTCTCCACTGCGACTCTCTCTCTCTCTCTCTCTCTCTCTCTCTCTCTCTCTCTCTCTCTCTCTCTCTCTCTCTCTCTCTCTCTCTCTCTCTCTCTCTCTCTCTCTCACCTACTCAAGCCAGTATAGGCAGATTTAATTCTTTCATTAACTGTAGATAACCAATCAGAAAAGGCAGAGTTAAGTCTCTCATTAACTGTTGGCTAACCACCAGTTGTCGGGAAAAAGGGGTTGAGGAAAGAAGAGGTGGGCTGGGGAAGGGGAGGAAGAGGTGGGAAGGGGGTGGAAGAGGGTGGAAAGGAGGTTGGAAGAAGGAGGGAGGGAAAGGGTGGCAGATGGGACGATGAGGGGTAAGGGAATGAAAAAAGGAAGAGTGGTGGAAAAAGAAAGGTGGTGGGTAGGGGTAAAGGAAATCAGGAGGAAGAAGGGTTTATGGAGGGGGATGGATAAAACGAAGGAAGGTGAAAGGAAGAGAATGAGGAGGAAACATTGGATAAAGGATAAGGGACGGAAGGCTGGTATTTGGGTACCATAGAGGGGGGCAGATAAAAGTATAGGAGAAGGGGGAGGGCGAAGAGGAATGAAAGTGGCGAGGAGAAGGTATGGGGTAAATTTGAGCTTCCATTAAAAGCTTTTTTTTTTTCCAGTGATACGAAGACTTTAGGGCTAAGAGCCCCTTTCGGGCCTGACGAAAAGACAAATCCCTAAAAGTAGTCTTAGTCTTCAAAAATCGTTCTTGGTCTTGAAATATCTTTCAAACCTCAAAATGGTTTCGAAACCTTAAAATATGTTTGGTTCCTCAAGATTAATTTCAGTTTTCAATATATTTCCGGTCCTCAAAATACCTCCCAGACCTCAAAATGTATCCCAGCCTCAAAATCTCTTCCAGGCCTCAAAATATCTTCTAGGCCTCAAAATATTTTCCAGGCCTCAAAATATCATTCAATCCTCAACATATTTTCAAACAAGCATAAAAGCGTTCTCCGAAAACTTTCGAGACTTCATTATTTTTAAAGTCCATGAAATGCCTTCCGCATCCAAAAAAAAAAAAAAAAATTTCGTCCCTCAAGAAGTCCATCCAGAACGCGCATTCCAGCCCTCGAAAGAAAAACCTTCCAGCCTTCAACAACGTTTACCCCCTGAAGAAAAAAAAATACAATCCTCACAAGCGTCTGTGTCTCAGAAAGTTGTATATCCTTCAAAGGAGCTTCGAGGAGCCACCAGGACCAACCCTCGTACAAGTGTTCCAGGAGCCAAGTGGCTGGCGGCCACCGCCGTCCCTTCCTCAGAGTCTGGAAAGTCGCTGGAATACCTTGTGTAGGTCTTTAGTCCGCCTGGGGTTATCTGAATGTTTTTAATTAACTTTGTTCTAAAGTCCTGATCGCTCTCAGCCCACCAGATTACGGAAATGGGATTTAGGCTAATTAATTCAAACCACGGAGGGGAAGGGGAAGGAGGGAAGGGAGTGAGAGGGTGACGGGAAGACAGTATGGGATGGAGGTGGCCGGGGAGGAGGTAGGAAATGGAGAAGGAGTTAAGGAAGGTCCAGAGAGAGTTGAGGAGAATGGGAAGAGGAAGGGAAGGAAGTCTGTGTCGAGTATGAGGAGGAAGAGGAGGAAGGAGTGAATTGGAAAAGGAGGAAATGGAGGGATTCAACGGAGGTGGTATGGAGACAGGATGGACGGAAAGATTTAGTTGAAGAAACAGGATATCAGACTGAGGAAAAGACGGAGTGGAAAGGTGAAAATGGAGAAGGAGAGAAGAGGAAGAATAAAGAAGAGACACGATATATTTTGAATGAAGAAGGAAAAGTCGAAATGTTGTAATAATGGAAAAAGACGGAAGAATTTGATAATCTGAATGTTTTGTATAGGAACAAGTTGGTAAGACGTTACATGAAACTATGTCAGTTTTAGGTCACGCTAGGTCACTGACTGAGGATGTCATGCTAGGTCACTGATGATAAGTCATGCTAAGTCACTGACTGAGGATGTCATGCTAGGTCACTGATGATAAGTCATGCTAGGTCACTGACTGAGGATATCATGCTAGGTCACTGATGATAAGTCATGCTAGGTCACCGACTGATGATATGTCATGCTAGGTCACTGACGAATATGTCATTCTAGGTCACTGACTAATGATAGGTCATGCTAAGTCACTGACTAATATGTCATGCTAGGTCACTGACTAATGATAGGTCATGCTAAGTCACTGACTGATGATAGGTCATGCTAGGTCACTGATAGGTCATGCTGGGTAACTGGCTAATGATAAGTCATGTTAGGTCACTGACCGATGATAGGTCATGCTAGGTCACTGACTGATGATAAGTCATGCTAGGTCACTGACTGATGAGAGGTCATACTAGGTCACTGACTGATGATAGGTCATGCTAGGTCACTGATAGGTCATGCTGGGTAACTGGCTAATGATAAGTCATGTTAGGTCACTGACCGATGATAGGTCATGCTAGGTCACTGACTGATGATAAGTCATGCTAGGTCACTGACTGATGAGAGGTCATGCTAGGTCACTGACTGATGATAAGTCATGCTAGATCACTGACTGATGATAGGTCATCCTAGATCACTTATTGATAGGTCATGCTAGGTCACTGAGGATAGGTCATTCTAGGTCATTGATGATAGGTCATGCTAGATCACTGATGATAGGTCATGCTAGGTCACTGATGATAGGTCATGCTAGGTCACTGATGATAGGTCATTCTAGGTCATTGATGATAGGTCATGCTAGATCACTGATGATAGGTCATGCTAGGTCACTGATGATAGGTCATACTAGGTCACTGATGATAGGTCATGCTAGGTCACTAATGATAGGTCATTGATGATAGGTCATGCTAGGTCACTGATGATAGGTCATGCTAGGTCACTGATGATAGGTCATACTAGGTCACTGATGATAGGTCATTGATGATAGGTCATGCTAGGTCACTGATGATAGGTCATGGTAGGAAGCAGAGAAGTGAGAGAAAGTGAGGAGAGGGTAATTATGAAGTGAGAAAATATAAGAAATGAGAGAGTAAGAATTGACAGTAACTGAGAATGAAAAAAGAGTGTGATGTAAGAGAGAGAGAGAGAGAAATAGAAGACTAAATACAAAACAATGAAAGACTGAACATAAATGCATAAAAATCATTTTACAAGATTGTAATTATCTAAAAATATATATAACTAATATTAATTACTAATTATTATTATTATTATTATATTATTATTATGTATCAACGAAGGGGGACCTTTAAGTGGTTGACTGATTTATTTTTTTCCTTCCTAGATCGCGTGGATGCTAATTCTACCATTTTATTGAAAAAATTCTGGTTTTCATGAGGAAATTTGTGAAGACCTCATTCGATCCTCTTCACACCTTCAGTACTGTTGCGTCCTACTTACAGGAAGCTATGGATTCTTATTGGACTGCGTAGGTACCAATTTGTACAATTTACTTTAGCTTCTCAGTTTCCCTTGTTTAGTAGTTCATTGCACATTCCAGCTTCTTAAAAAAAATCTTGTATGATTGTACAGAATTTTTAAAATAGAACATGAAAAAAAAGAAAGCCGAGAAGTATTTGAAACTCGCATTTTTAAGGCATTTTGAGTTTTCACAAGTTTAATGAGCACATACATAGCACATGTCCTATGCTTTATTCCAAGGCTGGTTGAAGATTCAGGTACAGTTCGTGTCCTCCTCCAGAGTTTATGTTCATAACTTGAGAACGCTTCATCTGATTGGCTTCAAATGTTTAACACTGGTGAGCTATAACAAGGGTTGGTAGCACTGAAAATGGGTTTGGCAAATATTTTTCTTAGTGGGTTTGGGTTTGGGTTTGAGGAGAGTCAGCCTAGTATAAGACAACAGGCCTGCTGCTGTGTTCCTCCGTTCTTATGTTCTTGGTAAGTAAGACACATAGGCAACAATTAGGCATCTTTATTCCGAAACGTTTCGCCTACACAGTAGGCTTCTTCAGTCGAGTACAGAAAGTAGGCAGGAGCAGTATGGAACTGTAAGCATGTACATATACCCTCTGGTCACTTGTATATAGAACATTCCCGACTTTTAAGTAGGATACACTGGTGTGTCCTACTTAAAGGAGGTCGGGATTGTTATTAGAGCGAAGGTGTCATATTCACAGTCTTATTTTTAAAATTTTATGGTTTTTCTTTTCCTTCAAATAACATGAGTATACCTTTTGGACTTAGGCTGTGTAGGTGCAAATTTGTCAGTTCATTAACGTAGTTAATTTGGAATTGTTGGATTTTCTACAGTAAGTGGATAATGCATTTTCTGGACGGCTTCAAACTTTTAACACCGGTGTATTTTTCCCCATAGGAAGATTCACAGTGATTTTGGGGCACTGTGAAGCTGGGTCACAAACGAGATTCTGTTCAGTTACTGAAGAATGTCGCTTCTGATCGGCTTCAAACCTTAAACGCTACTGTATCTTACTCGGAGAAAGGTTTAGATTGATTTTAGGATGTGTAGATGCTAATTTGCCACTTCTACTGAAGAAATTAAGGTATTAATTTCTCTGCTGTAACTTTTAAATGCCACTTCTGAGTGGGTTCGGATCTTCAACACGGATATTTAACGGCAGTAAAAACTTACGCCGCATTATTGTTTTTGCGTGCATAGAGGTAGGCTGGGTTGGGTTTATGGGATATCTGGAGGGTGTTCTGAGGGGTCAAGGCTCCTACGGCCCGGTCTATGACCAGACCTCACGGTGGATCATGGTTTCATCAACCAAGCTGTTACTGCTGGCCGCACGCCAACTGACGTACCACAGCCCAGCTGGTCAGGTTCAGA
This sequence comes from Cherax quadricarinatus, assembly GCF_038502225.1. Classification (NCBI taxonomy): domain Eukaryota; kingdom Metazoa; phylum Arthropoda; class Malacostraca; order Decapoda; family Parastacidae; genus Cherax; species Cherax quadricarinatus. Next base: position 8,424,480 of record NC_091309.1, read on the forward strand.
CTTTAGGTGCCTCTTCAGTTCCCTCTTGAAGACAGGATACGGTCAGTAGTGAGTTTAGCTGTTATTTATTATGTAAATTCTCCAGTGGTCTGTGTAATGGATATATTTTTTTTTGGGGGGGAGGCCTGTGGGAAAAATTTATATATGTAGCCAAAAATATAAAAAAAAGTAACCTAACCTAAGAGAACCTAGAATTTAACTCCAAATCTAGAAAGTTGGGTTCATCTTTTGTGAAGTTACTTAAAAAAGAGATCTTTTTTCCTTTAGACCCAAAACATGTCATCGTTTAACATAATTTATAAAAAGCTATCGCTTTGTATTTATTATTATTATTATTATTATTATTATTATTATTATTATTATTATTATTATTATTATTATTATTATTATCACGAGATATAAATCAAATTAAATTATTTTCTAGATTAAATTAAAACGTAAACAATGCCAGAGTTCACTTTATATCTGGAGAGTGTTCCGGGGGTCACCGCCCCCGCGACCTGGCCCATCACCCAAAAACCATATACACATGAAAAAAACAGCCGTATAAAATATGCATAAATTTAATAAGGAGACACAATGACTTACGGAAGACGTGTAAAGAATTCAAACACAAAAGAGGATGTGAAACCACTCTTTATACGAGCGAAGAAGAGGAGGAGGAGGAGGAGGCGGCGTGGAATCCGATGATAATAAGGAAAGAAGGAGAGACCAAAAAAAAAAGGGGGGGGGGATCCCACTCTTTATAAACTTGCTCGTAGGATGACTGAGAAGATCCTCATATTTCATTTATGTAATCCTTAGAATCTTCCGCTAGGTTAGTAATAATTACAAAGTTTGATAAAGTTATTAACCTGACATCTAGATTTTCTACCGCGGCAATCACCCAGCCTCGACCAATTAATAAGAAAAATCGCAAAGTTTTTCCCGGAAAGCAGATTAAGGAAGTTAGACGGATCTGCGGAACATTATTCACGTAGGCTACTTCTTGAAGCTTAATTAAAGAGAATTAATATGAAAAGTTTTGCAGGGAAGAGAGATTGAAGCCTGTTACTTATCATGCTCGCATCGGGACAAGTGGTTTAAATGTGATCCGGGCAAAATGGCGCTAAACCCCGCTACCTCGAACGGGTATTCGGGTTTATCAGACCCGCCGGTTGAACGGCCGGTTGTAATGGACGTAACGGACGGTAACGGAAACCGTGCGTGTCACTACCTGTTTCCGCGACCGTGATAACGACCCACGAACACCAATGAGGCCACTTTAACTGCGACCTGCGAGAGAGATGGAAACTTTGGCTACCCTCGTTGAGAAGTTTGAGTTTAATAGATTTTAATCCTTCATTTAAGGAGGAGATATGAAAAGACGGGTGGGAGGGGGAGGAGGAAGGAGAGACTGGGGGGAGGCACACTCGCCTATTAAGGAGACACGATGCTAGCGTCGCCCAAAACACATTAATTAACTAACTTGCTAATCATATGACGAATAAATAAGAGGTTGTCAGCCATGGCAGCGGGGAGGACGGATGGCAGCAATATTGGAGGGCAGGGGAACACAACGCTAGCACGCGCGCGCAAATTTTGCATATTTTATTCGTTTTGGCGTAAACTATTTGAGCTCTATCTTGTAAGGGTTGTGAGCGCTTGTCTGTATTTTCTTAAGGTCTTGTGAGCGTCTGTCTGATTCGTGAGTGTTTCGCTGTGCTTTCTTTAATCTGATGAGTACCTGCTTGTGCTTTGTTTACTCTTATGAGTGATTCGTTGTGCATTGAGCTCTTGTCTGCCAGGTGATATTCGAACATAAGAACATTAGAAAGGAGCTCTGCAGAAGGCTTACTGGCCCATGCTAGGCAGGTCCAAGTCCAAGTCACAGGTCAGCAAAGCCACCGAGGGGTAAATGTGTCTGAGGTATTTTATTCGATTGTAACTGAGAGCATTAGTACATCAGTATCTTGCCGATTATTATTGTTGTTGTGTGAGCTTGTTGCATCAGTCCCACAACTAGTGAACTTAAGTCCCACAACTGATGAACTTGGTCCCGCGTCTGATGAACTTGGTTATCTCGCCGAGCTGTTTCCTCTTCTCTCCTCTCGTCTCGTCTCCTCTCCTCTCTTCTTTCCAGCTTCTTGTAAGAGACTTGAACCTTGTCGTGCGTGTATCAGTATTATTCTCCACTTTTACATTTCTGTATCTTAGATCTTAATTGATTAAAATATACATTGTTTTACTCCAGTCTAAATTCCGCTTACTCGATTGATTGTTCTGGGTCTTCATTAAATACCACATGAATTGCCTCTTCATTGGCCATCATGAAACATCACCGAAAAATATCAGAGAGCTTCTGTAATGTACGATTCTTGTCAAGGAGTTTCTGAACAAGTAACATGCTTTAATAAGAGGAGCACACTGATATAACATTGTGGTAGAACAGCATATATAACACATATAACAATTGGTATTTAACATGTAACACTTGATTTATATATATATATATATATATATATATATATATATATATATATATATATATATATATATATATATATATATATATATATATATATGTCGTGCCGAATAGGCAGAACTTGCGATCTTGGCTTAAATAGCAACGCTCATCTTGCCATATAGGACAAGTGAAAATTTGTGTATGCAATAATTTCGCCAAAATCATTCTGAACCTAACGAAAACAATATATTTCATTGTATTTGTTTAGTATTAAATTATTGTAAACGTATTTAAAATATATTTAGTTGGGTTAGGCTAAAATAAATTGCTCTTTTTATAATAAGGTTAGGTAAATTTTCTAAGATTCTTTTGGTGCAAAATTAAAAGTTTTAACATTAACATTAATGAAAAAATATATCTTTAAACGTATAAGAGAAAATTTCAGAAAGGACTTAATTTTAAATGAGTTCTTGCTAATTGACCAGTTTTACATATTCGGCACGACACACATATATATATATATATATATATATATATATATATATATATATATATATATATATATATATATATATATATATATATATATATATATATATATATATATATATATATATATATATATGTATGTATATATATATATATATATATATATATATATATATATATATATATATATATATATATATATATATATATATATATATAAATTAAAAATAATCACTCTGTATAGATATATGGTTAAATAAAAAAAATGGTTATAATCATAACTATAAAGTTTAAAGGGGGTGAACCGGTAAGCCAGTGGAAGGCTTCGGTCTGATGACCTAAAGCTCCAGCTGCAGGTCATCATATGACTAAGAAACACTTGTCCTGTTTCCTGACAAACATAATACCTGGTGATGGGCCGGACCTTGGGGGCGTTGACCCTCGGTATACCCTGCAGGTATACCAACCTGTGTGGATATGGATTCATTATATACAAATATACCCTTGAAAGAGACTATGAATATTTTGGTAATATAATCATTGGTATATCTTCAACAAGTCACACTCTGGAAAAAAGGAGTGTGCCATCAGCATTTGTCAGACTATGGGTGAAAAAGTATGTCCCGAACGTCAGATTTACTCTTCTCAGAAATAGAATGTATGCTCGTGGTGGTGAAGAAATTTTGTGATCTATGCGAGTAGAAAATAGGACGCGAGTCTGACCCGCGTTCGGCAGACGGAGGATCAAACCTCCGCCCACGTCTTTGCGCTGAGTGACCCACATGGGTTTAGCGCTGAACATTAATTATTATTATTATTATTATTATTATTAATGCTTGTGAGAACCATTTGTTTATCCATCAAGATTGACGGATATTCTAACTTGGTTAATCTCACCTACCACTTCTCTCTTTTCCCCCTTCCCCTCTCTCCCTCCTTTCCGCCATCCCTTCCCCCCCTCTCCCTCCTTCCTTTTCGATCTCCCCCCCCCCTACCAAGAGTAACTTAGGGACTGTCACCAGTGCCTGATGACCATTTAATTAGTTTCTCCGAGTGTTGTTGGTGACGGGAGTAACCCTTCACGTATCTGGCGTACCCTGTCACCGTGACGCCCCCTCCCCCTGCTTCCCCTACCGTGAGTGTGACGCGTCTTCCCCCGAGAGTGTGACATGTCTACACCCGCGAGTGTGAGACATGTCCCCACACGAGTATGCCAGCTTTCCAGAGATTGCGTCCCCACCCTCCAGAGTGTGAGCACCTCCGAGAGTATGTAAGCACCCCTGAGAGTGTGTCGGCACCCCCAAGAGTGTGTTAGCACCCCTGAGAATGTGTCAGCACCTCCGAGAGTGTGTCAGCACCCCCAAGAGTGTGTCAGGACCCCTGAGAAAGTGTCAGCGCCCCCGAGAATGTGTCAGCACCGCTGAGAGTATGTCAGCGTCTCTGAGAGTGTGTCAGCACCTCTGAGAGTGTCAGCACCTTCGAGAGTGTGTCAGCACCTCCGATGGTGTGTCAGCACGCTCAAGAGTGTGTCAGCACCCCTTAGAGTGTGTCAGCGCCTCCGAAAGTGTGTCAGCACCCACGAGAATGTGTCAGCACCACCGAGAATATGTCAGCGACTCCGAAAGTGTGTCAGCACCTCCAAAAGTGTGTCAGCATCTCCGAAAGTGTGTCAGCCCCTCCAAAAGTGTGTCAGCACCCCATAGAAAGTGTCAGCTCCTCCCCAGGAATGTCAGCTTCCTGAAGACTGGTGTTTGACAGAATCTTGATTTTTGATGGATATTGACTGACTCTTGACCTCATAAGCTGCGTGTTGGGTGGAGATTGACTGACTCTTGACGTTTGAGTGACTTGCTTAATGAATACACACACACACACACACACACACACACACACACACACACACACACACACACACACACACACACACACACACACACACACACACACACACACGAAATAAGACTGCCCTGTCTTCTATATCTTTCTAATTTATCAATATCGTCTGCAAACAGCGTTCGAAAATAATACCCAAACAGAAATAAATACAACTCAGTCTGTACTCACATTTTTTGTTTAGGTTAGAGAGATGTGAAATTGGAACAAAAATCGAGTACCTGGTTTATGCAAAGCCAGCATTATGCACACAGCTTTAGCTATTATCAAATAATAATAATGCCACTGACTTTTATTCATGAATATCGCAATTTAAACAAAAGGAAGGTGTATGTATATCTAAAATAATATTTAGTTAACATTATTATTATTATTATTATTATTATTATTATTATTATTATTATTATTATTATTATTATTATTATTATTATTATTATTAGTGTTATTATTATAAAAAAGAAGCGCTAAGCCACAAGGGCTATAGTTAACAGATTTACAACTAACTCATCCTAGACGTTTCGGCCCTTCCTGGGCCATTATCAAGTGAGAGACAGAGGTGAACATTATATATATATATATATATATATATATATATATATATATATATATATATATATATATATATATATATATATATATCGTGCCGAATAGGCAGAACTTCCGATCTTGGCTTAAATAGCAACGTTCATCTTGCCATATAGGACAAGTGAAAATTTGTGTATGCAATAATTTCGCCAAAATCATTCTGAACCTAACGAAAAAAATATATTTGATTTTGTTTGTCTAGTACTAAATTATTGTAAACGTATTTAAAATATATTTAGTTGGGTTAGGCTAAAATAAACTGCTCTTGTTATAATAAGGTTAGGTAAGTTTTCTAAGATTCTTTTGGTGCAAAATTAAAAATGTTTACATTAACATTAATGAATAAAATATATCTTTAAACGTATAAGAGAAAATTTTAGAAAGGACTTAATTTTAAATGAGTTCTTGCTAAATGACCAGTTTTACATATTCGGCACGACATATATATATATATATATATATATATATATATATATATATATATATATATATATATATATATATATATATATATATATATATATATATATTATTAAAAACTGCTTGAAATAGAATAAAAGATTGAAAAATATATCAAACTATATTATAAAATGTTTAATAGATTAGTAAAGATATATATATATTTTTTTTACTTATAAACGTCGAAAAAGCCGTAATTTATTATTACAAAAATTAATATCATTGGTGTCTGATCATAACATCTCATTTTTCTTTCAGGATTTTTTCTCTCTCTTTCAACTTGACTTTGAGATATTAGTAAGATTTTTTTATTATTCACAGATGACGTTCTTAATTAGTGTGTTGTTGACGCCTCGTTTGTTTTATCTTCTGCGTCTGTATATATATATATATATATATATATATATATATATATATATTTCTGTATATATATATATATATATATATATATATATATATATATATATATATATATATATATATATGTGTGTGTGTGTGTGTGTGTGTGTTTGTGTGTGTGTGTGTACTCACCTATTTGTACTCACCTATTTGTGGTTGCAGGGGTCGAGTCTTAGCTCCTGGCCCCGCCTCTTCACCGGTTGCTACTGGGCCCTCTCTCTCCCCGCTCCATGAGCTTTATCAAACCTCGTCTTAAAACTGTGTATGGTTCCTGCCTCCACTACGTCATTTTCTAGGCTATTCCACTGCCTTACAACTCTATGACTGAAGAAATACTTCCTAATATCTCTCTGACTCATTTGTGTCTTCAACTTCCAATTGTGGCCTCTTGTTTCTGTGTCCCATCTCTGGAACATCCTGTCTTTGTCCACCTTGTCTATTCCACGCAGTATTTTATATGTCGTTATCATGTCTTCCCTGACCCTCCTGTCCTCCAGTGTCGTCAGGCCGATTTCTCTTAATCTTTCTTCATAGGACATTCCCCTTAGCTCTGGAACTAACCTTGTCGCAAACCTTTGTACTTTCTCTAGTTTCTTGTCGTGCTTTATCAAGTGCGGGTTCCAAACAGGTGCTGCATACTCCAGTATGGGCCTGACATACACATTGTACAGTGTCTTGAACGATTCCTTACTAAGGTATCGGAATGCTGTTCTCAGGTTTGCCAGGCGCCCATATGCTGCAGCAGTTATCTGATTGATGTGTGCTTCCGGAGACATGCTCGGTGTTATACTCACCCCAAGATCTTTCTCCTTGAGTGAGGTTTGCAGTCTTTGGCCACCTAGCCTATACTCTGTCTGTGGTCTTCTGTGCCCTTCCCCTATCTTCATAACTTTGCATTTGGCAGGATTAAATTCGAGAAGCCATTTGCTGGACCAGGTGTCCAGTCTGTCCAGGTCTCTTTGAAGTCCTGCCTGGTCCTCATCTGATTTAATTCTCCTCATTAACTTCACATCATCTGCGTGTGTGTGTGTGTGTGTGTGTGTGTGTGTGTGTGTGTGTGTGTGTGTGTGTGTGTGTGTGTGTGTGTGTCGTGCCGAATATGTAAAACTGGTCAGTTGGCAAGAACTCATTTAAAACTAAGTCCTCTTTAAAATTTTCTCTTATACGTTTAAAGATATATATTTTTCATTAATTTTAATGTAAAATTTTAAATTTTGCTCCAAAAGAATCTTAGAAAGCTTACCTAACCTTATTATAACAAGAATAATTTATTTTAGCCTAACCCAACTAAATATATTTTAGATTTGTTTACAGTAATTTAATACTAAACAAACATAGTGAAATATATTTTTTTCGTTAGGTTCAGAATGATTTTGGCGAAATTATTGCATACACAAATTTTCACTTGTCCTATATGGCCAAGATCGGAAGTTCTGCCTATTCGGCACGATATATATATATATATATATATATATATATATATATATATATATATATATATATATATATATATATATATATATATATATGCAATAAGATCACAGTAAACAGGTGATTTCAGAATATGCAAAACAACCACTCTGAAAGAATAGAGAAATTCCAAGCGCTTTCGTAACTACTGCTTTACTTTCATAGTTCCTTGATAATGTGAGTAGTCACGAATGCGCTTGGAATTTCTCTATTCTTTCAGAGTGGTTGTTTTGCATATATATATATATATATATATATATATATATATATATATATATATATATATATATATATATATATATATATATATGCATATATGTCGTGCCGAATAGGCAGAACTTGCGATCTTGGCTTAATTAGCAACGCTCATCTTGCCATATAGGACAAGTGAAAATTTGTGTATGCAATAATTTCGCCAAAATCATTCTGACCCTAACTAAAAAAATATATTTCACTGTGTTTGTTTAGTATTAAATTATTGTAAACAAATCTAAAATATATTTAGTTGGGTTAGGCTAAAATAAATTGTTCTTGTTATAATAAGGTTAGGTAAGTTTTCTAAGATTCTTTTGGAGCAAAATTAAAAATGTTTACATTAACATTAATTAATGAAAAAAATATATCTTTAAACGTATAAGAGAAAATTTTAGAAAGAACTTAATTTTAAATGAGTTCTTGCTAAATGACCAGTTTTACATATTCGGCACGATATATATATATATATATATATATATATATATATATATATATATATATATATATATATATATATATATATATATATATATATATTGTGTATATATGTGTGTGTGTGTGTGTACTCACTTAGTTGAGGTTGCAGGGGTCGAGTCCTAGCTCCTGGCACCGCCTCTTCACTGACCGCTACTGGGTCCTCCCTCTCCCTGCTCCATGAGCTTTATCATACCTCGTCTTAAAACTATGTATGGTTTCTGTCTCCACTTCATCGCTTGCCAGACTATTCCACTTCCTAACAACTCTGTGGCTGAAGAAATACTTCCTAACATCCCTTTGACTCATGCAAGTCTTCAGCTTCCAATTGTGACCTCTTGTTTCTGTGTCCCATCTTTGGAACATTCTGTCTCTGGAATGTGTGTGTGTACTCACCTAATTGCACTCACCTAATTGTGGTTGCAGGGGTCGAGACTCAGCTCCTGGCCCCGCCTCTTCACTGATCGCTATTAGGTCCTCTCCCTCTCTGCTTCCTGAGCTTTGTCATACCTCTTCTTAAAACTATGTATGGTTCCTGCCTCCACTACTTCACTTGCTAGGCTATTCCACTTCCTGACGACTCTATGAGTGAAGAAATACTTCCTAATGTCCCTGTGACTCACTCGTCTGAGTCTTCAGCTTCCACCTGTGACCCCTTGTTTCTGTGTCCCTTCTCTGGAACATCCTGTCTCTGTCCACCTTGTCTATTCCCCGCAGTATCTTGTATGTCGTTATCATGTCTCCCCTGACCCTTCCGTCCTCCAGTGTCGTCAGTCCGATTTCCCTCAACCTTTCCTCGTACGACATTCCCCTGAGCTCTAGAACTAGCCTTGTTGCAAACGTTTGTACTTTCTCTAACTTCTTGACGTGCTTGACCAGGTGTGGGTTCCAGACTGGTGCTGCATACTCCAGTTTGGGCCTAACATACACAGTGTACAGTGTCTTGAACGATTCCTTATTAAGGTATCGGAACGCTATTCTCAGGTTTGCCAGGCGCCCGTATGCTGCAGCAGTTATTTGGTTGATGCCTCCGGTGACGTGCTCGGTGTTATGGTCACCCCAAGATCTTTCTCCCTGAGTGAGGTCTGTAGTCTTTGTCCACCTAGCCTATACTCTGTCTGCGGTCTTCTTTGCCCCTCCCCAATCTTCATGACTTTGCATTTGGCAGGGTTGAATTCGAGAAGCCAGTTTCTGGACCACATGTCCAGCCTGTCCAGGTCTCTTTGCAGTCCTGCCTCATCCTCATCCGATTTAATTCTTCTCATCAGCTTCACATCATCTGCGAATAGGGACACTTCAGAGTCTATTCCTTTCATCATGTCGTTCGCATATATCAAAAATAGCACTGGTCCTAGAACTGACCTCTGTGGGACCCCGCTCGTCACAGGCGCCCACTGTGATACCTCTTCACGTACCATGACTCGTTGTTGCCTCCCTGTCAGGTATTCCCTGATCCATTGCAGTGCCCTCCCTGTTACATGCGCCTGATCCAGTTTCTGCACTAATCTCTTGTGAGGAACTGTGTCAAAGGCCTTCCTGCAGTCCAGGAAAATGCAATCAACCCACCTCTCTCTCTCGTGTCTTACTTCTGTTACCTTGTCATAAAACTCCAGAAGGTTTGTGACACAGGATTTGCCTTCCATGAACCCATGCTGGTTTTCATTTATAATCTTGTTCCGTTCCAGGTGTTCCACCACTCTCCTCCTGATAATCTTGTCCATGACTTTGCATACTATACATGTCAGAGACACAGGTCTGTAGTTTAGTGCCTCGTTTCTGTTTCCTTTCTTAAATATGGGGACTACATTTGCTGTCTTCCATTTCTCAGGTAGTTGCCCAGTTTCAAGGGATGTGTTGAAGATTGTGGTTAGGGGCACGCACAGCATCTCTGCTCCTTCTCTAAGGACCCACGGGGAGATGTTGTCTGGTCCCATCGTCTTTGAGGTATCAAGGTCACTTAGCAGCTTCTGCACCTCCTCCTCGGTTGTTCGTATGTCATCCAACACTTGTTGGTATATTCCCTCTTGATGTTCCCTTCTGTGCTGTCTTCCCAGAGCCCTTCCTGTCTCTACTGTAAAAACTTCCTTAAATCTCCTGTTTAGCTCCTCACATACCTCCTGATCATTTCTTGTGAGTTCTCCACCTTCTGTCCTCAGTCTGATCACCTGGTCTTTAACTGTTGTCTTCCTCCTGATGTGGCTATGCAACAGTTTCAGGTCAGTCTTGACTTTCGATGCTATGTTATTTTCATACTGTCGCTGGGTCTCCCTCCTTACCTGTGCATACTCGTTCCTGGCTCTGCGACTAATCTCCCTATTTTCATGTGTTCTCTGCCTTCTGTACTTTTTCCATTCTCTATTGCACTTTGTTTTTGCCTCCTTACACCATCGGGTAAACCAGGGGCTCGTTCTGGTCTTCCCATTGTTTTTGTTGCCCTTGGGAATAAACCTTTCCACTGCCTCCTTGCATTTTGTTGTTACATATTCCATCATTTCATTTACTGGCTTTCCTGCCAGTTCTCTGTCCCACGGAACCTCCTGCAGGAAGTTCCGCAAACCTATGTAGTTCCCTGTTTTATAGTCTGGCTTTTCCCATTCAACTCCTGTTAATCTCTCCACTTGCAACTCTACTATGTATTCAAAGCACAGAACCACGTGGTCACCAGCTCCTAGCGGACTCTCATATGTGATGTCCTCAATGTCTGAACTGCCCAGGGTGAACACAAGGCCCAATCTTGCTGGTTCGTCCTCCCCTCTCACTCTGGTAGTGTCCTTAACATGTTGGTGCATGAGGTTTTCCAGCACCACATCCAACATCTTGGCTCTCCATGTTTCGGGACCCCCATGTGGCTCCAGGTTTTCCCAGTCAATCTCCCTGTGGTTGAAATCACCCATAACCAGCAACTTTGCTCTGCTGGAGTGAGCTCTTCTTGCCACCTCAGCAAGTGTGTCCACCATTGCTCTGTTGCTCTCTTCATATTCCTCTCTTGGCCTCCTGCAGTTCTGTGGTGGATTATACATCACTGCAATGACCGCCTTGTGCCCCCCAGACTGAAGTGTACCTACTATGTAGTCCCTTTCTCCTGTCTCATCTATGCCTCCCATTTTCTCGAATTTCCATCGTTTTTTTACGAGCAGAGCAACCCCTCCTCCCCCTCTGCCCCTTCTATCTTTCCTCATGATCTGGTATCCCCGTGGGAAGATTGCATCTGTTATTGTCTCCGTGAGTTTTGTTTCTGTAACTGCTATGATGTCTGGGGACTTCTCATTGATTCTTTCTTGCCACTCCTCATATTTGTTCATTAATCCATCTGCATTTGTGTACCAAACCTTCAACTTCTGTTCTAATACTGTAACTGTGGTCCTGGGGGAATACTGGGGTTGGGAGAGCAGGAGCCCTGGTGGGGGCCTGTGGGGGGTTGCAGTGGAGGTGGAGGAAGAGCTCCCATAGGGGGTTGCTGTAGGGGTAGGGTTCGTGGTGCGGGGGGTGGGAACAGAGGGATCGGTGTGTGATGGTTTAGATTGTTCAGTTGCCTTGGGGTGTCATGGTTGGATTCCTTCTGCAGGTGTTTTTGGGGGGTGTGCTTGCCCTTCCACCTGTGCCTGGGTTATTCTGCTCTTCTTTGCCATTTCCTCCCATTCCTCCTTTCGTTTTTGCACACTCTCTTTCAGTATCATCCTTTCCTCCTGTGTTCTGTCTCGATCAAGGTACACACTCTTGAACTCCTGTTTGCCTCTCAGCCGTGCTTTCTCCTGCAGGATCATGGTTCGAGTTGATTCTGCCTTGAAAATTACCTTGAGAAGCCGTTTCCTTCTCTTTGTGAACCACTTGATTCTCCGAAAATTTGCCACCTGGATCATGTCTCCCTCGCCTATCACCTTCATGATACCTTCAATCGCTTTTTTGTCCTCCTGGTTTCTTTCATCATAAGTTTCCCCTTCAGCTTCGTCTAGCCCATAGACAAAAACTGATCTCTCCCTTTCCACCTCCCACTGTGACTCCCATTGCATCCTCTGAGGTGTTTTAGTTCCTATCTGTGGAGTGTTCCTTCCTTCAATCCCTTCCCTAGCTGTGGCCCCTATGCTCATTGGATTGTCCTTCCTGCTCACCTGTTCCTGGCCCCCACAAGTGTCTGGTAAGGTCCCTGTACATGTCCTAGTTCCTTCAATGTCTTCCAACCTCTCATGCTGTCCTAGTGTGCTCCCTTTGTTTTGGCCCCTTGTGGGTTTGACAGGACCTCTGCATACGGTTTAGCTTCCATGCTCCCTTCAGACCCTGTCTGTGTCTGATGTAAACATTGCTGATGCTACTTCTGTATTATCTTTATCTCTAGGCTGTTTCAGATTTCTCAGCTCCTCTTCTAATCTCTGTATCTTGGCTTCTGCTACTGTGGCATGTTGCTCCCACCTTCTGCACTCTGCTGTTAACCTCTCCTTCATCTTCCTTGCAAGCTCATCTTGCCTCCTTCCCCAGTCTTCTTCCCTTTTTTTGAGCTCTGCCTCCCAGTCCTCCCTCCCAGATTTGTCAGTCGGGCCCTTGGCTCTCATCCTAGTTCTTGGTTGCTCCATTGCACCACAGAAGGAAGGGGGAGAGATGGTTAGGGGGAGGGGAATAGATGGTTAGGGGGAGGGGGTGGATGGTTAGGGGGAGGGGGAGGATGGTTATTGGAGGGGGAGAGATGGTTGGGGGAGGGGGATAGATGGTTTGGGATGGGGTTAGATGGTTTGGGGGAGGGGTAGGTGGCTAGGGGAGGGGGAGAGGTGGCTAGGGGAAGGGGGAGTATGTGTATGTGTCAAGTGTATGTGTGCTTGTGTATGTGTGGGTGCATGTGTGGGAGAGGGATGGGATTAAGGGGGGAGGGGGAGAGAAGGATGAGGGTAGAGTGACCCCTAGAAACCGGGGAGGTGTGTGTATGATGGGAATAGAAGGGGGGGGTGGGGAAGGGAAGGATGAGGGTAGAATAACCGCTTGATACCGGGGTCCTTACGGGTGTGTGTGTGTGTGTGTGTGTGTGTGTGTGTGTATACCTGGAGTTTACCTGGAGAGAGTTCCGGGGGTCAACGCCCCGTGGCCCGGTCTGTGACCAGGCCTCCTGGTGGATCAGAGCCTGATCAGCCGGGCTGTTACTGCTGGCTGCACGCAAACCAACGCACGAGCCACAACCCGGCTGATCAGGAACCGACTTTAGGTGCTTGTCCAGTGCCAGCTTGAAGACTGCCAGGGGTCTGTTGGTAATCCCCCTTATGTATGCTGGGAGGCAGTTGAACAGTCTCGGGCCCCTGACACTTATTGTATGGTCTCTTAACGTGCTAGTGACACCCCTGCTTTTCATTGGGGGGATGTTGCCCCCAATGAAAAGCAAGGGTGTCACTAGCACGTTAAGAGTCCACACAATACGTGTCAGGGGCCCGAGACTGTTCAACTGCCTCCCAGCATACATATATGTGTGTATGTGTGTGTGTGTATGTGTGTATGTATGTGTGTGTGTATGTGTGTGTATGTGTGTGTGTGTATGTGTGTGTGTGTGTATGTGTGTGTGTGTGAGTGTGTGTGTATGTGTGTATGTGTGTGTGTGTGTGTGTGTGTGTGTGTGTGTGTGTGTGTGTGTGTGTGTGTGTGTATGTGTGTTTATGTTTGTGTGTATGTGTGTGTGTGTGTGTGTGTGTGTGTGTGTGTGTGTGTGAGAGAGAGAGAGAGAGAGAATTCTTCCTCCCTAAGCCATGTGTGTCGTAAGAGGCGACTAAATTCCCGGGAGCAAGGGCTATTAACCCCTTCTTCTGTATAAATTACCAAATTTAAGACGAAAAACTTTCGTTTTCTTTTCAGGTCACTTTGCCTGGGCGGGATACAGCCAGTGTAATGAAAATAATGTAGGTAGGTATCTCTGTATTTTATGTATGTATGTAGGCATGTTTGTATGTAGGATGCTCGTGGCTTGCTTGGCAGCGTCCTCGGTTCACACATACTGAGGGACCGGGCATCCCTCCCCGGCACGGGTGAAACGTTGGGTATGTCTCTTTAGACCCGCTGCCCCCTGTTCACCTGGTTGTAAGTAGGTACATGGGTCGCATCCTGGGAAGGGGAAGACAAGATGAAAGAACCCAAGTCGAAATACAGTTCCCAACGACGCACTGACTGTACTGGGTGGTCCTGGGGGAAACTTACCCTCCCCCTGTGTTAAAAATATTATGTGTGTACGGTTTGTATGTGTGTACCAGATCATATGTATGTATGTATGGATGGATATTTACATTTTTAGCAATTACTGAAACAAATAAACCGTTCCGAGGAGAGAAAACTTGAAGAGGAACTCGATGAAGGAACGAGGAGCCGTCAGAAGAGAATAACAGTGGAATAATCATCAGTAACTGGAATAACCGTCAGTAACTGGAATAACCGTCAGTAACTGGAATAACCGTCAGTAAATGGAATAATCGTCAGTAAATGGAATTATCGTCAGTAAATAGAATAACCGTCAGTAATTAGAATAATCGTCAGTAAATGGAATAATCGTCAGTAAATGGATTAATCGTCAATAAATGGAATAACCGTCAGTAACTGGAATAACCGTCAGTAACTGGAATAACCGTCAGTAAATAGAATAATCGTCAGTAAATGGAATTATCGTCAGTAAATGGAATAACCGTCAGTAATTAGAATAATCGTCATTAAATGGAATAGCCGTCAGTAAATGGAATAACCATTAATAAATGGAATAACCAATAAGTGGAATAACCGTCAGTAAATAGAATAACCGCCAGTAACTGGAATAACCACTAATAGGGTTAGAAGAGCATTTAAGTAGGCAGGTGGAGTTGGATGTTGTTAGTAGCCGCCACCATCTGTCTCTCAGGACCTCGTGTGGCAAAGTTTTAATGTGTCCTGGCTTTGTGTGTGCGTGTGTCTGTGTGTGTGTGCGCGCATGTGTGTATACTCACCTTTTTGTGGTTGCAGCGTGTGTGTGTGATCGAGTGTGTGTCTATATATATATATATATATATATATATATATATATATATATATATATATATATATATATATATATATATATATATATATATATATATATATATATATAAGTAGTGAAGTTTTCTACAGGGGGGTCCCTTCCGGTTTAGGGCCTTCCACTGAGCGAGGAACTTCCGGTTTAGGCCTTCTACAGGGAGGTCCCTTCCGGTCTAGGACCAGCGGCTGGAGGGTCACCTTTTCACACCTAGGTGTTACTTCCGGTTTTGACCATGACCTCGCCCTCGAGACTACCTCACCCTTAACCCCCCCCAACCAATACCCCCGCCCACGACCCCCTCCCCCTTCGCGACCCCCGCCGCGCGCCCGCCCGCGCGCCCGCCCGCGCGCCCGCCCGCGCGCCCGCCCGCGCGCCCGCCCGCGCCCTTCGCGACCCCCCGCGCGCGCCCGCCCGCGCGCCCCGCCCCGCCCGCGCGCCCGACCGCGCCCTTCGCGACCCCCGCCCGCGCCTTCTGCTGCGCCTTCTGCAGCGTCGTCCGGATCGACCCCGCGCCTCGAATTTTTTTCCGATTTTTTTCGAATTTTTTTTTAATTTCATTTTCTTGTGCTCTCCATCTCCTCGGATCAAGTTTTTAAGGTTCCCCCTCTCACTTTCACCCCCATCCCAAAATTTCTCGATATTACCAAGTTTTTGGATTCCCCCCTATGGGGGTTTCGAAAGTCTCCATCTCCTCAGATCAAATTTTTAAGGTTCCCCCTCCCACTTTCACCCCCCAATCCCAAAAATTTCTCGATAATACAAGTTTTTGGATTCCCCCCCTATGGGGGTTTTGAATTTCTTATGATCACCTTGGATCAAATTTTTGGATTACCCCTCCCACTTTCACCCACCCCCCACCTCAAATTTTTCTCGATAATACCATGACTCCATCTCCTCGAATCAAATTTTTTGGATCCCCCTATGGGTTTTCGAAATTCTCCATCTCCTTGGATCAAGGTTTTTTTTGGATTACCCCTCCCACTTTCACCCACCCCCACCCCAAATTTTTCTCGATAATACCAAGACTCCATCTCCTCGGATCAAATTTTTTGGATCCCCCTATGGGTTTTCGAAATTCTCCATCTCCTTGGATCAAGGTTTTTTTTGGATTGTCCCTCCTTCCACCCCCCAATCCCAAAAATTTCTCAATATTACCAAGTTTTTGGATTCCCCCCTATGGGGTTTTCGAAATTCTCCAATTCCTTGGATCAAATTTTTGGGTACCCCTCCTTTCACCCCAAATTTTCTCGACAATACCATGACTCCATCTCCTCGGATCAAATTTTTGAGGTTCCCCCTCTCACTTTCACCCCCCATCCCAAAATTTCTCGAAATCAAATTCTCCATCTCCTTGGATCAAGTTTTTTGGGTACCCCTCCTTTCACCCCAAATTTTCTCGACAATACCATGACTCCATCTCCTCGGATCAAGTTTTTTGGATCCCCCCTATGGGGTTTTCGAAATTCTCCATCTCCTTGGATCAAATTTTTGGATTACCCCTCCCACTTTCACCCCCAAATTTTCTCGACAATACCAAGACTCCATCTCCTCGGATCAAATTTTTTGGATCCCCCTATGGGGGTTTCGAAATTCTCCATCTCCTCGGAACCCCCTCCCACTTTCACCCCCACCCCAAAATTTCTCGAAATCAAAGTCTCCATCTCCTTGGATCAAATTTTTGGATTACCCCTCTCACTTTCACTCCCACCCCAAAATTTCTCGATAATACCAAGACTCCATCTCCTTGGATCAAGGTTTTTTGGATTCCCCCCTCTGGGGGTAAGCATTCAAATGAACTCCTCCTATGGGGCATGGTGCTCTCCCTTACTACAGGTCTAAACAAGTGTGACGTCATTATTCCTCTCATTAATGTGTTTACTCGACGGTCAGTGACGTCACGCGATGACCCCCACACGCACAGGCTGAATCTTGTCTACCCTTTTAGTTAATAATGGGACATCAGAAAGGCGCATTTTTTCGTTAATACCCACAATTTCTTTACAACACAAGTCTAGACATTTTTAACTATTTCATCTCAGGTCACTCCCCACGAAGTAACCTCCCCCCCACCCTCCCAAACCCTCACACTCCAACCAACACCTCACAATTTTCACTCATAACTCCAATTTTTCTCGTTTTAACCCTTTTTGTTCATTAAAGTTAATAAGGGGACACAGTACATCAGAAAGTCACCACATCGCTTACATCCACTTTCGTTAAATTCACTACTCACAATTTTACATATTACGAAGTTAAAATACGCACTTTTACTTTGAACATCTTCAAAAACACTCTCATAAATCATTTGAATACTCACAAAAATACCTTTATACATTTCCAAACAACACTGAAATACTCCAAAAACATCATTCGAACACCCCCAAATCACCTCTGAATACTCCCAGAACACCTTCATAAGTACTCTTTCACATCATTTGTACACCTTCAAAAAACACCTTTGAATACTCACATAAACACCCTTGAACACCTTCAAAACACCCTTCAACACACTCAAAACACCTTTGAACACCTTTGAACATTTCCAAAACACTATTTGAGTACTCCCAAATAAGATTTGACATCTCTAATTTATCTGCACTTACACATTTCATTAAATTACAACTCATCCCCTCAGTCTCCAGACTAGGCATTTTCTCGTTTTTACCCTTTTAGTTCATTAAAGTTATTAAGGGGACACAATACATCAGAAAAAAGTCACAAAAACTAACTCAAACACTTTACTTTGAACACCCCCAAAGTACTCTCATAATCATTTGAATACTCACATAAACACCCTTGAACACCTTCAAAACACCTTTGAATATCGTTTTAAACTAATTTCATCACAACCCACTTATATCATCTTTTTTCGGTAACTCTAATTCGACTACACTACCCTCATCAATTACCAACAAATTTTACTCGTTTTAACTAATGTCATCACTGTAACCAAGATTTTCACAAAAAAAAAAAACTCTATGACACCTAACACACACGCACACACACACCCCACAACACCCACAATTTTTCTCGTTTTAACCCTTTTAGTTCATTAAAGTTAATAAGGGGACACAGTACATCAGAAAGTCACAACAACAACATCCACAACCCACAATTTTTTCTCGTTTTAGCTAATTTCATCAGAAAAAGTCCCAACAACAACCCACTTATAACATCTTTTTTCGGTATCTCTAGTTCGACAACAACACCCACATCCCACAACACCCACGAACATTTCCAAAACACTATTTGAGTACTCCCAATTACACCACTGATTACTACTAAAACACCACTGAATTCAATCAAAACACCCTTCAACACCTTCAAACACCCTTGAACACCTTCAAAACACTCTTGAACACCTTCAAAATCACCTTTGAACATTTCCAATCAACACTGAAACACTTCCAAAAAACACAATTTGAGTACTCCCAATTACACCACTAAATACTACTAAAACACCGCTGAATTCAATCAAAACACCCTTCAACACCTTCAAAACACCTTTGAACACCTTCAAAACACCTTTGACACCTTCAAAAACACCTTTGAACATTTCCAATCAACACTGAAACACTTCCAAAAAAAACACAATTTGAGTACTCCCAATTACACCACTGAATACTACTAAAACACCGCTGAATTCAATCAAAACACCCTTCAACACCTTCAAAACACCTTTGAACACCTTTGAACACCTTCAAAAAACAACATTTGAACACACTCAAAACACCTTTGAACACCTTTGAACATTTCCAAACAACACTGAAACACTTCCAAAAACACCATTTGAGTACTCCCAAATACACCACTGAATACTAAAACACCACTGAATACACTCAAAACACCACCAAAATCACCATAAACTAAGATCAACACCCACATCCCACAACACCCACAACCCACAACACCCACAATTTTTTCTCGTTTTATCTAATTTCATCAGAAAGTCACAACACCCACACCCCCCCCATTTTTTTCTCGTTTTAACCCTTTTAGTTCATTAAAGTTAATAAGGGGGCACACTACATCAGAAAAAGTCCCAACAACAACCCACTTATAACATTTTTTTTTCGGTATCTCTAGTTCGACAACAACACCCACAACACCCACATCCCACAACACCCATGAACATTTCCAAAACACTATTTGAGTACTCCCAATTACACCACTGATTACTACTAAAACACCGCTGAATTCAATCAAAACACCCTTCAACACCTTCAAACACCCTTGAACACCTTCAAAACACTCTTGAACACTTTTCAAAAACACCTTTGAACATTTCCAATCAACACTGAAACACTTCCAAAAACACCATTTGAGTACTCCCAATTACACCACTGATTACTACTAAAACACCGCTGAATTCAATCAAAACACCCTTCAACACCTTCAAACACCCTTGAACACACTCAAAACACCCTTCAACACCTTCAAAACACCTTTGAACACCTTCAAAACACCTTTGAACACATTCAAAACACTCTCATAATCATTTGAACACACTCAAAACACCTTTGAATAACCTCAAAACACCTTCGAACACCTTCAAAACACCCTTGAACACCCTTGATCACCTTCAAAAAAACAACATTTGAACACACTCAAAACACCTTTGAACACCTTTGAACATTTCCAAACAACACTGAAACACTTCCAAAAACACCATTTGAGTACTCCCAAATACACCACTGAATACTAAAACACCACTGAATACACTCAAAACACCACCAAAATCACCATAAACTAAGATCAACACCCACATCCCACATCACCCACATCCCACATCCCCCACACACACACACAGACACACACACACACACATCCCTAACCTAGCCTAACCTAACCTAACTTATCCTAACATAACCTAACCTAACCTAACCTAACCTAACCTAACCTAACTTATCCTAACCTAGCCTAACCTAACCTAACCTTACCTAAATTATCCTAACCTAAGCTAACCTAGCCTAACCTAACTTAACCTAACCTAACCTAACCTACCCTAACCTAACCTAACCTAACCTATCTTAACCTTACCTAACCTAACCTAGCCGAACCTATCCTAACCTAACCTAAAATATATTGGAACACTTCCAAAATACATTAGAGTACTCCAGAATTACTTTGAACGACTCCATTTTTGGATATTTCCAAATTAGTTTTGAAAACTTTATCGTAAAATCGAACATTATTTTCTTGTTGGTAAAACACACTCAATGGTAGAAATATTTACTCGATTTCCGAATAGAAGCACTGTCCTCGCTCTGAGAGACTCATTGTGGGTCACCCCAACACATGGTGTAATGCGCTTCACACCCAAGGTAGAACATAACACCTGCGTCAACTCAGGACAGACAGGCGCCATGTAATGCGGGTAACATCCAAGGTAGAAAATCATCTCTTTCCAGACCAACTGTCTATCCTAACCTAACCTAACCTAACCTAATTCCTAACCTAACCTAACCTCACCTAACCGAACCTAACCTAACTCCATCAATCACCTCTATCCTAACCTAACCTAACCTAACCTAACCCAACCTAACTCCATCAAACACCTCTATCCTAACCTAACCTAACCTATCCTAACCTAACCTAACTCCATCAAACACCTCGAATACTACCTAACTTAACCTAACCTAACCTTACCTAACCTACCGAACCTAACCTAACCTAACCTAACCTATCCTAACCTGTCCCAACCTAACCTAACCTAACCTATCCTAACCTAACCTAACCTAACCTAACCTAACTTATCCTAAGCTAACCTAACCTAACTTATCCTAACCTAACCTATCCTAACCTAACCTAAACACTGACTAACTTTGAACCAACTCTGAACACCACTGATCTTCTTCAAAAAATGCTCTGCACATCATTTGAACACCTTCAAAAAAAACACCATCAAACACCTCCGAATACTCCCAAAAAAAACACTACTGATTACTATCAAATCACCACTGAATACTGCCAATCACCGTCAAAATCACCAGAAACTAAGTTTAACATCACCATCTAACATCCTTTTTATAGAAATCCCCTCAAATCACTATAACCAAGAACTCCCTCCCCATTTGGCGCATAAAAAAAAGCATGAACACAAACCTAATACGCAAACACTTAGTACATGATCACCATCAACTGAAAACATATCTTATACACACACATAATATAAGACAATCACCAACTACAATCACCCATGTTCACTTACCTCAAAATCACTAATATCACAGAAAACAATCATTTTTATAAACATTTCACACACAAAAAAAAATCATATTTGACAATATCTAAGCGCACTCACCTCACTACCACCAACACACGATGTCTCACCTCACAGGACCGACGAGCTCACCTCCAGTGACGTCACACTCCCATTGTGTTACTTGGTGGTTGGTAACATCACACCTAACCCCCCCCTTGTTTCAACCTGTTGTACCCTACATTATCTAAGAACACTATATCCAAGACGATTACCAGATTTTATGATCCCCAACACCAAGATCACAGAAAACACACATTTTTATAATTATTCACACAAAAATCACGATCACCAATTCCATATCATGTTTACCGTCATCTATCAACACTAATCACCAAGATCACCAAAAAAAATCTAAGATCATGCATCTCAAAACTACTATGATCACTGAAAACACTTATTTTTTAAACATTCGCACAAAAATAAGACATACACAAAAATACCACATCACTTCCACCAACATCTATAACATAACATGAGCACTATAACATATCACTATCACAAAAAAAAATAATACACAAACACCCACATATTATACATTTCAATTGGAAATTTAAGACATGAGACATACACACCAAATCTAAGACATTCACCTCCAACTAAGACATACACATCACCCCTAAAACTTCCTTCCTTATTCATTCCGTATATCTCCTAGAGCTGTTTTAACCCCGACGGATCCACCACGACGTAGGAGCCAGAGTGTAGTAGGTGGTGTTGGAGTGGTGATGGTTCCTCTGGCACCTACGTCGTGATGGAACCGTCGGGGTTAAAACAGCTCTAGGAGATATACGGAATGAATAAGGAAGGAAGTTTTAGGGGTGATGTGTATGTCTTAGTTGGAGGTGAATGTCTTAGATTTGGTGTGTATGTCTCATGTCTTAAATTTCCAATTGAAATGTATAATATGTGGGTGTTTGTGTATTATTTTTTTTTGTGATAGTGATATGTTATAGTGCTCATGTTATGTTATAGATGTTGGTGGAAGTGATGTGGTATTTTTGTGTATGTCTTATTTTTGTGCGAATGTTTAAAAAATAAGTGTTTTCAGTGATCATAGTAGTTTTGAGATGCATGATCTTAGATTTTTTTTGGTGATCTTGGTGATTAGTGTTGATAGATGACGGTAAACATGATATGGAATTGGTGATCGTGATTTTTGTGTGAATAATTATAAAAATGTGTGTTTTCTGTGATCTTGGTGTTGGGGATCATAAAATCTGGTAATCGTCTTGGATATAGTGTTCTTAGATAATGTAGGGTACAACAGGTTGAAACAAGGGGGGGTTAGGTGTGATGTTACCAACCACCAAGTAACACAATGGGAGTGTGACGTCACTGGAGGTGAGCTCGTCGGTCCTGTGAGGTGAGACATCGTGTGTTGGTGGTAGTGAGGTGAGTGCGCTTAGATATTGTCAAATATGATTTTTTTTTGTGTGTGAAATGTTTATAAAAATGATTGTTTTCTGTGATATTAGTGATTTTGAGGTAAGTGAACATGGGTGATTGTAGTTGGTGATTGTCTTATATTATGTGTGTGTATAAGATATGTTTTCAGTTGATGGTGATCATGCACTAAGTGTTTGCGTATTAGGTTTGTGTTCATGCTTTTTTTTATGCGCCAAATGGGGAGGGAGTTCTTGGTTATAGTGATTTGAGGGGATTTCTATAAAAAGGATGTTAGATGGTGATGTTAAACTTAGTTTCTGGTGATTTTGACGGTGATTGGCAGTATTCAGTGGTGATTTGATAGTAATCAGTAGTGTTTTTTTTGGGAGTATTCGGAGGTGTTTGATGGTGTTTTTTTTGAAGGTGTTCAAATGATGTGCAGAGCATTTTTTGAAGAAGATCAGTGGTGTTCAGAGTTGGTTCAAAGTTAGTCAGTGTTTAGGTTAGGTTAGGATAGGTTAGGTTAGGATAAGTTAGGTTAGGTTAGCTTAGGATAAGTTAGGTTAGGTTAGGTTAGGTTAGGTTAGGATAGGTTAGGTTAGGTTAGGTTGGGACAGGTTAGGATAGGTTAGGTTAGGTTAGGTTAGGTTCGGTAGGTTAGGTAAGGTTAGGTTAGGTTAAGTTAGGTAGTATTCGAGGTGTTTGATGGAGTTAGGTTAGGTTAGGATAGGTTAGGTTAGGTTAGGATAGAGGTGTTTGATGGAGTTAGGTTGGGTTAGGTTAGGTTAGGTTAGGTTAGGATAGAGGTGATTGATGGAGTTAGGTTAGGTTCGGTTAGGTGAGGTTAGGTTAGGTTAGGAATTAGGTTAGGTTAGGTTAGGTTAGGATAGACAGTTGGTCTGGAAAGAGATGATTTTCTACCTTGGATGTTACCCGCATTACATGGCGCCTGTCTGTCCTGAGTTGACGCAGGTGTTATGTTCTACCTTGGGTGTGAAGCGCATTACACCATGTGTTGGGGTGACCCACAATGAGTCTCTCAGAGCGAGGACAGTGCTTCTATTCGGAAATCGAGTAAATATTTCTACCATTGAGTGTGTTTTACCAACAAGAAAATAATGTTCGATTTTACGATAAAGTTTTCAAAACTAATTTGGAAATATCCAAAAATGGAGTCGTTCAAAGTAATTCTGGAGTACTCTAATGTATTTTGGAAGTGTTCCAATATATTTTAGGTTAGGTTAGGATAGGTTCGGCTAGGTTAGGTTAGGTAAGGTTAAGATAGGTTAGGTTAGGTTAGGTTAGGGTAGGTTAGGTTAGGTTAGGTTAAGTTAGGTTAGGCTAGGTTAGCTTAGGTTAGGATAATTTAGGTAAGGTTAGGTTAGGTTAGGCTAGGTTAGGATAAGTTAGGTTAGGTTAGGTTAGGTTAGGTTAGGTTAGGTTATGTTAGGATAAGTTAGGTTAGGTTAGGCTAGGTTAGGGATGTGTGTGTGTGTGTGTCTGTGTGTGTGTGTGGGGGATGTGGGATGTGGGTGATGTGGGATGTGGGTGTTGATCTTAGTTTATGGTGATTTTGGTGGTGTTTTGAGTGTATTCAGTGGTGTTTTAGTATTCAGTGGTGTATTTGGGAGTACTCAAATGGTGTTTTTGGAAGTGTTTCAGTGTTGTTTGGAAATGTTCAAAGGTGTTCAAAGGTGTTTTGAGTGTGTTCAAATGTTGTTTTTTTGAAGGTGATCAAGGGTGTTCAAGGGTGTTTTGAAGGTGTTCGAAGGTGTTTTGAGGTTATTCAAAGGTGTTTTGAGTGTGTTCAAATGATTATGAGAGTGTTTTGAATGTGTTCAAAGGTGTTTTGAAGGTGTTCAAAGGTGTTTTGAAGGTGTTGAAGGGTGTTTTGAGTGTGTTCAAGGGTGTTTGAAGGTGTTGAAGGGTGTTTTGATTGAATTCAGCGGTGTTTTAGTAGTAATCAGTGGTGTAATTGGGAGTACTCAAATGGTGTTTTTGGAAGTGTTTCAGTGTTGATTGGAAATGTTCAAAGGTGTTTTTGAAAAGTGTTCAAGAGTGTTTTGAAGGTGTTCAAGGGTGTTTGAAGGTGTTGAAGGGTGTTTTGATTGAATTCAGCGGTGTTTTAGTAGTAATCAGTGGTGTAATTGGGAGTACTCAAATAGTGTTTTGGAAATGTTCATGGGTGTTGTGGGATGTGGGTGTTGTGGGTGTTGTTGTCGAACTAGAGATACCGAAAAAAAAATGTTATAAGTGGGTTGTTGTTGGGACTTTTTCTGATGTAGTGTGCCCCCTTATTAACTTTAATGAACTAAAAGGGTTAAAACGAGAAAAAAATGGGGGGGTGTGGGTGTTGTGACTTTCTGATGAAATTAGATAAAACGAGAAAAAATTGTGGGTGTTGTGGGTTGTGGGTGTTGTGGGATGTGGGTGTTGATCTTAGTTTATGGTGATTTTGGTGGTGTTTTGAGTGTATTCAGTGGTGTTTTAGTATTCAGTGGTGTATTTGGGAGTACTCAAATGGTGTTTTTGGAAGTGTTTCAGTGTTGTTTGGAAATGTTCAAAGGTGTTCAAAGGTGTTTTGAGTGTGTTCAAATGTTGTTTTTTGAAGGTGTTCAAAGGTGTTCAAAGGTGTTTTGAAGGTGTTGAAGGGTGTTTTGATTGAATTCAGCGGTGTTTTAGTAGTATTCAGTGGTGTAATTGGGAGTACTCAAATTGTGTTTTTTTTGGAAGTGTTTCAGTGTTGATTGGAAATGTTCAAAGGTGTTTTTGAAGGTGTCAAAGGTGTTTTGAAGGTGTTCAAAGGTGTTTTGAAGGTGTTGAAGGGTGTTTTGATTGAATTCAGCGGTGTTTTAGTAGTATTTAGTGGTGTAATTGGGAGTACTCAAATTGTGTTTTTTGGAAGTGTTTCAGTGTTGATTGGAAATGTTCAAAGGTGATTTTGAAGGTGTTCAAGAGTGTTTTGAAGGTGTTCAAGGGTGTTTGAAGGTGTTGAAGGGTGTTTTGATTGAATTCAGTGGTGTTTTAGTAGTAATCAGTGGTGTAATTGGGAGTACTCAAATAGTGTTTTGGAAATGTTCGTGGGTGTTGTGGGATGTGGGTGTTGTTGTCGAACTAGAGATACCGAAAAAAGATGTTATAAGTGGGTTGTTGTTGGGACTTTTTCTGATGAAATTAGCTAAAACGAGAAAAAATTGTGGGTTGTGGATGTTGTTGTTGTGACTTTCTGATGTACTGTGTCCCCTTATTAACTTTAATGAACTAAAAGGGTTAAAACGAGAAAAATTGTGGGTGTTGTGGGGTGTGTGTGTGCGTGTGTGTTAGGTGTCATAGAGTTTTTTTTTTTGTGAAAATCTTGGTTACAGTGATGACATTAGTTAAAACGAGTAAAATTTGTTGGTAATTGATGAGGGTAGTGTAGTCGAATTAGAGTTACCGAAAAAAGATGATATAAGTGGGTTGTGATGAAATTAGTTTAAAACGATATTCAAAGGTGTTTTGAAGGTGTTCAAGGGTGTTTATGTGAGTATTCAAATGATTATGAGAGTACTTTGGGGGTGTTCAAAGTAAAGTGTTTGAGTTAGTTTTTGTGACTTTTTTCTGATGTATTGTGTCCCCTTAATAACTTTAATGAACTAAAAGGGTAAAAACGAGAAAATGCCTAGTCTGGAGACTGAGGGGATGAGTTGTAATTTAATGAAATGTGTAAGTGCAGATAAATTAGAGATGTCAAATCTTATTTGGGAGTACTCAAATAGTGTTTTGGAAATGTTCAAAGGTGTTCAAAGGTGTTTTGAGTGTGTTGAAGGGTGTTTTGAAGGTGTTCAAGGGTGTTTATGTGAGTATTCAAAGGTGTTTTTTGAAGGTGTACAAATGATGTGAAAGAGTACTTATGAAGGTGTTCTGGGAGTATTCAGAGGTGATTTGGGGGTGTTCGAATGATGTTTTTGGAGTATTTCAGTGTTGTTTGGAAATGTATAAAGGTATTTTTGTGAGTATTCAAATGATTTATGAGAGTGTTTTTGAAGATGTTCAAAGTAAAAGTGCGTATTTTAACTTCGTAATATGTAAAATTGTGAGTAGTGAATTTAACGAAAGTGGATGTAAGCGATGTGGTGACTTTCTGATGTACTGTGTCCCCTTATTAACTTTAATGAACAAAAAGGGTTAAAACGAGAAAAATTGGAGTTATGAGTGAAAATTGTGAGGTGTTGGTTGGAGTGTGAAGGTTTGGGAGGGTGGGGGTGGGGGGGGGAGGTTACTTCGTGGGGAGTGACCTGAGATGAAATAGTTAAAAATGTCTAGACTTGTGTTGTAAAGAAATTGTGGGTATTAACGAAAAAATGCGCCTTTCTGATGTCCCATTATTAACTAAAAGGGTAGACAAGATTCAGCCTGTGCGTGTGGGGGTCATCGCGTGACGTCACTGACCGTCGAGTAAACACATTAATGAGAGGAATAATGACGTCACACTTGTTTAGACCTGTAGTAAGGGAGAGCACCATGCCCCATAGGAGGAGTTATTTGAATGCTTACCCCCAGAGGGGGGAATCCAAAAAACCTTGATCCAAGGAGATGGAGTCTTGGTATTATCGAGAAATTTTGGGGTGGGAGTGAAAGTGAGAGGGGTAATCCAAAAATTTGATCCAAGGAGATGGAGACTTTGATTTCGAGAAATTTTGGGGTGTGGGTGAAAGTGGGAGGGGGTTCCGAGGAGATGGAGAATTTCGAAACCCCCATAGGGGGATCCAAAAAATTTGATCCGAGGAGATGGAGTCTTGTATTGTCGAGAAATTTTGGGGTTGGTGGGAGGGGTAATCCAAAAATTTGATCCAAGGAGATGGAGAATTTCGAAAACCCCATAGGGGGGATCCAAAAAACTTGATCCGAGGAGATGGAGTCATGGTATTGTCGAGAAAATTTGGGGTGAAAGGGGGGTACCCAAAAAACTTGATCCAAGGAGATGGAGAATTTGATTTCGAGAAATTTTGGGATGGGGGGTGAAAGTGAGAGGGGGAACCTCAAAAATTTGATCCGAGGAGATGGAGTCATGGTATTGTCGAGAAAATTTGGGGTGAAAGGAGGGGTACCCAAAAATTTGATCCGAGGAAGTGGAGAATTTGATATTGAAACCCCATAGGGGGGAATCCAAAAACTTGTAATATTGATAAATTTTTGGGATTGGGGGGTGAAAGTGGGAGGGACAATCCAAAAATTTGATCCAAGGAGAATTTCGAAAACCCATAGGGGGGATCCAAAAAACTTGATCCGAGGAGATGGAGTCTTGGTATTATCGAGAAAAATTTGAGGTGGGGGTGGGTGAAAGTGGGAGGGACAATCCAAAAAAAACCTTGATCCAAGGAGATGGAGAATTTCGAAAACCCATAGGGGGATCCAAAAAATTTGATTCGAGGAGATGGAGTCATGGTATTATCGAGAAAAATTTGAGGTGGGGGGTGGGTGAAAGTGGGAGGGGTAATCCAAAAATTTGATCCAAGGTGATCATAAGAAATTCAAAACCCCCATAGGGGGGGAATCCAAAAACTTGTATTATCGAGAAATTTTTGGGATTGGGGGGTGAAAGTGGGAGGGGGAACCTTAAAAATTTGATCTGAGGAGATGGAGACTTTCGAAACCCCCATAGGGGGGAATCCAAAAACTTGGTAATATCGATAAATTTTGGGATGGGGGTGAAAGTGAGAGGGGGAACCTTAAAAACTTGATCCGAGGAGATGGAGAGCACAAGAAAATAAAATTAAAAAAGTTCGAAAAAAATCGGAAAAAAATTCGAGGCGCGGGGGCGATCCGGACGACGCTGCAGAAGGCGCAGCAGAAGGCGCGGGCGGGGGTCGCGAAGGGCGCGGGCGGGCGCGCGGGCGGGGCGGGGCGCGCGGGCGGGCGCGCGCGGGGGGTCGCGAAGGGCGCGGGCGGGCGCGCGGGCGGGCGCGCGGGCGGGCGCGCGGCGGGGGTCGCGAAGGGGGGGGGGGGTCGTGGGCGGGGGGTATTGGTTGGGGGGGTCAAGGGTGAGGTAGTCTCGAGGGCGAGGTCATGGTCAAAACCGGAAGTAACACCTAGGTGTGAAAAGGTGACCCTCCAGCCGCTGGTCCTAGACCGGAAGGGACCTCCCTGTAGAAGGCCTAAACCGGAAGTTCCTCGCTCAGTGGAAGGCCCTAAACCGGAAGGGACCCCCCTGTAGAAAACTTCACTACTTATATATATATATATATATATATATATATATATATATATATATATATATGCAAAACAACCACTCTGAAAGAATAGAGAAATACCAAGCGCAATAGTAATTATGAAAGAAAATGATTACCAAGAAAAAATGAATAATCTCTTAGATGATACTGAAACCTATTCTAAACTTAGGAAAAATCCCCTAGAAACCGTTAACAGCAATTTCAATAAAACAATAAAACTTCTACTGAAAGGCAAAGATGAATTAGTCAAACAATTTACTTCCACTAATCCATCTTTACCTTACATGTATGGACTAATAAAAACACACAAACCAGGGAATCCAGTCAGACCAATTATTAGCTCCATAGGGTCAGTTTCATATAAATTATCCAAATGGCTTGTTGATATTTTGAGCCCTATTGTTGGCAAAATTTCTAACTTTAATGTTAAAAGCAACATAGACTTGGTTGATAAATTAAGCTCCTTGACTTACTTAAATGATTTTAACATGGTTAGTTTTGATGTTACTTCCTTGTTTACGAAAGTTCCTGTTGATGATTTATTAAGTTTCTTATCTGAAGAACTCGTTAACTGTGATTTACCATTGCCAGTTCCTACTATCATTAAACTTATTAAACTTTGCATTGTTGATGCAAAATTTGTATTTAATGATAAGTTTTACACTCAGAAGTTTGGTATGGCAATGGGAAATCCTCTTTCACCTGTTCTTAGTAACCTATACATGGAATTTTTTGAAACAAGGTTGCTTAACACAATCCTCCCTAATAGAGCTAAATGGTTCAGATATGTTGATGATATTTTGTGTCTTATGCCCAAAAATGTAGATATACACCATTTCCTTGGAAAATTAAATAGCTTAGCCCATTCTATAAACTTTACTGTTGAGTTTGAAGAAAATAACTCATTGCCTTTTCTAGATGTTTTAATTATTAAGGGTAATAATGAATTCAAATTTAAAATTTACAGAAAACCTACAAATAACTGTTCCTATGTCCACTATTATTCCTCGCATCAAGGTAGAGTCAAACTGTCTGTTTTCTCATCAGTGTTTTTGAGAGCTTTACGAATTTGTAGTCCTGAGTTCATAGATGAGGAAATATCCAAAATTTATGAAATAGGTAATGATTTAAAATACCCAAGAAATGTAATTGATAAATCTTTTAAAGTTGCTAGAAATACTTTTTACAATCCAAAAAGGGACAACCAGCCTTATTCAACTAAAAATATGTTGGTTCTCCCTTACCATGAAAACTTGGTTGATATGCCTTCTCTTCTTAAGACTTTTAATATTAAAGTTGTATTCAAAAATCTTGATACAGTAAAAAAACTTTTGATAAAGAATTCCCCCCAAAATGCTGATGGATGTGTCTATAAGATTCCTTGTAAAATTTGCGATAAAGTTTATTACGGTCAAACTGGTAAAAATCTCGAACTAAGATTAAAACAACATAAATATAGCATTAGAACTGGACAAGATTCCAATGCTCTATTTATTCATGTAAGAGATTTTAACCATCCAATTGATTTTCAAAAAGTTGAGAAAGTAGTATCAAGCAAGTCCATGGTCGACAGGAATATAATTGAATCTTGTTTCATAAAAAGCAGTTTTGACAATAATATGAATATTTCCTTTGGTTTATATAAATTAGATCCGTTTATAATTAATAGAATTTGGGAAGAATTTAATAATACACTGGACAAATAATAATTTTTAAATTTTCTTGGGTAGAATAGTTTGTGGGTGAGTTGTGTCGGCGCGCGTCAGGTGTTTAACCGTTGTGGGATCTGATAGTGAGGTGTTGGCCAGACCCCTTATATAGCTTCCTTGGATGCTTTACTTTCATAGTTCCTTGATAATGTGAGTAGTCACGAAAGCGCTTGGAATTTCTCTATTCTTTCAGAGTGGTTGTTTTGCATATTCTGAAATCACCTGTTTACTGTGATCTTATTGCATATATATATATATATATATATATATATATATATATATATATATATATATATATATATATATATATATATATATATATATATATATCTGTGTGTGTGTGTGTGTGTGTGCTCACCGAGTTGTGTTTGCAGGGGTTGAAACTTACCTCCAGGCCCTGCCAGCAACACTACTTTGATCATTGCTGTACTCTGTGTCCGGTCTGTCCTCTCTTCCAAAACGCGTGAGCTTGCATTTGCTTTGACAACATCTGCGATCTGTTCGGGTCACTAGTTTATAAATGTCCTCTCCTGCTTTTATTCCTCTCATTAGTCGTACTTGGGTAAGTCATTAACGTATATTAATAAAAGTAGTGGTCCTAATACTGTTCTTTGCGGAACTCCCACTTGTTACTCTGTCCCGTCCGAATGTCTGATCCCTCACTGTTACTCTCTGACTTCTGCCATTTAGGTGCTCTTTGAGGAACTGGAGCACTCTGCACTTTAAACTTGTTTATTCTAATTTTTGGACTAATCTCTGGTGTGTTACTGTATCTGATGCGTTTTTACAGTTCAATAAAATGCAGTTCATCCAACTCTGTTTTTCTTGGTTTATTTCTTTGACTCACCCACCGAAGTCCAGCAGATTTGTAACATAATTTTCCATCCCTAAATCTATGCTGTTTTTTCCCCGTAAGGCATCTTTTTCTCTCCAAGTGTCCCAGTATATTTTTCCTTACTACCCTCTCTAGAATTTTTGGCAGTATGCATGTTAGGGATACTGACCTGCAATTCAAGGCTTCTTGTGTATCCCTTTTTTTATATAAAAAGGAACCACATTTGAATTTTTCCAATTTTCTGGCATCTGTTCTCATTGGAGAGATTGGCTGAATACCTTTGCTATTGGGTCACAAAATTTTGTCCCTTTTCTCAGCACTCGTGGAGATTTTGTTGTCTGATCCCATTACTCATGAAATCGTAATGACACGATTGCAAACAAACCATACCACGGGCGGGGATAGAATCCGCGATCCGAGTCTCAAAACTCCAAACTCAAAACTGGTCCAGTGGCTAACGAGGCGGTGTGGAGTTTTGAGACTCTGATTGCGGGTTCTATCCCCACCCGTGGTATGGTTTGATGCCATTGCTTTTGATACATGCAGCTGGTGTAGTAGTCTCGTCACTTCTTTTGTTGTGTGTTGATACTCTCCAGTACCTGTTGGTCTGTTCTAACTACACTGCCTTCCCGTCGTTTTCAACTTTCTTCTGTGAAGACGTCTTGGAAGCTTTTATTAAACACTTCACATACATCTCTGTCAACGTTACATACCTTCTTCCTCAACCTTGTAATTGATCTAGACACAAGGAGTAATTGGAAACTTTAAAGACCACTTCATCTCTACAGCAGGGTTGTTTTACGTTTGTCTTAACTGAAGTTTTCTATTACTGATTGTCTTTATCAACTTCAATTCGTCGGTATTCCCAACTTATCTATCATTACAATTCCTCATCCCTATCACTCGTTCCTTCACAGTGGAGGAATAACTTTGATTCGTTTTGGGTTTTGTTGCTACATAATTTTCAAGTTTTTTTTTTAGCTTCCCTTCTGATTATTCCATATTAGTTTCTAGCTGTCTTGCTTGTCTCTCTGTTTTCTGCATTTTAATTTGCTTCATATTTTTCCAAGCCTTTGCTTGCTTGTGGTTCGCCGGTGGAATCCCAGTTTGGGTCTTTCCCGTGTGGTGACCCAGAGTCCAAGCCCTCTTGCTGCCTCTCTGCATTTTTTATTAAATCAGTGGCTTTCTTCGTTTTTTCTTACATTTTTTCATTTACTGGCTACTTAATTTGTTAAGTTATTTACTGGCTACGACTGAATTCATTGTTCCGCATGAGTCGTATCATATCTATTCTTCAAGCTATGTATCGAATCTGTCTTGACCACTTCCTCGTACAGGTTATTGTCTCCACCTCCCACCTTTCAGATAGCTTGTCAGTGACCTCGTACACAAAATGCCATGTTTACATAATATACATTTCTTATGTGAAATACCATTTCAAGATATCGTGAAAGTAGTAGAACTACAACAAGAATTCCGGAGTAGGAGTCCAGCGACCTCAGTGAAGAAACCGTCACCCATCAAGGACCACTAGGCTACAGCTGTAACAAGTGTTACCAAGCCTATATCAGTCACAGTTTTGTCAAGTCACCAGAGAGAAAGTTTATTTAGGCACATGTACACATAACTACAGTTATTATACATAATGTAAATTGCCTGGGATAACCCCCAAAAAAGTCAAAGTGACTTATTTCCAGTGGGATCCTTGAGAGACAGAGAGGGGGGAATGGGCAAAATCTGACGTTTTCGAAAATATATTATATATTTTTGCCACAGTGTTTCAATAATAAAATGCTTGTGAGGTGGAAGATATGAGAGCAACACAATTATATATGTTAAAAGTCTCTCGGTCATAGAAAACGAACAAATATTATAAAGGAAAACGTCGAGAAAGTCATAGAGACATTTTTATGTGTGGGTGAAAAAGTAATAATGGTTTTCGAATGAGTATACAACTACTGGCGGATCTTGAAAAAAACCCTAGGGTGAGGGGAGGGGGCGATTCAAAATTTATATATATATATATATATATATATATATATATATATATATATATATATATATATATATATATATATATATATATATATATATATATATATATATATATATATATATATATATATCAATAAAAGTTCACATAGAATACAAAATATAGAGGGTGGTAGGAGAAGAAAATATTCAAACAGCTCCGGGGAGAACCTTGAGTTTTCCCTGACGTACGTTTATTGTCTTCTTTGAGGATGAGGGTCCCCAGTCCAGCCATGGAGGTGGTACTTCCCTATATTTTACACACACACACACACACACACACACACACACACACGCATGTAGGTTGGTAGACAGCAACCGCCCAGGAAGGTACTACCGTTCTGCCAAGTGAGTGTAAAACGAAAGCCTGTCATTGTTTTACATGATGGTAGGATTGCTGGAGTCTTTTGTCTGTCTCATAAATATGCAAGATTACAGGTACGTCTTGCTACTTCTACTTACACATAGGTCACACTACACATACATGTACAAGCATATATATACACACCCTGCTGGGTTTTCTTCTATTTTCTTGCTAGTTCTTGTTCTTGTTTATTTCCTCTTACCTCCATGGGGAAGTGGAACAGAATTCTTCCTCCGTAAGCCATGCGTGTTGTAAGAGGCGACTAAAATGCCAGGAGCAAGGGGCTAGTAACCTCTTCTCCTGTATGTTACTAAATGTAAAAGGAGAAACTTTCGTTTTTCCTTTTGGGCCACCCTGCCTCGGTGGGATACGGCCGGTGTGTTGAAAGAAAGAATATATATATATATATATATATATATATATATATATATATATATATATATATATATATATATATATATATATATATATATATATATATATATCAACGAGCACGCAGAATTTACCTCCAACGTTGTCTCCGCTCTACTACTCTCTCTTTACCTTCCCTTCTTGCTGATGGACCCTCCTTTAATCCTGACTCTCTCATTGACTTCTTGACAACGACTGATTTACTCCACAAACTCTGATGATGATACCTTTCGCACTCCCCTCAGCCCTTTCTACCTCAATCTCTTGTTGCCCTCTACCCTTTCACCATCCACTGTCCCTCTGTTCTCCGTAACCTATTACTCATCCATCTCCCTTTTGCCACCTGATACCTTCGCTTCCTTCCTGCCCTGCAGCGCTGTATAGCCCTTGTGGTTTAGCGCTTCTTTTTGATTATAATAATAATAATCACCTTGTGAAGCGACAGCTTTAGCCACCAGGCCACAAGTACAAGGTATACAGGCCTAGCTGAAATCAATGACTTACTACTATGTAGAAAGCCCTTTGTTATTGCAGAGCATTTCTGGCAAATTAGGTAAGTTTTGTCCCAGGATGCGACCCACACCAGTCGACTAACACCCAGGAGGTAGCTCAGATGAAAGGTCACACACGCAGGAGCTGCTGAATTTCTGCAACAAACACACCCTAAGTCAGCAAATAGTGAACCTTATTTTCACAAATAATGAGGACCTGGTAAGGAATATAACAATATCAAAAACAACAAATTCTGATCAGGTCTCCAGGTAAACAATCTAATCGAAGTTCAGACTTGCATGCACAGGAGTCCTGATCGGCAAGATGCATACAGTTATGAGGGTACCTTTACCAACTTCAACTTCAACAACAAGAACATCATCTGGGATCAGATAAACTATGCCCTAAATGAAACATGCTGGGAGGATATCTTAAATTACATGGACCCTAACCAATGCCTCGAAAAGATCACCCTCCTGGTAGCTGAAGTATGTTCAAGGTATATTCCTATAAGACAAAAGAAAAGAAGAAGTGAACTGGAGAGAGAGAGACGCTCCCTCTACAGGAG
Source organism: Cherax quadricarinatus (assembly GCF_038502225.1). Classification (NCBI taxonomy): domain Eukaryota; kingdom Metazoa; phylum Arthropoda; class Malacostraca; order Decapoda; family Parastacidae; genus Cherax; species Cherax quadricarinatus. The sequence goes on from NC_091309.1 coordinate 8,460,229, forward strand.
AAGACGAAGAATCATTGAGCTCCTCAAGAATGCCAGATTATCTGATACACGGAAGGTAGTGCTAACCAGGGAAGTGGAAAATATTGAGCTGAAGTTAAAGGACTCATACAGGATCCAGGAGAGACAAGAGGAACTAAAAGCGATTAATGAAATTGAAAGAAATTCGAAATATTTCTTTTCATACGCCAAAAACAAGTCAAAAACCACTTCTAGTATAGGGCCCCTGCTCAGACAAGATGGATTCTACACTGACGACAACAAAAAAATGAGCGAGATACTGAAATTGCAGTATGACTCAGTGTTCAGTGAGCCACTAACCAGTTTAAAAATAGATGATCCAAACAATTTTTTCATGAATGAGCCTCAAAACCCTGTCAATGTAGGCCAGATTTATGACATAACTCTAACTCCACTAGACTTTGAGAAAGCCATCGACGACATGCCCATGCACTCAGCCCCAGGCCCAGACTCGTGGAACTCGGTGTTCATTAAAAACTGCAAGAAACCCCTCTCATGGGCCCTAAGTATGCTATGGAGAAGGAGCTCAGACACAGGCGAGATTCCACAGTCACTAAAAACAACAGATATAGCCCCACTCCATAAAGGTGGAAGCAAAGCAGTAGCTAAGAACTATAGACCAATAGCTTTAACGTCCCACATCATAAAAATCTTTGAAAGAGTTCTAAGAAGCAGGATAGCAAACCACCTAGACTCCCAAAAATTGCACAACCCAGAGCAACATGGTTTCAGAGCACGTCGCTCCTGCCTTTCGCAACTGCTTGACCACTATGATATGGTCCTAGATGCACTGGAAAACAAACAGAATGCGGATGTAGTATACACAGACTTTGCAAAAGCCTTTGACAAGTGCGACCATGGTGTAATAGCACACAAAATGCGTGCTAAAGGGATAACCGGCAAAGTAGGCAGATGGATCTTCAACTTTCTAACCAATCGCACACAAAGAGCAGTGGTAAACAGAGTTAAATCAGATGCTGCCATAGTGAAGAGCTCTGTCCCACAAGGCACAGTACTCGCACCTATCCTGTTCCTTATTCTCATATTAGACATAGAGATGTAAACCACAGCGCTGTATCATCTTTTGCAGACGATACTAGGATCTGCATGAGAGTGTCATCCATTGAGGACACTGTTAACCTCCAATTCCAGGAACAGCTGTTAAAAATTGACCACTGTCTGGAAAATCTTCCAGCTCCTGCACCCAACATCTTGCTCCTGGGGGATTTCAACTTAAGGCACCTAAAATGGAGGAATATAGCAAATAATATTGTTGCAGAAATAACACCAGGAGGCAGCTCTGATGAAAACTCACACTCACACGAGCTTTTAAATCTCTGCACAAAATTCAATTTAAACCAGCAAATAATAGAGCCTACTAGACTGGAGAATACACTAGACCTCATCTTCACTAACAATGATGATCTGATAAGAAATGTCACCATATCAAAAACAATATACTCAGATCACAACATAATTGAGGTTCAGACATGTATGCGTGGAGCCCCAGACCGACATAATGAGACTAGTCACGAGGGAGCATTCACCAAATTCAACTTCGATAACAAAAACATAAAGTGGGACCAAGTAAACCAAGTCCTAACCGATATAAGCTGGGAAGATATACTAAGCAACACAGACCCCAACGTATGCCTAGAACAGATTAACTTGGTGGCACTCGATGTATGCACAAGGCTTATTCCTCTAAGAAAAAGGAGGAGTAGATGTAAAATAGAAAGAGACAGGCGCTCCCTTTACAGGCGACGGAAAAGAATAACAGAGCGGCTAAAAGAGGTCAATATATCTGAAATGCGTAGGGAGACACTGGTCAGAGAAATAGCAAGCATCGAACTCAAGCTAAAGGAATCTTATAGGAGTCAGGAATCGCGGGAAGAACTAAAAGCCATAAATGAAATCGAAAGAAACCCGAAGTATTTCTTCTCCTATGCCAAATCAAAGTCGAGAACAACATCCAGTATTGGGCCCCTACTTAAACAAGATGGGTCCTACACAGATGACAGCAAGGAAATGAGTGAGCTACTCAAGTCCCAATATGACTCAGTTTTTAGCAAGCCGCTAACCAGACTGAGAGTCGAAGATCAAAATGAATTTTTTATGAGAGAGCCACAAAATTTGGTTAACACAAGCCTATCCGATGTTATCCTGACGCCAAATGACTTCGAACAGGCGATAAATGACATGCACATGCACTCTGCCCCAGGGCCAGACTCATGGAACTCCGTGTTCATCAAGAACTGCAAGAAGCCCCTATCACGAGCCTTTTCCATCCTATGGAGAGGGAGCATGGACACGGGGGTCGTCCCACAGTTACTAAAAACAACAGACAGCCCCACTCCACAAAGGGGGCAGTAAAGCAACAGCAAAGAACTACAGACCGATAGCACTAACATCCCATATCATAAAAATCTTTGAAAGGGTCCTAAGAAGAAAAGATCACCACCCATCTAGAAACCCATCAGTTACACAACCCAGGGCAACATGGGTTTAGAACAGGTCGCTCCTGTCTGTCTCAACTATTGGATCACTACGACAAGGTCCTAGATGCACTAGAAGACAAAAAGAATGCAGATGTAATATATACAGACTTTGCAAAAGCCTTCGACAAGTGTGACCATGGCGTAATAGCGCACAAAATGTGTGCTAAAGGAATAACAGGAAAAGTCGGTCGATGGATCTATAATTTCCTCACTAACAGAACACAGAGAGTAGTCGTCAACAGAGTAAAGTCCGAGGCAGCTACGGTGAAAAGCTCTGTTCCACAAGGCACAGTACTCGCTCCCATCTTGTTCCTCATCCTCATATCCGACATAGACAAGGATGTCAGCCACAGCACCGTGTCTTCCTTTGCAGATGACACCCGAATCTGCATGACAGTGTCTTCCATTGCAGACACTGCAAGGCTCCAGGCGGACATCAACCGAATCTTTCAGTGGGCTGCAGAAAACAATATAAAGTTCAACGATGAGAAATTTCAATTACTCAGATATGGTAAACACGAGGAAATTAAATCTTCATCAGAGTACAAAACAAATTCTGGCCACAAAATAGAGCGAAACACCAACGTCAAAGACCTGGGAGTGATCATGTCGGAGGATCTCACCTTCAAGGACCATAACATTGTATCAATCACATCTGCTAGAAAAATGACAGGATGGATAATGAGAACCTTCAAAACTAGGGAGGCCAAGCCCATGATGACACTCTTCAGGTCACTTGTTCTATCTAGGCTGGAATATTGCTGCACACTAACAGCACCTTTCAAGGCAGGTGAAATTGCTGACCTAGAAAATGTACAGAGAACCTTCACGGCGCGCATAACGGAGATAAAACACCTCAATTACTGGGAGCGCTTGAGGTTCCTGAACCTGTATTCCCTGGAACGCAGGCGGGAGAGATACATGATTATATACACCTGGAAAATCCTAGAGGGACTAGTACCGAACTTGCACACGAAAATCACTCACTACGAAAACAAAAGACTTGGCAGACGATGCAACATCCCCCCAATGAAAAACAGGGGTGTCACTAACACGTTAAGAGACCATACAATAAGTGTCAGGGGCCCGAGACTGTTCAACTGCCTCCCAGCATACATAAGGGGGATTACCAACAGACCCCTGGCAGTCTTCAAGCTGGCACTGGACAAGCACCTAAAGTCGGTTCCTGACCAGCCGGGCTGTGGCTCGTACGTTGGTTTGCGTGCAGCCAGCAGCAACAGCCTGGTTGATCAGGCTCTGATCCACCAGGAGGCCTGGTCACAGACCGGGCCGCGAGGGCGTTGACCCCCGGAACTCTCTCCAGGTAAACTCCAAGAAGATATAAACCAAGTTTTCCAATGGGCAACAGAAAACAATATGATGTTCAACGAAGACAAATTCCAACTACTCCGTTATGGAAAACTGGAGGAAATAATAACTAGAACTGAGTATACTACAAACTCCAATCACACAATAGAGATGAAAAGTAATGTGAGAGACCTGGGAGTGGTAATGTCAGAGGATCTCACCTTCAAGGATCACAACAATCCCACTATCACATCTGCTAGGAAACTGATAGGATGGATAATGAGAACATTCAAGACAAGAGATGCTAAGCCAATGATGATCCTTTTTAAATCACTTAGTCTTTCTAGGCTGGAATACTGCTGTACATTAACATCCCCATTCAAGGCAGGTGAAATTGCAGAGCTAGAGAATGTACAGAGAACCTTTACCGCACGTATAAGTTCCATCAAACACCTTAACTACTGGGAGCGCCTGGAAGCACTTGACTTGTACTCACTAGAGCGCAGGCGAGAGAGAGATATCATAATCTACACCTGGAAGATTCTGGAGGGACTGGTCCCTAATATGCACACAGCAATCACTCCATACGAAAGCAAAAGACTTGGCAGGCAATGCAACATACCCCCAGTGAAAAGTAGGGGCGTCACTGGTACACTAAGAGAAAACACAATAAGTGTCCGGGACCCAAGACTGTTCAACAGCCTCCCACCAGTAATAAGGGGCATTACGGGAAGACCCCTGGTTGTCTTCAAGAGGGAGCTGGACAGATACCTAAAGACAGTGCCGGATCAGCCGGGCTGTGGTTCGTACGTTAGATTATGTGCGGCCAGCAGTAACAGCCTCGTTGATCAGGCCCTGATGCACCGGGAGGCCTGGTCGTGGACCGGGTCGCGGGGACGTTGATCCCCGGAATGCCCTCCAGGTAGACTCCAGGTAGGTTCCCATTTTACTGATGGGTGAACATTGGACAGCAGGTGTCTTAAAGAAACATAAGTTTTCAGCCGTACTGGGGATCGAACCCCTTGGACCACAGTGTTTGAGCTGAGTGCACTAGCGATCAAGCTACTGGATACCTAGGTACATGGTTCGATCCCCGGTACGATGGAAACATTAAGACGTGTTTATTTAAGACACCTGCCGTCCCTGTTCACTTACCTGCGTGTTAGCCGACTGGTGTAAGTTGTGTGGAAAATCTTTTAATTTTCCGAAGCTATAGCGCCTAATAGGTGTTTAATGTGTCGATATGAGTCAAAAATGTATTTGACAATAGGACAGAACCAAGAGTTCCCTTTGCGCATGCGCGGATGTGCAGGGGTAGAGGTCGACTCGGGGCATGGGAGAGGCGGGAGTGTTTTGAATGTAGTGAGGAGGCTGGGAAAGCATGGAACCAGGAAATTGGCGTTCACAGCGGCCTAAGGATTAATATAGGCCTCATTTCATAATAGGAAGTGTCGTGACTGTCCCTGGTGAAGAGTGAGGGAACGTGATTGACGGCACCACTGTAAATAAGGTGGTAAAATGAGTGAATAATGGTAGGACCGGGGGTGACTGGCGCGTCGCCATGGACTGTGTCCCGGGGAAAATTACCCGTGATTTAATCATCGCTCATCGGTCTCAAATCTTAATGGAGTGGCCTCCAATGTGTATAATAATTATGAGACATTAAACCGTTTTGTAAATCGTAATGTAATCAGTGATAATAACACTAAGTTAAGGAATCGTTGAAGCGATATGAACTGCCATTCCCAGAGTGTGTGTGCACATGTTTACCTCGTTGTTCCTGTCCCGAGGATAGTGAAGGCTTTATGGAGTCACGACTTCTAAACCGGGACAAACCGACGGATACCTCGTCCTGCTGGAATAAGAACCGTGTCGGTGTAGCAGGACATCGAAACAAGATGGTGAATGGAGGAAATAAGGAGTATCAATCACCCACAGTTAAGTAACCCTTCTAGTTATAGCAGACTGATACTGGCCAGTTAGGTATGTTGTAATTGGATAGGTTATGAGTGATCCAGCTACATCAAGTGACCACCAGAGAATATCTGGTAAGTTTACCTGGAGTTTTACCTGGAGAGAGTTTCGGGGGTCAACGCCCCCGCGGCCCGGTCTGTGACCAGGCCTCCTGGTGGATCAGCGCCTGATCAACCAGGCTGTTGCTGCTGGCTGCACGCAAACCAACGTACGAGCCACAGCCCGGCTGATCAGGAACTGACTTTAGGTGCTTGTCCAGTGCCAGCTTGAAGACTGCCAGGGGTCTGTTGGTAATCCCCCTTATGTGTGCTGGGAGGCAGTTGAACAGTCTCGGGCCCCTGACACTTATTGTATGGTCTCTTAACGTGCTAGTGACACCCCTGCTTTTCATTGGGGGGATGGTGCATCGTCTGCCAAGTGGAGAGATTATGTACAGGTTTTTTTCCTTGATGGATATATCCATGTGTAACCTACCCCCCCCCCCTTCATTCAGTTACACTAATATAATCTATACAGTCCACAATTAATTAGTAGCACCGTACTTGTGGGTGCTATCCAATCGATACTGGTCTCGGATAGATATGGATAAGATTGTGAGGTCGAAGGAACCACCTGCCGTGACCAGGGGTGGTTAAGTTTTCTCACATGTCTACACGGGTTGACTACGGTAAACAATATGGTTGTCTCCCAATGAGTTTACTTGTATGCATGTAATGTTGAGGTACATAAAGGTAATCACCCTAGAAAATTTTCCATAAGTTGCATCCTGTGGACAAAATTAACCCAAGTTACCCGAAATGCTCTGCATAACAAGTTTTTTATATAGTATATAACTGATGTCAGCTATGTCTGTACATGCACTTGTAGAAATAAAGATTATTATTAATATAATTATTATTAAATGTCGCAGAAATCCTCGAAACCCACGGTGTAAACAAGTAATGAATCTGATACCTTCGACCGTCGGGTTCATGCGGTCTGTAGACCGTCGTTACCCTTCAACCCAACTACAACCTTCGCTGTAACATTTTCGCAGCCTTAATTATGCAGAATAAAAAGAACAGCTGAGGTGTGTGTACGTGTTGGTGCCACGCAAGTTTCTTGCCCATTATATCTGCAGCATACGGCATAGCGATATTAATCGAGAATTTAAGTCTGTGTCATACCCGTGGAGTGAGAGTGTATATTAAAATAATTAAGGAGGAATGTAGATTGTTGGAGGCGATATTTTGTACCAGTTTTGGAATGTTCCCGTAAGATGTGAGATTGGTCAGTCATGTGTTTGTGCCGGCTTCTTACGGTGTTTTATTAACAGACATTCTTTCAAGGATTATTATTATTATTATTATAATCAAGGGGGGAAGCGCTAAACCCGGAGGATTATACGGCGCCTGGGGGGGGGGGGATGTGGAAGGCATTCAGGCTTAATTCGGGGAACTGGAGCAGAGATCCAATTCCCTAAATCAAGAGCCCCTCATCAACATCAAGGAACCTTCCTTGAGGGGATTCTTTCAAGGAGAACCTTCAAGGTGTGGAGAACCCTCAAGGGAGAGTGTCCTTGAAGCCTTTGAGGGGCTCTTGTAGGGAATTTGATGACTTTATTTTTGGGTTATCCTAGGTAATTTATACGTTACTACCCTCGAGGAAAGTTCCTTGACGCTGGTGAGGGGCTCTTGATCTAGGGAATAGGATCTGTGTTCCAGTTCCCTAAATTATGCCTGAATACCTTCCATATCCGCTGTATAATCCTACGGGTTTAGCGCTTCCCCTTGATTATGCTACACGTTACTATGTATGATAATTTATGTAACTATTTGTGTGTACTTGCACCTAAATAAACTTACTCCTAAGGGTTTAGCGTTCCCCTCATGACTGCAGTAGTGTACATAATATATTATAAGATCATTGTGAAATACATTAATAAGCCTGTTATTTAGCAGTAAAGTTAGCTAATGTGAAGATGCTTTTGTGAGAACATGTATTAGTTTATTTTATATAATACAAGTATGCCATTTTTTGAGATATCAAAAATATGTTTTATTATAGGCAGTGCAGCACCCCCGGGGCCCATCAGCGGTTAGTATTGATGCTCCTGGCAAATTAGAATGGATCAAAAAAAAATAACGTAAAAAAGTCATGCTGGTCCCATATCTACTGCCGAATTATTTTGCTGGGTTTTGTTAGGTTACCTTTCTTATAGTTCCACAATGTTTTTGCGAGGAAATTTTTTGCAGACTTGAATTAGGTCTGAATCTCCATAATTACCAAACTTGCTAAGCCTGTTACCTAGCAGTAAATATATGTATATCATGGGAGTTAGTCAGCTGTTGTTGGTTGGATCCGGGAGAAGGACTAGGAAGAAAAAAAAAATTTTTTTTTGTCTTAAGCTTCATCCATAATATGGACCTTTTAAAAAAATTATAGTAAATTGTGAAGAATTTAATCAAGAATAACCCATTGAAGTCAGTGTGATGCATTTCCATTGGAACCCTTGTGTTGTGTAGTTTTTATTTTTATTTTTAAATTCTGTCTTATTTTCTACTTAGTGATAGTAATAAAGGTGAAGCAACACAAAAGTTAAATAGTAGAGCAGTAAACCAGTTATGAACATTTTAACAATATAGAAAATCACAGTCTGCCTCTCACTTGCTTCATTAATTAGGTCTTTGGCCCTTTTCTTAAATTTTTTTATATTAAACCTTGGCTTGACATTTTCAGGTAACCAATTACATTACCATGACATTTTCATGTAACCTGTTGCATTACTGTGACATTTTCAGGTAACCTATTACATTATTTACGTCCTCACTTTTACAAAACTTGCAGCATTCTGGTTGTTAACAATATTGTATTCACTGTTTCAATTAATTTACTCTACCAGCTTCTGAAATTCATCCTGGCCTACATATTCTCATGAGTTCAGGTTTTATTGTGGGTTATTTGTAATATTTTAAGTTTTATTTGTTAGGGTAGAGTACCATAAAGGTCAAGAATAGTCTACATAACTTTGTATAAATGCCAGCTAGACATTGTCTGTAATGCCTAAGCAGGAGGGTCCATACAAATGTAAACAGGTTTATTTAGGTACAAGTACATAATTATAAGTAGAATTATCATGCATTGTAACATGTGTAAAATACTTAGGATAACCCAGAAAAAGTGAAAGTGACTTACTTTTATTGGGGTTCTGGAAACTTAATCCCATGCTGGGAATCTAGCCCAGGCCTCATGGGTGAAAGTAACGCTGATTAACTATGGGGTTATCCTGGGTAGCCCTTTGGGGTTAATAATCTGAATATTGTGTTCAACCTAAATAAAAACTTCCCTGTGAATGGTTTAGCACTTTACCCAATATGTCATAATTAACTGATTAGCATAAGGTTGTAGGGATTGGTGAGGAAGGTTAGAGTGGAAAACTAAGCAGGAATTGGGTACTTTCACCCATCTAGATCATAGTAAAAACATGTTACCAAGAGCAAAAAAATCTAGTTTAGCCTCAATTACTTTCACTAATGGTCTACTACACTTAAGTAAATTATAATGATGACAAGTAATAAGTCTAACTTCATTCCTCAGATTCCTTCAGTAGCTCATGATTCAAGGAGTTTGAGTTACCCTCCCTTGTCTTGGATCAGTCTTGATGACCTCCCACAACCCTAGGCACTGTATAACTCCTGGGGGTTTAACACTCTTGTCAATTCAATAAAAATAATAATCCTTCCTCAGGTTGGAATGCAGGAAGCAGTAGCCCTCTCCAATGGAGTTTGTATGCCACTAGTTGGATGTAAGTTGTGATTGGTAGGTTGAAATACCAATCTCTTAAACTTGTAAGATAATTTCATCAAGTAGATTTATGGACACAGCCTTGCTTGTGTAATATGGAGTTTTGCGAAGGTCCCCCTCCCCCTTTTAGAAGTAGAAAGGTTAGTTATACAAATTCTTTGATAAGTTTTGTTAGCAAAACTAGTTTATATTGCATAAATTTTAGTAACGTTAGGCGAAGTTGCTAGGTTAGTGTTGGTGCAAAATTAAAATCTGGCATATTAAATACGTAGTTGCTTTACTTTGGTTATATATTTATCTTGGTGAGGAGTTGTTCAGGTGATCCAAGTGTTTATTAAGAGCATGAGCTAACTTAATTCAGGTTTATATACCCTTTTGTGTACATGTGACTTATTAATACAGAAAGGTTACTGTGTACAGTATTTTGTATTTGCAGTCGGAACATACAGGATTCGTGGACGTGAGACAATATTCTCTGTAATAAAGGCAGCTTTACAAGCAGGATACAGATCAATTGGTAAGACACTATACAAGAGAAATGTCTTCTTGAATGCACAGTAACTCTTCTAATGACCATATGACCTGTTTCTGCACTAATCATTGATTTTACTTGATCTGATTCAATTATTTATACATTGTTATGCTACAGATTTGTACAACTTTAATACTTCTTATTTGAAATACTCATTTGTACCTCATGTTGTAATTTGTTTACTGTAATTTTTACAACTGAATATATCATTGCTTAGTTAATCTAAAGTTAATTTTAAGCCTGCCCATAATGCTTTGCACACAAGAGGCTTTTGGCATGTACACCCAATCACTATATTTCTTTGTACACCTATGTATCATGTCCAAATAAAAAATAAATAAATAAAGAAAGAAAAGTATTCGTGGCATACCTGAAGAGGGTTTCAGGGGTCAACGCCCCTATGGCCCGGTCCGTGGCCAGGCCTCATAGGTGGTACTCCCAAGATTACAAAAATATATAAAGAAAAAGGTCTTATTATATATAATGAGCAAATGTTAAAATTACAGCTGTATTTTTTTATGAAATAATTTTTTTCTTGTTTTATAATGTTAAATTTAAAAAAAAAAAAAAACTGACCAGTCATGAGTACTGACCACTGAAGTAGTACTGGACCTCTTAGAAACATAACTCCAGTAAATAAACTTCTCCTGTGTTATAGGAATAATCTCGGAGCTTCAGCTTATGTTACTCACTGCAGTTACATTCCATGTCCTGCATAGTGTATGTTGTATGTATCGACATTTTTTATTAAATTTAATTCAGATTTTTTTCCTTATTAGTAATCTGATCTTTCTAATATAGATTCCATCCAGTATTTAGAATTTCAAAACATTCTCAGTTTTTTGAGGAGGGAAAAAATCTGAATTAGAAATCTTTTGATTTTTTCTGTGGGGAAAAATTCCAAATCTGACTTCATGAATTTAATTTTTTCAGAGTATTGGAGTTGTTGTAAAACATTCAGTTTATTTTGCCCTATTTTTATTTTCCTGTGATCTAATTCATCCCTTTCATAAAATGCTGTTAAGGACTGGGTTGCTTTAAATGCTTTTAGTATTACTTGACCATGTATTTAATCCTTAAAATCAATGATAATGTAATATCAATGATAATGCAATATCCATATGCTCCATGACCTGTATCATTATAGAGTTATAATTATTATTAGTGCCTGAAATGCCTAGTCATGCTAGGCATGATAGTGGCTCTTTTTGTAATTAGTATTTTATAATATGTAAACCACACATTGTATTCTTTACAGAGAAATAAACATTTGTATTTGTTACAGACACTGCAGCTGTTTATGGGAATGAGAGTGACATTGGGGAGGCTTTGCAGCAGTGTATGCCTGAGTTAGGTCTTACAAGGAAAGACATATTTATCACATCTAAATTGAGTAAGTAATGATTTATGTAGCTGTATTCCCTTACCTATTTGAGTTTTCTATAAATTGTTGAAAGGGAATGCAATTGGTCATTTTTCCATCTTACGAGTAATTGGGAACCACCAGCTCCCACGTCTGGAACTACATGGTTATATATTTTGTCTCTTGGGAAGGAGTTAGGCCTTTCTGATTGGTTATTTGAGGATGACATGACTTTCTTTGTTGACAGAGGCAGTTTTAACAGTTTCATGTGTCCAGTTTGGGGACTTGACATCTTGATGAAATAATTTTAATACAAATTAATTGAATGTGAGAACTTTTTGTTTACTGATTGTGTGATTTTTAAACCTTTGAAGGTCGAGACCCTTGATCCTGAACTCCCACTCAGGGTCGAAAAATTTAAAAAAAAAAAAAAAAAAAAATTTCTTATGAAATGATAGAGAATCTTTTCCAGATAGTAATAACACCAAAAGTATGAAATTTTATGGAAAACTTATGGAATTATGCTCTTGCAAATGTAATGGTCTCGACGATACTTATGCTTCGGCGATTTCGCCCACTTTGAGCCCTATTTTCGGCCAATTCCTATGTTCCAGTCAACTAAAATCATAGCTATTTCGCTACAACTCCAATTATTCTATCAACTGAGTACAAGAAGCCGCCCATTTATTGATTTCAACTACCTAATAAAGTGGTCAGAAATTGGCATTTTGGCCAATTTCATACAAATTTCAGAAGATGCCAATTTCAAAATAGGGTCCAGAATAAACAAGACAGACATTCCTGGCACTAAAATGATATTTTCTCTGTTCATTAGTCACATCTCCAGGCCACTCTGATATTATTTTTGCTTTCCATTTTGAATTTTTATTCTCGCAAATAATAGAAGATTTACTGTTATGCAGCCTAATGCAGTATTGTAAAAATATTACAAATAATATCAGCGCACTTAAGAAAGAATATTAGACTCGCCAGTTGATGTGTATTGGACGTGTGGCATGATTTGTTTACTCTTGAACATGGGCAAAAATCGAACATTTCCGCTATTTTGAGCTCAATTTCAAGGTACTTTTCATCAGGAAACCAATCAAAATCATCTCTACTTCTGTAATATATCTCCCATTCTATCAAATGAGACCATGAAAGCAAGAATGCAACATAAATACCATATGAAAATACACTGTAAAGTTGCTGTTTTAAACCAAAAACACTGTAGTTTTTTTTTCTCATTATGCACTGTGCTGCAGGATTTTTTTTTATACTGAGCACATTGACCATGCAGACCCATTCTTTCATATGTAGGCCTGCCAGCTTTCTTCCACCAGATTTAAAGGCGCTAGAATTTTGGCATAGATATACGCGACCAACCCTCAAAGGGTTAATAGTTGATCAAAGAGATAAGTTTTAAAGAGTTAGATTTGATTGCTTTTCCTTGCTTAAAATTTTCAGTATTTGGAGCAGTTGATGTTACAGTGCCACCTTGGTACTGTGTAAATTTTAAGGTGGACCATTTGGTGAAATTTTACACAACTACTATACAGGTCTCATAATACTGCTACTATTACTTGGGTCACTGTCATTGCCAGGATTGATCATGGGGGTTCTGAATCCAATTAAGCACATACAGGAGGGGCCCCGCTTATACAGCAGGTTAGGTTCTGGGCTACTGCTGTAAAGCGAAAATTGTGAAGTGAATCGAAGCCTTTTTTCACTTTCAAATGCATATAAAAGCCTTATTAGCATGTTTACACTATCATATATTAAGTGAGCAATAGATCTACACCTAAAAAATGCATATACAGTACACACATTATTTTTTTATTTTTATTTTTTTTTTCCAACAAGCCGGCCATCTCCCACCGAGGCAGGGTGACCCAAAAAAGAAAGAAAATCCCCAAAAAGAAAATACTTTCATCATCATTCAACACTTTCACCTCACTCACACATAATCACTGTTTTTGCAGAGGTGCTCAGAACACAACAGTTTAGAAGCTTATACGTATAAAGATACACAACATATCCCTCCAAACTGCCAATATCCCAAACCCCTCCTTTAAAGTGCAGGCATTGTACTTCCCATTTCCAGGACTCAAGTCCGACTATATGAAAATAACCGGTTTCCCTGATTCCCTTCACTAAATATTACCCTGCTCACACTCCAACAGATCGTCAGGTCCCAAGTACCATTCGTCTCCATTCACTCCTATTTAACACGCTCATGCACGCTTGTTGGAAGTCCAAGCCCCTCGCTTATAAAACCTCCCTTACCGCTTCCTTCCAACCTTTTCGAGGACGATCCCTACCCCGTCTTCCTTCTCCTACCGATTTAAATGCTCTCCATGTCATTCTACTTTGATCCATTCTCTCTAAATGACCAAACCACCTCAACAACCCCTCTTCTGCCCTCACTAATACTTTTATTAACTCCACACCTCCTAATTTCCACACTCCGAATTTTCTGCATAATATTTACACCACACATTACCCTTAGACAGGACATCTCCACTGCCTCCAACCATCTCCTCGCTGCTGCATTTACCACCCAAGCTTCACACCCATATAAGAGTGTTGGTACTACTATACTTTCATACATTCCCTTCTTTGCCTCCATAGATAACGTTTTTTGACTCCACATATACCTCAACGCACCTCTCACCATTTTTCCCTGATCAATTCTATGATTAACCTCATCCTTCATAAATCCATCCGCCGACACGTCAACTCCCAAGTATCTGAAAACATTCACTTCTTCCATACTCCTCCTCCCCAATTTGATATCCAATTTTTCTTTATCTAAATCATTTGACACCCTCATCACCTTACTCTTTTCTATGTTCACTTTCAACTTTCTACCTTTACACACATTCCCAAACTCATCCACTAACCTTTGCAATTTTTCCTTAGAATCTCCCATAAGCACAGTATCATCAGCAAAAAGTAACTGTCAATTCCCATTTTGAATTTGATTCTCCAAAATTTAATCCCACCCCTCTCCCGAACACCCTAGCATTTACTTCCTTTACAACCCCATCTATAAATATATTAAACAACCATGGTGACATTATACATCCCTGTCTAAGACCTACTTTTACTGGGAAGTAGTCTCCCTCTCTTCTACACACCCTAACCTGAGGCTCACTATCCTCATAATATATATACGTATATTCTTCTTCTTCTTTCAACGTACCAGCCGTATCCCACTGAGGTGGGGTGGCCCAAAAGAAAAAACTGAAGTTTCTCCTTTTAAATTTAGTAATATATACAGGAGAAGGGGTTACTAGCCCCTTGCTCCCGGCATTTTAGTCGCCTCTTACGACACGCATGGCTTACGGAGGAAGAATTCTGTTCCACTTCCCCATGGAGATAAGAGGAAATAAACAAGAACAAGAACTAGAAAGAAAATAGAAGAAAACCCAGAGGGGTGTGTGTATATATATGCTTGTACATGTATGCGTAGTGTGACCTAAGTGTAAGTAGAAGTAGCAAGACATACCTGAAATCTTGCATGTTTATGAGAGACAAAAGACACCAGCAATCCTACCATCATGTAAAACAATTACAGGCTTTCGTTTTACACTCACTCGGCAGGACGGTAGTACCTCCCTGGGCGGTTGCTGTCTACAAACCTGCTACCTATAATACGTATATATATATATATATATGTATGTATATATATAATTTTTTCTTTCTTTCTTTCTTTCTTTCTTTCTTTCTTTCTTTCTTTCTTTCTTTCTTTCTTTCTTTCTTTCTTTCTTTCTTTCTTTCTTTCTTTCTTTCTTTCTTTCTTTCTTTCTTTCTTTCTTTCTTTCTTTCTTTCTTTCTTTCTTTCTTTCTTTCTTTCTTTCTTTCTTTCTTTCTTTCTTTCTTTCTTTCTTTCTTTCTTTCTTTCTTTCTTTCTTTCTTTCTTTCTTTCTTTCTTTCTTTCTTTCTTTCTTTCTTTCTTTCTTTCTTTCTTTCTTTCTTTCTTTCTTTCTTTCTTTCTTTCTTTCTTTCTTTCTTTCTTTCTTTCTTTCTTTCTTTCTTTCTTTCTTTCTTTCTTTCTTTCTTTCTTTCTTTCTTTCTTTCTTTCTTTCTTTCTTTCTTTCTTTCTTTCTTTCTTTCTTTCAACACACCAGCCGTATCCCACCGAGGCGGGGTGGCCCAAAAGGAAAAACAAAAGTTTCTCCTTTCACATTTAGTAATATATACAGGAGAAGGGGTTAGTAGCCCCTTGCTCCTGGCATTTTAGACGCCTCTTACAACACGCATAGCTTACGGAGGAAGAATTCTGTTCCACTTCCCCATGGAGATAAGAGGAAATAAACAAGAACAAGAGCTAGTAAGAAAATAGAAGAAAACCCAGAGGGGTGTGTATACATATGCTTGTACATGTATGTGTAGTGTGACCTAAGTGTAAGCAGAAGTAGCAAGACGTACCTGAAACCTTGCATGTTTGTGAGACAGAAAAAACACCAGCAATCCTACCATCGTGTAAAACAATTACAGGCTTACGT
The DNA here is from genome assembly GCF_038502225.1 of Cherax quadricarinatus. NCBI lineage: Eukaryota > Metazoa > Arthropoda > Malacostraca > Decapoda > Parastacidae > Cherax > Cherax quadricarinatus. Next base: position 8,476,216 of record NC_091309.1, read on the forward strand.
TTTACACTCACTTGGCAGGATGGTAGTACCTCCCTGGGCGGTTGCTGTCTACCAACCTACTACCTATAATACGTATATATTTATTTTATTTTTTTTTTTATTATCACACCGGCCGATTCCCACCAAGGCAGGGTGGCCCGAAAAAGAAAAACTTTCACCATCATTCACTCCATCACTGTCTTGCCAGAAGGGTGCTTTACACTACAGTTTTTAAACTGCAACATTAACACCTCTCCTTCAGAGTGCAGGCACTGTACTTCCCATCCCATATATATATATATATATATATATATATATATATATATATATATATATATATATATATATATATATATCTATATATATATATATATATATATATATATATATAAAATATGAGAAGTTTTTACAAAGTAGAAGTGATGCAAGGAGGGAAGAGTATATGGAGAAAAAGAGAGAGGTTAAGAGAGTGGTGAAGCAATGTAAAAAGAGAGCAAATGAGAGAGTGGGTGAGATGTTATCAACAAATTTTGTTGAAAATAAGAAAAAGTTTTGGAGTGAGATTAACAAGTTAAGAAAGCCTAGAGAACAAATGGATTTGTCAGTTAAAAATAGGAGAGGAGAGTTATTAAATGGAGAGTTAGAGGTATTGGGAAGATGGAGGGAATATTTTGAGGAATTGTTAAATGTTGATGAAGATAGGGAAGCTGTGATTTCGTGTATAGGACAAGGAGGAATAACATCTTGTAGGAGTGAGGAAGAGCCAGTTGTGAGTGTGGGGGAAGTTTGTGAGGCAGTAGGTAAAATGAAAGGGGTAAGGCAGCCGGGATTGATGGGATAAAGATAGAAATGTTAAAAGCAGGTGGGGATATAGTTTTGGAGTGGTTGGTGCAATTATTTAATAAATGTATGGAAGAGGGTAAGGTACCTAGGGATTGGCAGAGAGCATGCATAGTTCCTTTGTATAAAGGCAAAGGGGATAAAAGAGAGTGCAAAAATTATAGGGGGATAAGTCTGCTGAGTATACCTGGTAAAGTGTATGGTAGAGTTATTATTGAAAGAATTAAGAGTAAGACGGAGAATAGGATAGCAGGTGAACAAGGAGGCCTTCGGAAAGGTAGGGGGTGTGTGGACCAGGTGTTTACAGTGAAACATATAAGTGAACAGTATTTAGATAAGGCTAAAGAGGTCTTTGTGGCATTTATGGATTTGGAAAAGGCGTATGACAGGGTGGATAGGGGGGCAATGTGGCAGATGTTGCAAGTGTATGGTGTAGGAGGTAGGTTACTGAAAGCAGTGAAGAGTTTTTACGAGGATAGTGAGGCTCAAGTTAGAGTATGTAGGAAAGAGGGAAATTATTTCCCAGTAAAAGTAGGCCTTAGACAAGGATGTGTGATGTCACCGTGGTTGTTTAATATATTTATAGATGGGGTTGTAAGAGAAGTAAATGCGAGGGTCTTGGCAAGAGGCGTAGAGTTAAAAGATAAAGAATCACACGCAAAGTGGGAGTTGTCACAGCTGCTCTTTGCTGATGACACTGTGTTCTTGGGAGATTCTGAAGAGAAGTTGCAGAGATTGGTGGATGAATTTGGTAGGGTGTGCAAAAGAAGAAAATTAAAGGTGAATACAGGAAAGAGTAAGGTTATGAGGATAACAAAAAGATTAGGTGATGAAAGATTGAATATCAGATTGGAGGGAGAGAGTATGGAGGAGGTGAATGTATTCAGATATTTGGGAGTGGAAGTGTCAGCGGATGGGTCTATGAAAGATGAGGTGAATCATAGAATTGATGAGGGGAAAAGAGTGAGTGGTGCACTTAGGAGTCTGTGGAGACAAAGAACTTTGTCCTTAGAGGCAAAGAGGGGAATGTATGAGAGTATAGTTTTACCAACGCTCTTATATGGGTGTGAAGCATGGGTGATGAATGTTGCAGCGAGGAGAAGGCTGGAGGCAGTGGAGATGTCATGTCTGAGGGCAATGTGTGGTGTGAATATAATGCAGAGAATTCGTAGTTTGGAAGTTAGGAGGAGGTGCGGGATTACCAAAACTGTTGTCCAGAGGGCTGAGGAAGGGTTGTTGAGGTGGTTCGGACATGTAGAGAGAATGGAGCGAAACAGAATGACTTCAAGAGTGTATCAGTCTGTAGTGGAAGGAAGGCGGGGTAGGGGTCGGCCTAGGAAAGGTTGGAGAGAGGGAGTAAAGGAGGTTTTGTGTGCGAGGGGCTTGGACTTCCAGCAGGCATGCGTGAGCGTGTTTGATAGGAGTGAATGGAGACAAATGGTTTTTAATACTTGACGTGCTGTTGGAGTGTGAGCAAAGTAACATTTATGAAGGGGTTCAGGGAAACCGGCAGGCCGGACTTGAGTCCTGGAGATGGGAAGTACAGTGCCTGCACTCTGAAGGAGGGGTGTTAATGTTGCAGTTTAAAAACTGTAGTGTAAAGCACCCTTCTGGCAAGACAGTGATGGAGTGAATGATGGTGAAAGTTTTTCTTTTTTGGGCCACCCTGCCTTGGTGGGAATCGACCAGTGTGATAATAAATAAAAAAAAAAAATATATATATATATATTAAATTTTTTTTTTTTTTTTTTTTTTTTTTTTTTTTTTTTTTTTTTTTTTTTTTCTCTCTCTATTATACACTTAACCCAGTATACTTAACACACTTATTCCCTTATAATTCCTAGTTTCTCTTGTTCCCTTTTCCCCTTATATAAAGGAATAATATATATGCTCTGCCAGCCTTTAGGTGCTTTACCTTCATCATACATTCCTGCCTATATATACCCATCCTGCTCTACTTCTCGTTAGTGTGACTTTGTAAATGGTCCAAGTCGGACCGAAACGTCATTGTAAGCTCCTCTCTTCTATGTGCGAGTTATTTGTGTATCGTTCCAGTCACGATATTGTGCCTTTTTTTGCTATTCATACACATATTTAACTAATACATCATTGACATGTTCAGTGAAAGTATTATTTAAGAAGGATTGTTTTGCCTTTTCAGATCACTTCATGAGATCACTAATCAAAGCTCAGGACATTTATTTGCATTATAATAACTATCTAGTCATCTAATAGCAAAATCTTGAAATATTTTATTTTTAGCTAATATAAACATTCATAATGAGTGTATCGGCAACTGCACTCAGGGAAAAGTCCCCTAGATTTGATACTGTGAATAAGCTTATAGAGGCACAGATTATCACTGAAAAAGAGCTGAAGGAGGTGCAAGAGAGGCTTGCTTCAGTACTCAGCCCATATGGTTTTGAGTGCCACCCTTTTAAAATTGGTTGGTACAATGAGCAGGTTGCAGAATGCTTCCATCTGCCATACCACAGTGATACCTTATCATTTATTATCATTAGTACTCCAAGTATGTTTGAGAAGGCATTCATTCCATTCTTAAAATTGATGGACTGTGCAAGCATTAACCGTGACCCCATAGATCAGTGCATGATCCAGTGCTTTTCTGCAATAAAAGAGGCATTCTCAAACACGAGTGTTGAGATCATACACGATTTTGAGATGACTCCAAACAGACGACCCAAAGTTTTGGTCCAGACAGCAGGACATGTTGCTGGTGCTGTACGTTTCTATCAGCGCAAGGACTTAACTTTTGACCCATGGGATCCCAAGAAAAAGGTGTTTGGTGTATGTCTACATCCAAGCTATGGTGGCTGGTTTGCACTCCGTGGTGTTGCGATTTTCACAACCCTCAAGTTCCCTCAACTGCCTAGACAGCAACCCAGGTTAGTCATATATATGTACAGTACAGTACTGTATAGTTTTTCTATATTTAAATCATAAGTTAACTCTTAAAGCATCTGTTACCAATGAGGGTTCATGAGGTCAGGTTTATAAGTAAACTAGTTAATTGTTTGTCTCCTATGTATGGGTTAATTGTGTATTGTTCCAGTCACAGTATTGTGTGTTTTTTATTCTTTGTAAACAAAATGTGTTTAAGGCTTGTTTGTATATATAAGCGAGCTATCACTATATTCGTCTTAAAAATAGCAGGATTGTGTCATCCACTGTACTATGGCAGCCTGTTAAAATATAATGGTTAGTGCACTGATTTGCTAGTTCTAGGAATAGCTCACCTTGGAATCATAATCCACCCTTTCAGTTCTCACTGTGTTAGTGTTTCAAAGTAACAGTTTATATGCTAAACAGAGTACAATTTTATCTTAAATTACAGGAGTCTTTAAAATAAATAGTGAGAAAGCAAATGAAAAGTTGAAGACCAGGAGTAGATTTGAAGTACATACTATACAGGCAGATGGATATTATGTAGTGTTGAAGTGACTTGGTGGAATAGCTCGTTAAGGTGGCTATGAAGAATTTTTGTCATAATATAGCTCAAAATGAATACTAAAACAAAAGAATGTTTGTAGGTAGTAGTAGTATGCTGGTGCATATTTTTAAGCTTGCCATTAAAACATTGGACTAATAAAAGGTTAAGCCCAGATTTCTCTATTAACCCTTTCAGTGTCACAACCCTAAAATTAAAAGTGCTGACAGTGTCGTGATTTTTCAGCATATTTTTTTTATCTTCTGAAATAGGGAATCTTTTTCAGAAGGTAATGACATCAAAAATTGGAAATTTGTGGAAAACTCTTGGAATTACACAGGCACAGAGTGAGTGAGTCACTTTACACCAGCAATTTTGCCCACTGCTTCTTAGTTTGAGCCATTTCCACTGCTCAATTTGACCCAGTTCCTAAATGTAAAAAGTGTAGCAAAACAGTACAGTGAATCCTCGCTATAACAGACCGCAATGTAACAGACTTCAGAAATAACAAAATCCACTGGGTAATTTATACTTTTAACTTCAGTGTTTATTAGTCTATCTGTGAATTGTGTGCACAGTGCTCTCGGTACCCTACTGCTTTTATTTTTAACATTACTCTGATTTAACAGACACTTGGAGAATCATCTTTATTAGTGTGTTATACTTATCAAGAGATTATTATACTACAATGCTGTAAACACAATACAGTACCATGCACATAATTTAAAATTGCAGCATACTGTAATAAACATTGAAAATAAAGGAGTTTTACCTGGCACATTTTGTATATTATTTTAGTCCATTAAATTGAAGTCTTAACTCTAGAGCTTACAGTACAATAGGACCCCCTTATCTGTCGGGGATATGGGGATACCGAAACTGCGGATAGTAGCATACCCCGTATATGTCTTTTTAGTTTACATACGTGCCTATTATAAAGGTTAATTGATTACCTGTAGTAAGTGGAGAATAATCACTTTCACTAATGGAAAGCACTTCATAGCTTCACTACGTTTACTTTAGGCCATTATTAAGCTAAATAAGGCTGATTTTTGGGCCATGGTAAACTGTGGATAACTGAAACTGCGGATACTGGACCCACGGATACAGGGTTCTGCTGTATTTGGAATAGGACTGCAATAGAAAAAGTGATGAAGTAAATGATTACTAAATAGAACTTTGAAAGTTACACTATTCTAAATGAGATACAGGAAGAAATTTTTTTTCATCTAAAGAACAGTCAGTTTGTATTGTACTTCATGAAGCACTAGAACTAGTGGAGGTTCGATATTTTACTGTATCTGTTAATCACTACACAGCCTGTCTAGTCAGACTGGTGATTGTCTCATCTATCATTCAGATACTATGACAATATAATTGACATGTTTGAGCAAAAAGAATGAAAAGTGTAATGAAAGTGATGTGCGAATTTGATGTATGCTTACAGATGACATTAGACTTTGGTACTGTACTGGTATGTCCCTCAGCATGGAGATGATTACATCGACTCCAGGCTGAGGGACTGATTATTCAAACTCCTTCTGGTCTTCACCATTCTTCTTTGTATTGGACTGATGAAGCCACAGTGTAGCAAAACTTTTCCACAGTAAAGATAACCAGGTGTTACACATGAATCTAATTTATCAACTTGTCAGTTCTCTGAACCATTTATCTACACTTACGGACATCCCAATATGTGGAATTCTCATGGGGTACATAGCATCAGAGATATTACTGCATAACTAAAATTAATAGAACATTTATTCATATAATTTCATCATACCTTGAGCATGAGATGTGATATTGGAATATATTAACATAAATATAGTATTGTGAACTTGATTTTTTTAATATAATGCAGGATTTCTGATTTCTTCCTGATAGTGATATACTGAAAACTGAAGAGGAGGTTGTTGAGCTGTTACAGCGCTACAATGACAACTGGCAGGATTGGACATTCAGAGACATTGCCAATGTTAAGGAAAGATATTCTCAGGAACAGAAAGAATACTTCAGTACCAAGCCTGGGGAGAGAAAGAAACTGATTGAAAAGTACCACAGCATTAATTCATAGTAGTGTATAGGATGGGAAATCTAAACTTTTAAACATGTTCAGATAATAATAGTTAAACTGTACTGTATTGTATTCAGATAGGCAGCACACATTTAATATAGTGAAATAGTTTATCAGCTTCTGAAATCTTTAAGATCATGTATAGATAATCCTGTACATATTGTAAAAGTGTAGAATGTCTAGCATAGGGAAGCCTTTCCTTGTCCATTGGTTGTACTAGCTGTATACCACTGTATATTAGTACGATGATACTTCTCATATCCTATATGGTCCTAGACCGGTTCGGAAACACGGTTTCCGGACATGTGGGACTAGACACTGGGCTCAAATAACAGCCTCCCAGATTTCACGGACCACAACTTTTCAAATGGGTTGTGGACAGTGGATGCTCCAAATACTCCAAAAGTGTTTCGACACCTACCCTTGCTGCTGAACTTTTTGGTCTTGGAGGCATTGGGTCGTCTTTGTCACTTTCGGAATGTTCCGGGTGCAACACTGATTCTGCAATCTCTGCATCTGTTAGAGACTGCACACCAGGGTCGTCTTTGTCACATTAGCCAATTGTGCATGTAATCATCTGTAGTTTTTTTCCCAGCCTTGAGTAACTGGAAATCTTTCATCTCAAATCCATCAATATCAATAACTGGATTAATTCCATGAAGAAGTCGATTCCAGCCATTGGCGAGAGTTGATGGCGGGACATTCCAGGCCTGGATGAGGTTATGAATGACAACATGCAAGTTGTACTTTTTAAGGTTGTCCAGGGTCAAGGCTCCCACATCTCTGCCTTTTTCGTCAGTTACCACCATCACATCCTCCCAGAATCTTTGGCGATATAGCCTCTTAAAAGCCACAAGTACACCTTGATCCATGGGTTGGATGAGTGATGTGGTATTCGGTGGCAGGAACATAACTCTGATACGGCCATGATGATCAACCAGTTCAGACAAGTGGGGATGTGCAGGAGCATTGTCAGGGAGAAAGAGAGCCTTAACACGGTTTCGACCCTTTCCCAGGGCCTGTTCGGATAATGGCAGGCCGGATATGCAAGGTATCACTATGTATTATTTACAGTGGACCCTTGGTTTTTGTGATTAATCCATTCCAGAGAGTCTGCCGAAAACCAAAATTCACTAACACCATAACCTTTTTCCCCATAAGAAATAATGTAAATCCAATTAATCCATTCCAGACACCCAAAAGTATTAACCCTTTGACTGTTTCGGCAGTATATTTACGTCTTGCGAGCCAGTGTGTTTGACGTATATATACTCAAAAATTGTAGCAGCTTCAAATCAAGCAGGAGAAAGCTGGTAGTCCCACATGTGAGAGAATGGGCCTGTGTGGTCAGTGTGCACCATATAAAAAAAATCCTGCAGCACGCAGTGCTTAATGAGAAAAAAAAAATACAACCGTGTTTTTGGATTAAAACGCCGACTTTGAAGTGTATTTAGTATAGTTTTATGATTATATTCTCATTTTTGTAGTCACATTTGATAGAATGGAAAACATATTATAGAAATAGAGGTGATTTTGATTGGTTTTACTATGAAAAGGACCTTAAAATAGAGCTCAAAGTAGGGGAAATGTTTGATTTTTGTTGATGTTCAAGAGTAAACAAATGTCATTGTCTAATAAATGTTCAACTAGCCATTCTAATATGCAGTCATGAATGGGTTGATGTTATTTATACAATTATTACAATATTGCAATAGTCTGCATAACAGTAAATCTTCTATTTTTTGTTTGAATAAAAATTCAAAATAGAAAGCAAGAGTAATATCAGAGGGGCCTGGAGACGTGACTGATGAACAAGGAAAATGTTATTTTAGAGCCGGGAATGTCTGCATTGTTCATTCTGGACCCTATTTTGAAATTGGCATATTTTTTAATTTGCATGAAATTGGCCAAATTGCCAATTTCTGATCACTTTATTGGGTAGTTGAAATTGGTAAATGGGCAGTTTCTCATACTCAGTCAATAGAACAAATGGAGTTCTAAAGAAATAGTTACGAGTTTGGTTGACTGGAACAATGGAATTAGCTGAAAATAGGGCTCAGAGTGGGGGAAATCGCCGATTCGTAAATATTGCTGAGGTCGCTAACTTCACGAGAGCGTAATTCCATAAGTTTTCCATCAAATTTCATTCTTTTGGTGTCATTACCTTCGGCTAAAGATTCTCTATCATAAGTTTTTTTTTTTTTTCTCGACACCAGGAGACACCTCAGGATTTGGGTTTTCAACAGTCGAGGGGTTAATCGCTGAAGAAGGCACCTTCTCCCCTCTCTCTCTTCCTCCTCCCCTGGAGCAGTTTCCTCAGCTGTGGTCTGTTGCTCTTGCAGCGGTTAGCTCCTCACTGTGGTCCTCCACCAACTCTTCCACATCCTGGTCACTCACGTCCAACCCCATGGAATTCCCCAATGCCACAATACATTCCACAACATTCTTTACCAAAGGGCTGGCACTATGAGCTTTCTTTGGGCCCATGGTGGCTTGTTTAGCATTTGCAAGCACAAAAAAAAATGGATTATTAAGAAATGTTTCATATGAACGTGGAGGGTGATGCTCACTCGCCGAGAAACAGTGGCAGACTGATTCTTGAATGCGTCTGTGTGAGGCTTTGTGTGCGTAGGGCCACTGGGACACGTACCATACGACCACCGAAATCCAAGGGAAATCACGTAAACAAAGTGTGTTTTGACAAAAAAAAGTTGCTGATAACCAAAATTCACGAAAACTGAGACTCAAGAAAACCGAGGGTCCACTGTATTTTGAAGCGCTGCTTTATTATTATTATTGTTTATTTTGAAGAATACCAGATTTTTTTTTTTTTTTTTTTTTTTTTTTTTTTTTTTTTTTTTTTTTTTTTTTTTTTTTTTTTTTTTAGCTTGAGCAGCAAATATTCTTTGTATGTACCTGTGTTCATAGGGTGTGGTAATATTGTAATGGAATGAGTATTGTGAAGGAAAATGCATTATGAAAACAGTTTCCTCTCCATATTGTCTTTTCCACCTTTTTTTTAAACAAGTTTTTTTTCTTTTTCTTGAACTTGGATAGCATTGTGTTTTGCATCTGTGATGGCCATTTCTTTTTGAAAGTTGGATTGCTACATTTTTTGCTTTAAATCCAAAGTTGTAATAATATTGTAATGCAGTCAGTATTGTGATGTTAACTGTATAATAAAAACTGATTTTTCACCATACAGTATTTTTGCATTTTTTCAAATAAGCATTTTTTAAGATTGACAGCATATGTTTTGCACCATTTTGGCTGTCCCTCACCTAGGCAGGATAACCCCAAAAAAAAGAGACTTTCACCATCATTCACACTATCACTGTCTTTGCAGAGGTGTATGGATATGACAATTTAGATGTCACTAAACAGCAAATATCCCAAACCCCTCCTTTAACCCTTTCAGGGTTGGTGCCGTACTAGTACAGCTTGCACGCCAGGGTTGGTGCCGTACTAGTATGCATAAATTCTAGCACCTTCAAATCTAGCGAGAGAAAGCTGGTAGGCCTACATATGAAAGAATGGGTCTATGTGGTCAGTGTGCATGGTATAAAAAACATCCTGCAGCATACAGCGCATAATGAGAAAAAAAACTGTGTTTTGGGTTTAAAACGGCAACTTTGCAGTGTATTTTCATATATTTATTTATTTATTTATTTATTTAGAAATTTTAGCATACATACAGAGGTATGGTTGTATTCTAGTTTTCCTGGTCTCATTTTATAGAATGGAAGACTTATTATGGAAATTGAGATGATTTTGATTGGTTTCACAATGAAAAGTACAGTGGACCCCCGCATAGCGACCTTAATCCGTGCAAGAGGGCTGGCTGTTATGCGAAATGTTCGGTATGCGAATGAATTTTCCCCATAAGAAATAATGGAAATCAAATTAATCCGTGCAAGACACCCAAAAGTATGAAAAAAAAAATTTTACCACATGAAATATACATTTTCCTACACACAAAGAGAAGGATACATGCACAATAGTAGAGTACAGTGGACCCCCGCATAACGATGGCATCACATAGCGATTATTTCGCATACCGCTTACTTTAATCGCAAAATTTTTGCCGCGCATACCGATTAAAAACCCGCTCACCGATTTTCGTCCAAGACGCGTCTAATGTGCGCCCTCACCCAGCCTCACATGTGCCGCCCGTGCCATTGTTTACCAGGCAGCCTCCGCGCTAACATCCAAGCATACACTCGGAATATTTCGTATTATTACAGTGTTTTCGGTGGTGTTTCTGGAAAATAAGTGACCATGGGCCCCAAGAAAGCTTCTAGTGCCAACCGTACACCAATAAGGGTAAGGATACCCATTGAAATGAAGAAAGAGATCATTGATAAGTATGAAAGTGGAGTGCGTATTGCCGACCTAGTCAAGTTGTACAAGAAACCCCAATCAACCATCGCTACTATTGTGGGCACCAAAAAGACAATCAAGGAAGCTGTTCTTGCCAAAGGTTTAACTGTGTTTTCGAAACAAAGATCGCAAGTGATGGAAGATGTTGAGAGACTCTTATTGGTGTGGATAAATGAAAAACAGCTAGCAGGAGATAGCGTCTCTCAAGCGATCATATGTGAAAAGGCTAGGAAGTTGCATGACGATTTAATTAAAAAAAGGCCTGCAACTAGTGATGATGTGAGTGAATTTAAGGCCAGCAAAGGTTGGTTTGAGAGATTTAAGAAGCGTAGTGGCATCCATAGTGTGATAAGGCATGGTGAGGCTGCCAGTTCGGACCACAAAGCAGCTGAAAAATATGTGCAGGAATTCAAGGAGTATATAGAAACTGAAGGACTGAAACCTGAACAAGTGTTTAATTGTGATGAAACAGGCCTGTTCTGGAAGAAAATGCCAAGCAGGACCTACATTACTCAGGAGGAAAAGGCACTCCCAGGACATAAGCCTATGAAAGACAGGCTTACTCTTCTCATGTGTGCCAATGCTACTGGTGATTGCAAAGTGAAGCCTTTATTAGTGTATCACTCTGAAACTCCCAGAGCGTTCAGGCAAAAGAATGTCCTCAAGGATAATTTGTGTGTGCTGTGGAGGGCAAACAGTAAGGCATGGGTCACTAGGGAATTTTTCTATAACTGGTTACACCATGCATTTGCCCCCAATGTGAAAGATTACCTAACTGAAAAGAAATTAGAACTTAAGTGCCTCCTGGTGTTAGACAATGCCCCTGGTCATCCTACAGACGTGGCAGAGCGACTTTATGGGGACATGAAATTCATTAACATCAAGTTTTTGCCTCCTAATACCACTCCTCTCCTGCAGCCCATGGACCAGCAGGTTATTTCCAACTTCAAGAAACTGTACACAAAAGCTCTGTTTGAAAGGTGCTTTGTAATGACCTCAGAAACTCAACTGACTCTAAGAGAGTTTTGGAGAGATCACTTTAATATCCTCAATTGTGTAAACCTTATAGGTAAGGCTTGGGAGGGAGTGACTAAGAGGACCTTGAACTCTGCTTGGAAGAAACTGTGGCCAGAATGTGTAGACCAAAGGGATTTTGAAGGGTTTGAGGCTAACCCTGAGAGGAGTATGCCAGTTGAGGAATCCATTGTGGCATTGGGAAAGTCCTTGGGGTTGGAGGTTAGTGGGGAGGATGTGGAAGAGTTGGTGGAGGAGGACAATGAAGAACTAACCACTGATGAGCTGATAGATCAACTTCAAGAGCAAGAGGCCAGACCTGGGGAAACTGGTTCAGAGGAGGGGAGAGAGAAATTGAAGAAGTTGCCTACTACAAAGATAAAGGAAATCTGTGCAAAGTGGCTTGAAGTGCAAACCTTCATGGATGAAAATCACCCTCACACAGCTATTGCAAGCCGTGCTGGTGACTATTACACTGACAATGTTGTGAAACACTTTAGGGAAGTGATAAAGGAACGAGAGGTACAGGCCACTATGGACAGATATCTTGTGCGAAAGAAGTCCAGTGACTCTGAAGCTGGCCCTAGTGGCATTAAAAAAAGAAGGGAAGTAACCCCAGAAAAGGACTTACTACCTCAAGTCCTAATGGAAGGGGATTCCCCTTCTAAACAGTAAGAAGATAATGCTCTCCCCTCCTCCCATCCCATCAATCATCACCAGATCTTCAATAAAAGTAAGTGTCATGTAAGTGTGCATGCCTTTTTCAGTTTGTGTGTATTAAAATTAATATTTCATGTGGTAAAAAAAAATTTTTTTTCATACTTTTGGGTGTCTTGCACGGATTAATTTTATTTCCATTATTTCTTATGGGGAAAATTCATTCACATAACGATTATTTCGCATAACAATTACCCCTCTTGCACGGATTAAAATCGTTAACCGGGGGTCCACTGTAGTACATGCACAATATATATTGTGCATGTACTACTCTACTAAATGAAGAATAAATGACACTTACCTTTATTGAAGATGCAGCAATGACTGATGAGACACTGTGTCCTGGGAGTGCCTTTTCCTCCTGAGTACTGTAGGTCCTGTTTGGTATTTTCTTCCAGAACAGGCCTTATCACACTGTGTATGCCACTACGATTCTTAAATCTCTCAAACCAACCTTTGCTGGCTTTAAATTCACCAATATGAGCACTAGTTCCAGGCATTTTCCCCTGTTCACCTGGGTGTTAGTCGACTGGTGTGGGTTGCATCCTGGGAGACAAGATTAAGGACCCCAATGGAAATAAGTTAGACAGTCTTCGATGACGCACTGACTTTTTTGGGTTATCCTGGGTGGCAAATCCTCTGGGGTTAATTGTTTCTTGGTATTCTCAATAAGCCACACCAACAACGGTGGTACAGCAGCAGCAGCAGCAGCTGACGGTGGTACAGCAGCAACAGACGATGCTACAGCAGCAACAGACGATGCTACAGCAGCAGCAGACGATGCTACAGCAGCAACTGACGATGTTACAGCAGCAGCAATCGATGCTACAGCAGCAGCAGACGATGCTACAGCAGCAGCAGCAGCTGACGGTGGTACAGCAGCAGCAGCAGCAGCTGTACCACCAATAGTAGCGATGGTTGATTGGGGTTTATTATACAACCTGGCCAGCTCGGAGACACGCACTCCACTTTCATACTTATCAATGATCTTTTTCTTCATCTCCATAGTAATTCTCACCCTTATTGCTGTAGGGTTGGCACTAGAAGCTTTCTTGGGGCCCATGGTCACTTATTTTCCAGAAAAAATCACCAAAAACACTGTAATAATACGAAATGTTCCGATTGTATGCTTGGATGTTACCGCGGAGGCTGGCTGGTAAACAATGCCACCGGCGGAACATGTGAGCGTGGCTCAGGCCGCACATTGGACGCGTCTCGGACGAAGGGCGGTGAGCGGGTTTTTGGGCGGTATGCGAGGCAAAATTTTTGCGATCAAAGCGTCCGGTATGCGGATTGTACGGTATGCGATGCGTCCGGTATGCGGGGATCCACTGTACCTTGAAATTTAGCTCAAAGTAGCAGAAATGTTCGATTTTTGCCAAAGTTCAAAGGTAAACAAATCATGCCATGCGTCCAATACACGTCAACTGGTGAGTGTAATATTCTTTCACAAGTGCCCAGATATTATTTATACCATTTCTACGCCACTTCTACACGAATGCAGTAGTCTGCACAACATAAATCTTCTATTTTTTGTGAGAAAAATTCAAAATGGAAAGCAAAAGAAATGTAACAGAGGCCTGGGGACATGAGTAATGAACAGAGGAAATGTTATTTTAATGCCAGAAATGTCTGTCTTGTATATTCTGGACCCTATTTGGAAATTGGCATCTTCTGAAATTTGTGTGAAATTGGCAAAATTGCCAATTTCTGACCACGTTATTGGATAGTGGAAATCAGTAAATGGGTGGTTTCTTGTACTCATTCAATAGAAAAAATGGAGTTCTAGCGAAATAGGTTTGATTTTTGTCGACTGGTATATTGGAATTGGCCGAAAATAGGCCTCAAAGTGGGCGAAATCGCCGATGCGTAAACATCGTCGAGACCGCTAACTTCGCGAGAATATAACTCCGTAAGGTTTCCATCAAATTTCATACTTTTGGTGTCATTATGATCAAGAAAAGACTCTATCATTTCATAAGAAAAAATAATTTTTTTTTTCCGACCCTGAGAACAAGTTTAGGAGAGGCCCTGCCGACCCTGAAAGGGTTAAAGTGCACTGTGCATCCCACCTCCAGGACTTGAATCTGGCTAACTGGTTTCCCTGAATCCCTTCACAAAATATTACCCTGCTTACATTCCAACAGTTCATCAAATCCCAAAAACTGTCTCCACTCCTATCTAACACACTCACACATGTCTGCTGTATGTCCAAGCCCCTCACACATAAAACCTCTTACTCCCTCTAATCTCTTCTAGGACAATCCGTACCCCTCCTTCCCTCCACTACAGATTTATACTCCCTTCTAGTTATCCTATTTTCTCCATTCTTTAAATGACTGAACCATCACCACAACCCCCTTATTATTATTATTATTATTATTATTACTATTATTATTATTATTATTATTATTATTATTATCTGGAAGCTGAATTGGTAATTTCAAAGCTGTATATGCAAAGATTGTGATAGTAATGTAGTGCAAAGAGTATTGTAGATTTTGATATGTATAATAACTGTGTCCTATGTTTTATATAGTTTTTTTTTTTAAATGGCAGCAGATGTTTTGTACCTGATCCAGATATTTGTTTCAAAAGTGAATTGGTCATTTTTATGCTTTATATTCATAAGTTGTCATAATACAGGCACTCCTCACTTAACGACCAAGTTCTGTTCCGCATTCACTTTCGAGAACATGCCAGCTAACCCCTTTCTAGTGATCTTTTGTATTTCTTCCAGTCTTTCCTCTTCCAAGTGCTGCTGTGCTTCCTACTCTATTAAATTTTCGTTAGCTCTCTGGAGCTGGTCATAAGTCCACGCAGTCATTAAACAGGTAGGTCATTAAGTGAGGAGTGTCTATTGTGGTGCAGTATGTATTATATACCTGGAGGGTATTCTGAGGGTCAGTACCCTGCAGTCTGGTTCATGACCATGTAATGAAAGCTAGTTAATCTCTCTTGTATATTAATTATCTTTCCAACGTGAGATGGATGGAAAACTGCATATTTTTAGTTGTGGTAATAAATTTACAGCATGACATTTGTATTTTATACTAAAATGTGTAATAATTCAACACTCAAACAGTGATTGCATCCCTCTTCTGTAACTCATTAAACCTTATGCACTAAAAACATGTCAGTAGTAAGTCCATAGCGAAAAAATTGCTATGAAACTTGAAACGGTGATGGAATTTGACGTTCTCCATAATTCTTGTCTCTGGAAGGAATTTCCATAAATAAAACTTTGACAATTTAATTAAAGCCTTTCTGAACCCCCTCCACACTTGCCTTTTTCAAAATACATATATACTGTGCAGAACAAGCCACATGGGGATGGAAATCTTAAGCTCAAGATTTCTTGCACTTGTGCATCTTCAGGATCTGCAAAGTTGCAAGACTGCAACAGATAGGATGGGAAATTCTCTAAGGCAAGGCAGAAGGTATCAGTGGCAACCCATGTCAGAGTGAGAGCCACCACCAACCTAAACACCTTCCTCCTGTTCCCTCTCAGCCTTCCAGGGTAAAGAGAGGTGAGGCACCACAGAGGTTTACAGAAAGCGCATTATAGAATACAGTGGACCCTCAGTTTTCGTGATTAATCCATTCCAGAGAGTCTAACAAAAACCGAAATAATATTTCCTATAAGAAATAATGTAAATCCAATTAATCTGTTCCAGATACCCAAAAGTATTAACAAAAAATACATTTTATAGAGAATAACTATAGTTTTCCATACAGAAAACAATGAAAAGTATACAGCACTAATGATATGGATAAATGAACATTTAAATCACTTTTACCTTTATTGAAGACTCTTGTTGGCGTATGGAAAATGGCAAGGAGGGGGGAGGGAGACGAGTTTATTGTTTGGAGACAGAACATAATGCTTCAATATGACACTAATATCAACTCTGCAGCTTATTTATCTATCACAATTCATCTAATATGAGATAATAGACAATATTAATAACACAGAAACATGATAAATACTCTAGAATGAACAAAATATGTCATTACATATGTGACAAGTGGTGGTGGTGCTGGGTTTATCTGGGCCACTGGCAGCATAAGCCGTATGGTGGTGGTGGCAGCGGCAGCGGCCACCATCACTAGTCACACTGAAACAGTGTATGTAATTTATAAAAAAGAAATATTTACACTTTATAAATAAGAAATATTTACATTTACCTTGGAGGAGATGCTGGCAGGGGTTTAGGGTGGTGGAAGATATGCAGGGTGGCATATGTTGTCAGTGGCCCTATATACCTCCAACAACATTGGAGGAGTTAGTTTCATGTTTTTTGTGTCGTCTTTTCTCTATCGCTTAACTTACTCGCTTACTGTTAATGCTACACTTTATTGCTGGCTGGCGCTATAGCCTTTTTCGACTCCTGCTGCTTTAGTATCATACATATCGTAGAATCACTGAAGAAGGCACATTCTCCCATCTCTCTTCTTCCTCCTTCACTTTGGTGCTTTGCTACGAGTTCTTTCTTGAATTCTATCATGTTTCTCACCTTTACCAAAGGGCTGGCACTAGGAGCTTTCTTTGGACCCTGGTGGCTTATTTAACAGTCAGACACGATAAACAAGCGCAAAAAACAATGCATTATTTCGAAATGTTTCGTATGACCTCGGAGGGTAATGTTCACTCGCTGAGGAACAATGCCCCACTGACTCAGAATGGTGTGTGGGAGGCTTTGTGTGCACACGGGCACTTGAACATGTTCTGTATAACTGACAAAACCAGAGGGAATTAACGAAAAGAGAGACCATATTTTGTCAAAAAAAAAAAATCAGCGATCACCGAAAATTACGAAATCAGAGGGTAACGAAAACAGAGGGTCCACTGTATTATTCTGGGTGTGAGGGGATGGCAGGTAGGCACTTAAGTCAGTGGTGTCCCTCACTCTGACATGGGTTGTCACTGACACCTGCCTTGCCTCGAGAGAATTTCCCCTCCTATCTGTTGCTGTCTTGCAACATTGCATAGCTCCTGAAGACACACACGAGTGCAAAACATCTTGAGCTAAAGATTTCCATCCCCATGTGGCTTGTTCTGCATTGTTAAGATTGCCTGTTTGTAATTTTATTGGACACATATATCTACTGTATATATTATGCGACAGCAGCTGTTATACACATAATGTTGCAGTATATTAGAAATGTCAGTTTTTATGGAAGTAATTTCCTTGATCTAAAAGCAATGTTTCTTTTAGGCCCATGTGATCAGGGACGAGAAGAGTGTAAACAAGCTTTCAGTTTATCACTTTGCAACCTGAAGCTGGATTATCTTGACCTGTTCCTGATACACTGGCCTGGTGTCCACAAGCTTAAGGTGATGACAGTATAAGGAAGCTTTTAAAAATATGCAGTAATATATTTTTAATTTTGAAATTTCTATTCACTTCAGCAATGGCCTCTTAAATTTAATGAAATGATATTTTAAAAAAAATATTACCTGTACAGTAGGACCCCACTTATATGGCAGGTTAGGTTCCAGGCTACTGTTGGAAAGCGGACATCACTGGAAAGCAGAATGCTATTTTTTCCTGCTTATAAATGTATGTAAATGCCAGGTAAAAGTTTACACTAACATATATTAAATTAGCAATATAACTAAGTATTAAAAACAATAAAAAGTAAAATACATACACAGTACACTCATTACTTGCCTTAAAATATTTGTAGTCTTAATGTAGGGTGAGAAGTGAGTAGTAATTATTATAAGAAGTCAGGTGTGGGAGATATGGTAGCCAGCCAGGACACCCCACCCACATGTAATATACTGCGCCATTTAAAATGCCCCAGAGCGATCAAGTACATGTACAGTATATTCATTACTTACCTTAAAATATTTGTAGTGTCAGTGTACGATGAGAAGTGAGTAGTATTTATTTGTAGGAAGTCAGGTGTGGGAGGTATGGTAGCCAGCCAGGACACCCCACCCGCATGTAATATACTATGACATTAAGAGCGCAATAGAGCAATAATATGCATATACAGTACTCATTGCTTTAAAATATTTGTAGTCTTAATGTAGGGTGAGAGGTGAGTAAATGAGGTAAAACGAATAAACGAGAGGGAGAGAGAGAGAGAGAACGAGTAAATGAAAGAGGAGAGAGACGCGGAGAATGTAAACAAGCAGACAAACTCGTCTGGTTTTGGCTTGTACATGGTCATCTACACCTAATATCTCATATTTGTTAATTTATTCTAATGTGGGTTGAATTTATCATGTTTATATGTTATGTAGCATGTTTATTATATACTGTAATTTTGAAAAACAAATCATAGATGGATTAATGAATGTTTATATTAATGTAATACAGTGGACCCTCGACCAACGATATTAATGTGTTCCTGAGAGCTCATCGTTAATCGAAATTATCGTTAGTCGAGCTAATTTTCCCCATAAGAAATAATGGAAATCAAATTAATCCATGCAAGACACCCAAAAGTATTGAAAAAAAAATTTTTACCACGTGAAATATTAATTTTAATACACACAAACTGAAGAAGACATGTACAGTTACATAACACTTACCTTTAATATTTTACAATTAAGAATAAAACTAAGTATGCCCGAAATGCCTAGCCATGCTAAGCGTTCTAGTGGTACACTCTGTAATCACAATTTTACTACATGTAAACCAAACAATAACCAAATTTCTATAAACTCAGCATTGTAATCCTTATAGAGAATAAACTTTGAATTGAATTGAATTGAATTTATTGAAGATCTGGTGATGATTGATGGGATGGGAGGAGGGGAGAGTGTGGATGATGTTAGTGTTTAGAAGGGGAATCCCCTTCCATTAGGACTTGGTGTCAAGTCCTTTTCCAGGGTTACTTCCCTTCTTCTTTTAATCCCACTAGGACCAGCTTAAGAGTCACTGGACCTCTGTCGCACAACATATCTGTCCATAGAGGCCTGTACCTCCCGTTCCTTTATGACATTCCTAAAGTGTTTCACAACATTGTCAGTGTCAAAATTAAACACTTGTTCAGGTTTCAATTCTTCACTGTCTATGTACTTCTTGAATTCCTGCACATATTTTTCAGCTGCTTTTTGGTCCGAACTGGCAGCCTCACCATGTCTTATCACACTATGTGTGAAACTACGATTCTTAAATCTCTCAAACCAATCTTTGCTGGCCTTAAATTCACTCACATCACCACTAGTTGCAGGCATTTTTCTAATTAAATCGTCATGCAACTTCCTAGCCTTTTCACATATGATCGCTTGAGAGATGCTATCTCCTGCTATCTGTTTTTCGTTTATCCACACCAATAACAGTCTCTCAACATCTTCTATCACTTGCGATCTCAGTTTCGAAAACATAGTTGCACCTTTGGCAAGAACAGCTTCCTTGATTGCCGTTTTCTTGGCCACAATAGTAGCGATGGTTGATTGGGGTTTTGTGTACAACCTGGCCAGCTCGGAGACACGCACTCCACTTTCATACTTAGCAATGATCTCTTTCTTCATATCCATAGTAATTCTCACCCTTTTTGCTATAGGGTTGGCACTAGAAGCTTTCTTGGGGCCCATGGTGACTTATTTTGCAGGTGCAATCACTAAAAATGCTGTGATATTATGAAATGTTCCGATTGTATGTTTGGATGGGACTGCAGTGGCTGGCTGGCTTGTAAACACTGGCCACAAGTGGATGCGTCTCAAGCGGAACGAATGGTGTTGGTCGAGTTTTTTAGCACTAGTCAAGGCAAGTTTTTTGCGTTAAAATGTATCGCTAGTCGGATTTAACGTTAGACGATGCCATCGTTGGTCGAGGGTCCACTGTATATGACATTTAATGCACCTCAGTGATTATTATTGCATATTATTATTATTAATATGCCATCCTTAAGACTAATAAGACACTCTTAGTGATTTTAATGTGTACCTGCACAGTGTGTAAGTTTGTTTAGGTACAGGTACAGGTACAGGTACACAAGTATAATTATCAGAGTGGATGTGTCAGTGGATGGGTCTATGAAAGATGAGGTGAATCATAGAATTGATGAGGGGAAAAGGGTGAGTGGTGCACTTAGGAGTCTGTGGAGACAAAGAACTTTGTCCTTGGAGGCAAAGAGGGGAATGTATGAGAGTATAGTTTTACCAACGCTCTTATATGGGTGTGAAGCATGGGTGATGAATGTTGCAGCGAGGAGAAGGCTGGAGGCAGTGGAGATGTCATGTCTGAGAGCAATGTGTGGTGTGAATATAATGCAGAGAATTCGTAGTTTGGAAGTTAGGAGGAGGTGCGGGATTACCAAAACTGTTGTCCAGAGGGCTGAGGAAGGGTTGTTGAGGTGGTTCGGACATGTAGAGAGAATGGAGCGAAACAGAATAACTTCAAGAGTGTATCAGTCTGTAGTGGAAGGAAGGTGGGGTAGGGGTCAGCCTAGGAAAGGTTGGAGGGAGGGGGTAAAGGAGGTTTTGTGTGCGAAGGGCTTGGACTTCCAGCAGGCATGCGTGAGCGTGTTTGATAGGAGTGAATGGAGACAAATGGTTTTTAATACTTGACGTGCTGTTGGAGTGTGAGCAAAGTAACATTTATGAAGGGGTTCAGGGAAACCGGCAGGCCGGACTTGAGTCCTGGAGATGGGAAGTACAGTGCCTGCACTCTGAAGGAGGGGTGTTAATGTTGCAGTTTAAAAACTGTAGTGTAAAGCACCCTTCTGGCAAGACAGTGATGGAGTGAATGATGGTGAAAGTTTTTCTTTTTCGGGCCACCCTGCCTTGGTGGGAATCGGCCAGTGTGTAATAAAAAAAAATAAAAAAATATATAAAATATGAAATATCTTTAAAACATTTGAAATTTTGGAGAGTTTCCAGACATAATGGAGAGATGCGGTGCTCATGGAGAATGTATACAAACTGGGTGGGGCATGGTGACTGTATTAGAAAGTCAGGTGGGGGGAGCTGTATATTGAGTTTTGGTCATAATTTTTAATGTCCATATTAGCAGGACATCGTAAGGTGAAATGCTGTAAAGCGGGGCCCTACTGTACTTGAAGTCTAGGTTTAAGGTTTCATATATTAATACTCCATTAGTTGAATAACAAAAGTTAAACTATAGTTTCATTGTAAAGCAGGAAGATTGCTTAAAAAATGTATTGTATAAAAATCTTTGTAAACTACACATTGCTGGAAAAGCACTGCTTTCATGTCTAGCTCATAATGCAGAACTGTCATAAACCTCCCACGCACGGTCTTTCTTTTACGGCTCTATGAGGATTGTTGAGAAGACCTCTAGTGCTTGCTTTTTTCTCCAGGTTGTGCACATTGTGGAAATGGAGACATCTATTTGTCATTGTTTGGGTCACCAAATTGCAGGGCTGCAAAACTTGCCTTTCACTACCGTGAACTTTCAGATACTTTGTTCCCTAGCATATTGCCTGTTGTCATTCACGACTCCAGCCAATCATTATCATTAGTATCAATGATTGGTTATCCATCAAATGGCCTCTTTTGCAACACAGCTAATCACAATAATTCTCATTACCAAAATTGTTCTAGTAACCATCTTTTGTATTCTCATTTATACTGCCTGAGTGCACAGGAATTACTAGTTGATAAGTGCTCTCCAAATAGCCATCAATGCACGTAATTCATCATGTTGGTCAGCGTGCTGCATGCTAGGGATAAATATCTCCATGAAAGCAACCATTTCCTATCATTATTACTTCCCCTTTCTACACGCATCTTAATTGCCATTTCCAGTCGTAATTTAAATGTGCAAATTGGATTCTCTACAAGTTAACTTTCTTCTACCATTGACAGATTATTTTATTTAACACTGGTCATCTCCCACAGAGGTAGGGTGACATGACAAAAAAGAAAACACTCACTATCATTCACTCAGTTGCTGTCTTGCCAGAAATGGCTGCTAGAGTTGCTATCCTGTAAACCTTGAGTAAACATTTGCATAAATGCATTCACTGGTGGTCACCAGATCATGATAAGGTCATCCAACTCAAATGTACCTCATGGGTCAGTATAGTATAATCATACTACTGCTCACTCTTTAGATTTCAAATGAACTAGAGCACTTGCATGAAGTGTCATACAAGCAGCCAAGCGTGCTTATGATGCAATTTTAATTTCCATTGCTTATCTGAATGCAGTATGGATAAAGGTGAAAATTGACAGGCAAGGTACTGGTAGTCTGAATTATTTCCAGATATGTAGATTTGTAGAATCCAGTCGAAGCTGAAACTGAATAGGATATTTTGCCCGGGTTTCCCATGGTCCACATCTGTCTCTGGACTTTTAGTCAAAATCCTTTGGAAATCTACTGCTTTAGATTTTACTACTTGCATAGATGAACCATTTACTGCTTTTGAACTTAAATCAGCATTGTCAGTGTCATCCTACAGCAGCTGGGCCCAATGATAATGTTGTCATGCTTTGGCATTTATGCTCCTTGGCATTAGACCTATTATTATCCCTCTTCAGTTGTGTTTGGTCTGCAGGAATGTTACCCATTCACTGGAAGTTTTGCTATGGTCCTTTCAGAAAATCAGTTATATCCAGCTGTGATCCCTCTCACTATAGAGCCGTGGCTCTTATTTGTTCCTCTTTCTCTTGCCAGCCTGATGATCCAAGAAATCGAGAACTAAGAAACCAAAGCTGGGCTTCCCTGGAGGAGATCTACAAGTCAGGAAAAGTTCGTGCTATTGGTGTCTCCAATTATACCGTGTCTCATCTTGAAGATCTTCAGCATGCTACAGTCTTGCCTCATGTTAACCAAGTAAGAAACAAGGATTTACACTCATATGCCCTAAGCATATATGCAGTAGTTAAAAAGAAAAAAATCCTTAGAAAAAATGCTTGATAGGGATCTTTGCACAAAAAAATTGGTCTGTGGGTGTGAACAATTGGTGCATGGGGTAGATACATGCTGTGCCTGCTAAAATTATTCATAATTTTTTATTTTTTTATTTTATTTAGAAATTTGAGCACACATACAGAGGTACAAAAAATACAGATAAGAGCAGCATGCCAAAGCCACTTATACTATGCATAGCATTACGGGCTGGCTTAATTGATATTCAACCCAATCCTTTTGATTTATCAGTGATAGTTTGAGCAAATATGTTAATACCTTGTTTTGAAATATTAGAAGAAATACAATAATTCTCAAATAAGTGTTTCTCAGTACAATATTTAAAATTATGGTTCCACTAGTGAGGTAAGAGCTTCTCCAGAAGCTCTAGTTCTCATATGACTCGCAACAAACGCCAGGTGGTAAGAGATTAGTACAGGCAACACCCAACATGACTTGTCCCCCCCCCTCCTTCCTTTCCCTTTGCATAACTATTTTTCTTCCTTAGTAGAATAACTTCTACAAACAAATTTTAGGATATAAAATTGGTTCCCAGGAATAGAATCCTTATTAAAAACATCATGCCTATTGGAAGTCATAGTTTAACTCAGAATAGCTCAACTATTGACTGCTTTGCTGAAATTAGTTAGGCTGTAGTGCAGTATATAAAAGAGTTCTGTAAAAGAGTTGGCTGTATGCTTAATCCTTAAGCTGTCCAAACGTAGATTACATTTGCTCGCGTAGCGCTCCAAATGTAGATCTACGTTTTTTGTTTTACATTCTTTCTTAGGGAGAAAATTATGGTCGGGGCGCTACGCGTGCAAACGTAGATGTACGTTTGGACAGTTTAACCCTTTGGGGGTTTCGGCCGTACCAGTACGGCTTACGCACCAGGGTTTTTGACGTACTAGTACGCATAAATTCTAGCGCCCTCAAATCTAGCAAGAGAAAGATGGTAGGCCTACATATGAAAGAATGGGTCTATGTGGTCAGTGTGCGCAGTATAAAAAGAAATCCTGCAGCACACAGTGTGTAATGAGAAAAAAAAAAACTGACCGTATTTTTGGATTAAAACAGCGACTTTGCACTGTATTTTTGTATGATATTTATTGTTGTATTCTAGTTTTCTTGGTCTCATTTTATAGAATGGAAGAGATATTACAGAAATTGAGATGATTTTGACTGGTTTTACAATGAAAAGTACCTTGAAATTGAGCTCAAAGTAGCAGAAATGTTCGATTTTTACCAAAGTTCAAAAGTAAACAAATCATGCTAAGCATCCAATACACGTCAACTGGTGAGTCTGATATTCTTTCACAAGTGCACCGATATTATTTATACCATTTCTACACTAATGCATAACAGTAAATCTTATTTTTTTTTTTTTTTTTTTTTTGTGAGAATGAAAAATCAAAGTGGAAAGCAAAAGAAATGTAAGAGGGGCCTGGGGATGTGACTAATGAACAGAGGAAATGTTATTTTAGTGCCAGGAATGTCTCTCTTGTTTATTCTGGACCCTATTTGGAAATCGGCATCTTTTGAAATTTGTGTGAAATTGACAAAATTGCTAAATTCTGACCACTTTATTGGATAGTTGAAATCGGTAAATGGGAGGTTTCTTGTACTCACTTGATAGAAAAAACGGAGTTCTAGTGAAATAGTTATGATTTTTGTCGACTAGTACACTGGAATTGGCCGAAAATATGGCTCAAAGTGGGCAAAATCGCCGATGCGTAAACATCGTCGATACCCCTAAATTCAGGAGAGCATAATTCCATAAGTTTTCCATAAAATTTCATACTTTTGGTGTCATTATGATCGGGAAAATATTCTCTATCTTTTCATAAGATTTTTTTTTTTTTTTTTTTTTTTTTAACCCTGAGAACAAGTCTCTGAGAGGGCCTGGCAACCCCCAAAGGGTTAAGGGTTAAAAAGACAAATGGGGCTGAAGATGAGTGATTGGAAAACAGCAAAGTTATAATGCCTGTAGTGAATTAGTGGTAGAAATATGGTCATTGCACACAAGTGAATTCACAAAGCGAGAAAAACCTGTACGACACATTACGTTGTAAAACTTCTCTTAAATGGATGGTAAGACACGTAATGTATGGTAAGACATGTTGCACATGTCTTACCATACATTTTAGTGCTAAAATACTTATAATAAAATACTTTTAATACAGGTCTTTTATGTTACTCGTAAAGAATTCTCTTTGATATTGGTGTTTAACATGCAGAATATTACGGATTGTGTAAATTAATAAACCATTTATTGCAGGTAGAGTATCATCCACATTATCTGCAGAAGGAGTTAAAGCAATTCTGCAAAAGCCAAGGAATTCATTTTCAGGCTTACTCCTCTCTAGGAACTACTGTGAAGGAGAACCCACTTTTGCAAGACCCAAGTGTGATCCGCTTGGCCAACAAACATTCCTGTTCACCTGCCCAAATTTTGCTTTACTGGGCTACACAGCAAGGTGTTAGTTAGTATCAACGAGTCTTGTGAAATTTACTAGGAAACTGCCAGTTTGTTAAAAAATTAATTTTCATTTTGTAAAACTTTTTATCATGTGTAATGATTCAATATCAGAATAATTAGCTTTAATCTAGTTTTGAGTTTGGTTAGTTTAATTTTAGTGCAGAAAGCCTTACTAAGTATAAAAGATTTTTTCCTGCTGTCATTGCCTGGGGGGGGGAGGCTTCAATTCCCCAAAATTCTCACAGCATCCCTACAAAGCTCCCCAAATAAAAAAAATACTACTACTAACCCTAGCCATCCCCCAACCCTTTCCATTTAGATATCCACCCCTAAGTTTCCCCATTACAGAAATTCTAGTGCTGTCCCTGTCTGCAGACTACCTAGTAAGCTATATATAAAAAAGGTGATACCTACACTGCAACAGTGTAGAAATTGCTGGCGTTTTGGTCACCCAGCGAAATTTTGCAGATCTATAGCCGAATGCCCAGTCTGTGGTGCCGACGACCATTCTAATACATCTTGCAGTCAACCTCCATCTTGCCTTAATTGTAATGAAGCTCACCCTTCGTACTCCCGCCGTTGCCAGGTCTACTTAAATGAACGTGAAATCCGCTGCCTCAAAGAGGCAGAAAGTCTCCCTTATGCTATGGCAGTTACTCATCTCCGCCTCCAAGGGAGACTACCCCATGTTTCTCATTCTCGTGTTTCAAAACATCCCCCCACTTCTGGGGTCCCATCTTCTGCAGCCTTCTCTGTTGTTACCCCTCCCATAGCCACTCCGGCATCTAATCCTTTTGCTGTCCTTGGCTCTGACGTCCCGACTACAACTCAGTCTGTTCTCACATCTTCGCGTCCTTCCTCACAAGCCCCAGTATCGACAAGACCTCGTATGACACCTTATACCAATCGCCCCTCTACTTCTCAGAAGTCCAAAACATCCACATTGCTCAAATCTTCTTTGCCCTTTCCTTCCCTTCTTCCACCTCCACACTTTACCTTTCCAGTCTCTGTGCCTAGTTCTTTCCCTCTTTCTGGCTCTATTACAAGTGTGGAGATTCACCCTCCTCCTCGTACTATGCCTTCCACCCCCGTCCCCTCCCCAGGTTCTCCCTCCTCTGCCACCTCCCAGGTTTCTGCCTCTTCTGTCCCCCCCCACACTTCATCTCCAGTCCCTTACACTCTTTCGTCCCCCTCTACTTTGGTACAGTCCATTACTGTCCCAATCTTTACTCACCCTCCCCCTTCTACCTCCAATATGGTCTCCCATACATCTTTGAATTCAGAAACACTTGAAGCCATTTCAGAATATATTGCAGAGACTAAACCTTCAATGGACACTGATTCACTTCCTGTTCCTTCTCTTCCCTCTCCTCCATCTTCACAACCCCATTCTTCGCAACGCTCCGTTCCTTCGCTGCTTGAACGTCTTTCAATGCCACCACACGTTGACTTTTCTAACCCCTCTAGTCCGTAGGTGCCTTTCCCTATGGATTCCTGGTATTTTCTTCATCGCCAATCATGGCCTATTTACAGTGGAATATCCACGGCCTCGGGGGTAATCGGGGTGAGCTTCAGATGTTGCTTTCCAGGTTTTCCCCTGTTGGTGCTTGCTTACAAGAACCAAAATTACACTCGGCTGTTTTCCAACTTATCTCGGGCTATAATTTATTGTATTCTTCGGATTATTATTATTATTATTATAATCAAGGGGGAAGCGCTAAACCCGTAGGATTATGCAGCGCCTATGAGGGGATGGAAGGCATTCAGGCTTAATTCAGGGAACTGGAGCACAGATCCAATTCCCTAGATCAAGAGCCCCTCTGTATTCTTCGGATCCTTTCTCAGATGGGACCTTTAATGAAAGTGCCCTTCTTCTACGCAATGATGTTCCGTACTGTCAACTCTTTGTCCATACCTCGCTGCATTACACTTCAGCCCATATCCACTTGAGTAAGTGGCTTACAATATGTTCTTTATATCTCTCTCCTTCTCGACCATTTTCTATCCCAAACTTTGCCTTTCTTACACAAATAACCCGCACATAAAAGAGAGAAACTTAAGACGACGTTTCGGTCCGACTTGGACCATTGACAAAGTCTCACTAACCAGAGGTGGAGCAGGATGGCTATATATAGGCAGGAAGAGGTGGTGGTAGTGGTAGTAGTAGTAGTACAAGATGGGGATGCCCGGGTGTTGTGCATGTGTCTTAATTTCATCTTGTCGGTATTATATACAATTCTTGTACTACTACTACCACTATCACCACCTCTTCCTGCCTATATATAGCCGTCCTGCTCCACCTCTGGTTAGTGTGACTTTGTCAATGGTCCAAGTCAGACCGAAACGTCGTCGTAAGCTTCTCTCTTTTATGTGTGGGTTATTTGTGTATCGCTCCAGTCACGGTATTGTGCCTTTTTTGTTATTTATTTGCCTTTCTTGTTTCATCCTTACCACCAACACTTCTGTTACTTGGTGATTTTAATGGCCACCATTTCCTCGGGGGGGGGGGGGGTGTCTCATTGTGACTCGCGTGGCATCCAGTTGGAGGCTTTTCTCGCCTCTCACCCCCTTCATGTTTTAAATACGGGTACTCCCACCCATTTTGATCCTCGTACTCATACTCACTCTTGCATTGATCTATCAGTCTGCTCTTCCTCCACTGCACTAGACTTCACCTGGTCTATTCTACCGGACTTACATGACAGCGATCATTTTCCAATCATTCTTACTTCTCCTTCATATTCACCACCTTTCCGTAGCCCTCACTGGCAATTTGATCGGGCAAATTGGGACCTTTACTCGCAGCTCACTGCTTTTAGTGAGGTTCCTTCTTCATCCTCCATTGATGAGCTCCTACACATCTTCTCGATGTCAGTTTATACCGCAGCTTCTCATTCTATACCCCAAACCTCAGGCAAGCATTCTCAGAAGTGCGTGCCTTGGTGGTCTCCTGCTTGTGCTCGTGCAGTACGTTTCAAACGCGCTGCATGGGGCTGGTACCGATACAATAGAACCAATGAGAGACTTCTTGATTTTAAGTAGAAGTGTGCGATCGCTCGCCGTGTCATCCATGATGTTAAACGCACTTGCTGGCGAGACTATGTTTCCACCATCACCTCTGCTTCCTCTATGAGTACAGTCTGGAAAAAAGTGAGGAAATTGAGTGGTAAATACTCTCCTGACCCGGCTCCTGTTCTACGGGTCACCGGTATTGATGTAGCAAACCCTCTTGACGTTGCCATTGAAATTGGCACTCATCTGGTCCATATTTCCCGGGGGCTCCATCTATGCCCCTCGTTTCTTTCCTCAAAGTCTGCCAGAGAGTTAGTACCCTTGGACTTTTCTTCTCTCAGAGAAGAACAGTATAATGTGCCTTTTACACTTCAGGAACTTAAGGCAACGCTCTCAGCTTGCTGCTCATCGGCAGCTGGACCTGACGACATTCATATTCATATGTTACAACATTTACATCAGTCAGCCCTTGTAGTCCTCTTACACCTCTTCAATCTTATTTGGGCACAAGGAGTTCTTCCCCAGCTGTGGAAATCTGCCATTGTTCTCCCTTTCCACAAGCCGGGTACTACAGGACATGATGCCTCCCACTATCGTCCCATCGCTCTTACTAGTGCAGTTTGCAAAGTGATGGAACATCTGGTAAATCACCGTTTAATGTGGTATTTAGAGACACACAACAGTCTCTCCACTAGTCAATATGGCTTTCGTAAGGGCCGTTCTACCATAGACCCCTTACTACCCTTGGATACGTATGCTCGTAATGCCTTTGCAAATAATCACTCAGTTATTGCCATATTTTTTGACCTTGAGAAGGCATATGACACAACTTGGAGGTATAATATTTTGGCCCAAGCCCACTCCTTAGGCCTCCGAGGCAATCTACCATCCTTCCTTAACCCTTTGAGGGTCGACAGGCCCTCTCAGAAACTCGTTCTCAGGGTCGGCCAAATTTAAAAAAAAAAAAAAAAATTTCTTATGAAAAGATAGAGAATCTTTTCCCGATCATAATGACACCAAAATTATGCGATTTGATGGAAAACTTACGGAATTATGCTCTCGCGAAGTTAGCGGTCTCGGCGATGTTTACGCATCGGCGATTTTGCCCACTTTGAGCCCCATTTTCAGCAAATTCCACTGTACTAGTCGACAAAAAACATGAATATTTCGCTAGAACTACATTTTTTCTATTGAATAAGTGCAAGAAACCACCCATTTACCATTTTCAACTATCCAATACAGTGGTCAGAATTTAGCAATTTTGCCAGTTTCACACAAATTTCCAAAAATGCCAATTTCCGAATAGGGTCCAGAACAAACAAGAAATACATTCCTGGCACTAAAATGACATTTCCTCTGTTCATTAGTCACGTCTCAAGGCCCCTCTTACATTCTTTTGCTTTCCACTTTGAATTTTTATTCTCACAAAAAATAGAAGATTTACTGTTATGCATACTACTGCATTAGTGTAAAAAATGGTATAAATCATATTGGTGCACTTGCAAAAGAATATTAGACTCACCAGTTGATGTGTATTGGACGCTTGGCATGATTTGTTTACTTTTGAACTTTGGTAAAAATCGAACATTTCTGCTACTTTGAGCTCAATTTCAAGGTATTTTTCATTGTAAAACCAGTCAAAATCATCTCAATTTCTGTGATATGCCTTCCATTCTATAAAATGAGACCAAGAAAACTAGAATACAACAATAAATACCATACAAAAATACAGTGCAAATTCGCTGTTTTATTCCAAAAAAACGGTCAAAGTTTTTTTTTTTCTCATTATGCACTGTGTGCTGCAGGATTTTTTTTTATACCATGCACACTGACCACATAGACCCATTCTTTCATATGGAGGCCTACCAGCCTTTTCCCGCGAGATTTGACGGCGCTAGAATTTATGCGTACTAGTACGTCAAAAACCCCTGCGCGTAAGACATACTAGTACGTCCGAAACCCTCAAAGGGTTAAGAACTTTTTAACTGACACACTTCCGTGTTCGAGTCAATAATGTGCTTTCCCCGGACTTTGTCCAAACTGAAGGTGTCCCTCAGGGATGTGTTCTGAGCACAACACTTTTTCTCCTTGCTATAAATGATTTGGCCTCTGTTCTTCCACCCAATATTTGGTCATCACTCTATGTTGATGACTTCGCTATTGCTTGTGCAGGCGCTGACTGTCATCTCATTGCAGTTTCTCTCCAGCATGTGGTCGACCGTGTTTCCACTTGGGCCACCACGCATGGGTTTAAATTTTCCACTACCAAAACTCACCAAATTACTTTCACTAGACGCTCTGTCATCTCCAATCATCCTTTGTATCTCTATGGCTCTCATATCCCCGAACGTGATACAGTCAGGTTTCTAGGCCTTCTCTTTGACCGTAGGTTATCCTGGAAACCTCACATTACCTCTCTGAAGGCAACTTGTCACAGCCGGCTAAACCTTCTTAAAACCCTTGCTCATCTTTCCTGGAGAGCTGATTGTCGAACTCTGCTTCGCCTACATTCAGCCCTCGTTTTATCAAAACTCGATTATGATGACCAGATTTATTCAGCGGCCTCTCCTGCTACTCTCTCTAGCCTTAACCCCATCCATCACCAAGGATTACGTTTATGCCTTGGTGCTTTTCGCTCTTCCCCTGTTGAGAGCCTCTATGCAGAAGCGAATGTTCCATCCTTGTCTGATCGCCGTGATGCCCATTGCCTTCGCTACTATGTATGCTCTCATGATCTCCACAATCCTTCCATTTATAGAATGGTCACCGATATTTGTAGACATTCTTTATTTGTTCGCCGCCCCTGTTTGCTCCGTCCCTTTTCTCTTCGCCTACATACGCTCTTGTCTTCCCTTCAGTTTTCATCTTTATATGTTCATGTAGCATCTCACTTTTCCCTACCCCCCTGGGAAGTTCCAGCTGTTCGGGTCTGTTCTTTCTCACTCCCTTGCTCGAAAGCCCAACTGCCTACGGTGGCTTCCCGCCCTCTTTTTCTTGATCACTTCCACTCTCATTCTCATGCCATCGCTGTGTACACAGATGGCTCTAAGTCTTCAGACGGTGTCGGATTCGCAGCAGTGTTTCCGGACAGCGTCGTGCGAGGGCATTTACTATCTTCGGCTAGCATTTTTACTGCTGAATTGTATGCCAGTCTTGCAACATTTATTCGTATCGCATCTATGCCTGTGTCATCATTTGTGGTAGTCTCAGACTCCCTTAGTGCTCTACAGGCTGTACGAAAATTTGATACGTCTCACCCCCTAGTTCTCCGTATCCAACTTTGGCTACGCCGTATCTCTGCCAAGCATAAAGATATTGTTTTTTGTTGGGTCCCTGGTCATGTCGACATACAGGGCAATGAACGGGCAGACACTGCTGCGCGGTCAGCAGTACATGACCTACCAATTTCCTATAGAGGTGTTCCATTTCTGGACTATTTTGCTGCAATAGCTACCCACCTTCACACCCGTTGGCAACAACGTTGATCAACTCTGCACGGTAACAAACTTCATTCTGTTAAACCGAGCATAGGTTACTGGCCGTCTTCTTGTCATCAGTGCCGAGGTTGGGAGACCACTCTCTCCCGCCTTCGCATTGGCCACACTCGTCTTACTCATGAGTATCTCATGGAGAGGCACCCTGTTCCTCTCTGTGAGCAGTGTCAAGTTCCAGTATCAATTAGCCACATTCTGTTAGACTGCCATCTCTATCAACGAGCACGCAGAATTTACCTCCAGCGTCATCTTCGTTCTACTACTCTCTCTTTACCTTCCCTTCTTGCTGATGGACCCTCCTTTAATCCTGACTCTCTCATTGACTTCTTGACAACGACTGATTTACTCCACAAACTCTGATGATGATACCTTTTGCACTCCCCTCAGCCCTTTCTAGTTCAGTCTCTTGCTGCCCTTTACCCTTTCACCATCCACTGCCCCGCTGTTATCCGTAACCTATTACTCGTCCATCTCCCTTTTGCCACATGATGCCCTCGCTTCCTTCCTGCCCTGCAGCGCTGTATAGTCCTTGTGGCTTAGCGCTTCTTTTTTATTACAATAATAATAATCTTTCCTGAAATGATGTCACCCAGAAAGGGTTGAAAACTATTGTAGGTACAGGGGTTAAATGCTTTAATGCTACACTTCCACTCTCAGTAGTAAGTTTATTCAGGTATACACAGTTACACTGTTTATCATACATCGCAGCAGATGTGTAGAGAACCTAGGATAACGCCAAAAAAAAGTCAGACAGAGTGACTTATTTACATTGGGATTCTTGTTAATATTATTATTTATGTTTAAAAGTTAAAAATGGGTAAGTATTGTAACTGTGTAAAAGCAGTTACAATAAAAGAAGATATACTAGGAGAGAAATAAAATTAGTTACTATTTTCATAGAAGAAATCACTCCCTTTCTATAGCCTTATTCGTGAGATACATTTTGGCTCTCTTCTTGAACTGGCTCATGCTATGACTGGCTTTGACATGTGCAGGCAGTCTATTCCACTCTTTTATTGCTGAATAGAAAAATGTCTGTGAAGCTTCCCAGTGGTTCCAATGCTTATTAAATGTTATCACTCCCTCCTTCCTGCCTCTAATCACAATGTAACCGAATATAAACAGTAGTGTTTTAGAGATTTCATAGGTAGTACTCTGCTCTGCATAAAAATAAGAATAGAAGAGCACTCCAGCAGGTCTTCTGGGTCATGTTATACAGGTACTTCTCATATCTAACCCTATTCACTCGTATATTTCTGTAGCCTATTTTAAAAGGTACTCTTAGGTATTGGCTTCACTGACTAGTTAGATTGTTCTGCTGATCTTCAATGTTCCATTCAACTAGTACTTTCCTACATCTTCTCTAAAGGAATTTATCCAAATTGAAAACATTGTTTTAAGTTCTTTCCTGGTTAGATATCCTCGGCATCCATTTTTTTTTTTACCACACCAACCATCTTCCATCAAGGTAGAATGACCCCCCCAAAAAAAAAAAAAAGTCTTGCCAAAAGTGCACAGACATCACAATTTAAATGACCCTTAGAACTCCAATATCCCCACTCCTTCATCAGAGTGGAGGATTATACTCAAACAGCACATCAAACCCTAATAACCGCTTGCCTCCACTCTTGAACTAACATGCTCACACTAGTCTTCTGGATACTCAACCTCTAGCACACAAAACTTCATTGAGTTCTTCCCTCGCTCAAACTCTTCCAGGAAAGACCTCTTCCCGTTCTTCCTTCCTTTAACCCTGGATTTATACACCCTCTTGGTCATCTTGTTCTCTATACTCTCACACTACCTCAACAGCCTCTCTTCTGCTCTATGAATAATAGCTCTTGTAATACCAAACATCTTTTAAAACCTATTCTCCAAATTCTTTACATCATAATCACACTACAAATTGCTTTCAAACATATCTCCACTGCCACCAACCTCCTCCTAGCTGTAACATTTACAGCCCATGCCTCATTTCATGGATATTTATAGGTAATGAGGATAATTTTCATGTCCTCAGTTGTTGATTAGGAAGGTACAAATAAGGTGGAAAAGATAAGAGAAGAAATATAAGAACAGAGCATTGACTTAAGAAAAAATCATT
The DNA here is from genome assembly GCF_038502225.1 of Cherax quadricarinatus. Lineage (NCBI taxonomy): Eukaryota > Metazoa > Arthropoda > Malacostraca > Decapoda > Parastacidae > Cherax > Cherax quadricarinatus. The sequence goes on from NC_091309.1 coordinate 8,510,592, forward strand.
TATAATACTTCACATGTATTTTCTTGATAGGTTTGCTTTCACTGATTGAAATCAGTTATGAGTACATGAGTGCAGGCTGCTAGTAGGGAGACTGTAGTATAGAACTATAGTTTGCCTGCCAGTTCCACTTAAGAAAAGTTTAGATAGGTGTACAAGTACTGTTCAACACTTGTGAAATATTTCTTGGTCCTTTCTTAGTGCTGCCTGTCCTGATTGATATGTTAATTCAGCTTTGTTTAGCAATATACAAGATAACTAAATATATTTAAGTCTTAACTTTATTTTTATTGTTGCACCACATTTTGTTTTCAAGAGTATCAGGACATTAATATATGGAAATTAATTGAAAAATTTGAGTTTTGTTGTGTTCACTATTTATAAATAGGAAATTGTACCTCAGAAGTTAATTCATTGCTTACATTTTAAAATATGGAAATATATAATTTATTTATTTGTCATATTTCTTGCTGTTCAATAGGTGTGCTGCCCAAGTCTACTAATGAAGAACACATCAGGGAAAACATCCAGTTGAATTTTGAGCTGAGTACTGAGGATCTAGGGGCACTGTCTAATATAAATATCAACAGCTAATACGCCTGGGATCCTTCAGTTGTACTGTAAACCTCTCGATGGTTAATAGTGATCTGCTTATGTGCAGATATTAAATCTATAGTCTCCCAATTTCAAGAAAGAGGAGCATTTGAACTAATATTTGAAGAATTAGAAGTTTTTTGCTGAATCTGACTGGCACATCACGTTATGGCTCAACCTCCCCTGTACCCAAGTTTGACTCCTCGTCTTGTAGACCCAGCTTGGTTTCAAGTAGACAAGCCTGTTGACCTTGCACAGGAACTCAAGGTATGGATGTGTTGGATGTAGGTGCGATTTATAAGTAAGAAATATTTCCTCGTCAATTTTTGTTAAAAACAGTTAACACTTAAACTGTCCAAACATAGATCAACATTCACTCATCCAGCACTCCGAATATTTTGGAATTTTTTTTTTTTTTTAATTAAAGAGGGCAATTTTCTGTGTGTAATAAGGCCAAAAGTCGAAATTGCTGAAAGGCGAAACCATTTTCCCCATAAGAAATAATGGAAATAAAATTAATCCATTAGAGACACCCAAAAATATTAAAATAATTTTTTTTTTTTTTCAAATTAAATAAAGATTTACATACTGAAAACAATGAGAAATCAAGTACATGCATATAAAAAATAATAACATTACACTTACCTTTACTGAAGACTTCTGGGTGGATGGAAGATGGGAGGAGGGGATAGGAGGAAGGTGTACACTATTGTTTGGAAGGAGAATCTCCTTCCATTAGGACTTAGGTATGAAGTCCTTATCTGGGGTTACTTCCCTTCTTTGTTTTTTAAAGACACTGGCACTTGGAACAACTCCAGAGTCACTGGAACCCTGTCACACAAAATATCTGTCCAGAGAGCTCTGTTTCTGGTGTTTCTTTAAGATTTGTCTGAAGTGGGACACAACACTGTCATTGTACATGTTGCCAATATGGCCTGCAACAGCTCTGTTAGGGTGAAGTTCGTCCATAAATGTTTGCACTTCAGTCCACCTTGCACAAATGTCCTTAATCTGTTTTTCGGTAATCCACACCAACAATAACCTCTCCACTTCGAGGATTTGTGATCTCCTTTTTGTCAGCATATATACCCCTTTTGCAACAACAGCACACTTTATTTCCTTTCCTTTCGCCACGATCGAAGTGATGGTTGAATGGGGTTTGCCATACGTCCTGGCAAGCTCTGTAACGCGCACTCCACTCACATAATTTTCAATGATTTCCTTCTTGAATTCGATCGTGTTCCTCACTTTCTTTACCAAAGGGCTTGCACTAGCTTTCCTTGGGCCCATTGTGACTTATTTAGCAGTTGCAATCACAAAAAACAATGGATTATTACATATGAACCCGCGGGGTGATGGTAATGTGTTGGTAAACAATGGCACACTGAGCGTGTATGGCGTGGGAGACTGGCTTTGTGTGCGCGGTGACGGGCGGAGGGGTACTGGACGGTCGCTGAATCATGAGTCTAATCATGAACCGCGAGGCCAAATTTTGCCGAAAAAACTTGCCGAGAGTTAGATTCATGAAAGTCGATGCTACCGAAACTCGAGGGTCCACTGTACATATAAAGATACACAACATATCCCTCCAAACTGCCAATATCCCAAACCCCTCCTTTAAAGTGCAGGCATTGTACTTCCCATTTCCAGGACTCAAGTCCGACTATATGAAAATAACCGGTTTCCCTGAATCCCTTCACTAAATATTACCCTGCTCACACTCCAACAGATCGTCAGGTCCCAAGTATCATTCGTCTCCATTCACTCCTATCTAACACGCTCATGCACACTTGCTGGAAGTCCAAGCCCCTCACCCACAAAACTTCCTTTACCCCCTCTTTCCAACCCTTTCGAGGACGACCCCTACCCCTCTTTCCTTCCCCTATAGATTTATATGCTTTCCATGTCATTCTACTTTGATCCATTCTCTCTAAATGACCAAACCACCTCAACAACCCCTCTTCTGCCCTCTGACTAATGCTTTTATTAACTCCACACCTTCTCCTAATTTCCACACTCCGAATTTTCTGCATAATATTTACACCACACATTGCCCTTAGACAGGACATCTCCACTGCCTCCAACCATCTCCTCGCTGCTGCATTTACCACCCAAGCTTCACATCCATATAAGAGTGTTGGTACTACTATACTTTCATACATTCCCTTCTTTGCCTCCATAGATAACGTTTTTTGACTCCACATATACCTCAACGCACCACTCACCTTTTTTCCCTCATCAATTCTATGATTAACCTCATCCTTCATAAATCCATCCGCCGACACGTCAACTCCCAAGTATCTGAAAACATTCACTTCTTCCATACTCCTCCTCCCCAATTTGATATCCAATTTTTCTTTATCTAAATCATTTGATACCCTCATCACCTTACTCTTTTCTATGTTCACTTTCAACTTTCTACCTTTACACACATTCTCAAACTCATCCACTAACCTTTGCAATTTTTCTTTAGAATCTCCCATAAGCACAGTATCATCAGCAAAAAGTAACTGTGTCAATTCCCATTTTGAATTTGATTCCCCATAATTTAATCCCACCCCTCTCCCGAACACCCTAGCATTTACTTCTTTTACAACCCCATCTATAAATATATTAAACAACCATGGTGACATTACACATGTTGTTAGGTAAGACACATATGCAACAGTTAGGTATCTTTATTATGAAACGTTTCGCCTACACAGTAGGCTTCTTCAGTCAAGTACAGAAAAGTTGATAGAAGCAGAAGATACTTGAAGACGATGTAATCAGTCCATCACCCTTAAAGTTTTGAGGTGGTCAGTCCCTCAGTCTGGAGAAGAGCATTGTTCCATAGTATGAAACAATATGGAGAAGAAGTGACAGGATGGAGCTTTTATAGCGCCAGGAGGTGAGACGTAGGCCACTAGGAGAGGTAAGAACTCAGATGTTGAAAGGTAAGGTCCCTCTCAAACCCAGCCCCTCTCACTAGTGGAAGTTGTCGAAGTTGATTGCAGGTCTGTACCAAGATACCCTTGTGTTGCAGTGTCTGACAGATTGAACATTAAAATGGTATAAAATACCGACAGGTTGTTAGGTAAGACACATATGCAACATATGTGTCTTACCTAACAACCTGTCGGTATTTTATACCATTTTAATGTTCAATTTGACATTACACATCCCTGTCTAAGACCTACTTTTACCGGGAAGTATTCTCCCTCTCTTCTACACACCCTAACCTGAGCCTCACTATCCTCATTAAAGCTCTTTACAGCATTTAGTAACTTACCACCTATTCCATATACTTGCAACATCTGCCACATTGCTCCTCTATCCACTCTATCATATGCCTTTTCTAAATCCATAAATGCAATAAAAACTTCCCTACCTTTATCTAAATACTGTTCACATATATCCTTCAATGTAAACACTTGATCTACACATCCCCTACCCACTCTGAAACCTCCTTGCTCGTCCGCAATTCTACATTCTGTCTTACCTCTAATTCTTTCAATTATAACCCTACCGTATACTTTTCCTGGTATACTCAGTAAACTTATTCCTCTATAATTTTTACAATCTCTTTTGTCCCCTTTCCCTTTATATAAAGGGACTATACATGCTCTCCGCCAATCCCTAGGTACCTTCCCCTCTTTCATACATTTATTAAACAAAAGTACCAACCACTTCAACACTATATCCCCCCCTGCTTTTAACATTTCTGTCATGATCCCATCAGTTCCAGCTGCTTTACCCCCTTTCATTCTACGTAATGCCTCACGTACCTCCACCACACTTACATTCTGCTCTTCTTCACTCCTAAAAGATGGTATACCTCCCTGGCCAGTGCATGAAATTACCGCCTCCCTTTCTTCCTTAACATTTAAAAGTTCCTCAAAATATTCTCGCCATCTACCTAATACCTCCCTCTCCCCATCTACTAACTCCCCTACTCTGTTTTTAACTGACAAATCCATACTTTCCCTAGGCTTTCTTAACTTGTTTAACTCACTCCAAATTTTTTTCTTATTTTCATTAAAATTTCTTGACAGTGCCTCTCCCACTCTTTCATCTGCTCTCCTTTTGCACTCTCTCACCACTCTCTTCACCTTTCTTTTACTCTCCATATACTCTGCTCTTCTTAGAGTAAGAGGTAGATGGGAAAAGAGGAAGGTGGCAACAACAAGTAAGAGGGAGGTGAAAGTGTATAAACTAAGGGAGGAGGAAGTTCGGGCGAGATATAAGCGACTATTGGCAGAAAGGTGGGCTAGTGCAAAGATGAGTAGTGGGGGGGTTGAAGAGAGTTGGAATAGTTTTAAAAATGCAGTATTAGAATGTGGGGCAGAAGTTTGTGGTTATAGGAGGGTGGGGGCAGGTGGAAAGAGGAGTGATTGGTGGAATGATGAAGTAAAGGGTGTGATAAAAGAGAAAAAGGTAGCTTACGAGAGGTTTTTACAAAGCAGAAGTGTTATAAGAAGAGCAGAGTATATGGAGAGTAAAAGAAAGGTGAAGAGAGTGGTGAGAGAGTGCAAAAGGAGAGCAGATGATAGAGTGGGAGAGGCACTGTCAAGAAATTTTAATGAAAATAAGAAAAAATTTTGGAGTGAGTTAAACAAGTTAAGAAAGCCTAGGGAAAGTATGGATTTGTCAGTTAAAAATAGAGTAGGGGAGTTAGTAGATGGGGAGAGGGAGGTATTAGGTAGATGGCGAGAATATTTTGAGGAACTTTTAACTGTTGAGGAAGAAAGGGAGGTGGTAATTTCATGCACTGGTCAGGGAGGTATACCATCTTTTAGGAGTGAAGAAGAGCAGAATGTAAGTGTGGGGGAGGTACGTGGGGCATTACGTAGAATGAAAGGGGGTAAAGCAGCTGGAACTGATGGGATCATGACAGAAATGTTAAAAGCAGGGGGAGATATAGTGTTGGAGTGGTTGGTACTTTTGTTTAATAAATGTATGAAAGAGGGGAAGGTACCTAGGGATTGGCGGAGAGCATGTATAGTCCCTTTATATAAAGGGAAAGGGGACAAAAGAGATTGTAAAAATTATAGAGGAATAAGTTTATTGAGTATACCAGGAAAAGTGTATGGTAGGGTTATAATTGAAAGAATTAGAGGTAAGACAGAATGTAGGATTGCGGATGAGCAAGGAGGTTTCAGAGTGGGTAGGGGATGTATAGATCAAGTGTTTACATTGAAGCATATATGTGAACAGTATTTAGATAAAGGTAGGGAAGTTTTTATTGCATTTATGGATTTAGAAAAGGCATATGATAGAGTGAATAAGGGAGCAATGTGGCAGATGTTGCAAGTATATGGAATAGGTGGTAAGTTACTAAATGCTGTAAAGAGTTTTTATGAGGATAGTGAGGCTCAGGTTAGGGTGTGTAGAAGAGAGGGAGACTACTTCCCGGTAAAAGTAGGTCTTAGACAGGGATGTGTAATGTCACCATGGTTGTTTAATATATTTATAGATGGCGTTGTAAAAGAAGTAAATGCTAGGGTGTTCGGGAGAGGGGTGGGATTAAATTATGGAGAATCAAATTCAAAATGGGAATTGACACAGTTACATTTTGCTGATGATACTGTGCTTATGGGAGATTCTAAAGAAAAATTGCAAAGGTTAGTGGATGAGTTTGGGAATGTGTGTAAAGGTAGAAAGTTGAAAGTGAACATAGAAAAGAGTAAGGTGATGAGGGTATCAAATGATTTAGATAAAGAAAAATTGGATATCAAATTGGGGAGGAGGAGTATGGAAGAAGTAAGTGTTTTCAGATACTTGGGAGTTGACGTGTCGGCGGATGGATTGATGAAGGATGAGGTTAATCATAGAATTGATGAGGGAAAAAAGGTGAGTGGTGCATTGAGGAATATGTGGAGTCAAAAAACGTTATCTATGGAGGCAAAGAAGGGAATGTATGAAAGTATAGTAGTACCAACACTCTTATATGGGTGTGAAGCTTGGGTGGTAAATGCAGCAGCGAGGAGATGCAGTGGAGATGTCCTGTCTAAGGGCAATGTGTGGTGTAAATATTATGCAGAAAATTCGGAGTGTGGAAATTAGGAAAAGGTGTGGAGTTAATAAAAGTATTAGTCAGAGGGCAGAAGAGGGGTTGTTGAGGTGGTTTGGTCATTTAGAGAGAATGGATCAAAGTAGAATGACATGGAAAGCATATAAATCTATAGGGGAAGGAAGGCGAGGTAGGGGTCGTCCTTGAAAGGGTTGGAGAGAGGGGGTAAAGGAGGTTTTGTGGGCAAGGGGCTTGGACTTCCAGCAAGCCTGCGTGAGCGTGTTAGATAGGAGTGAATGGAGACGAATGGTACTTGGGACCTGACGATCTGTTGGAGTGTGAGCAGGGTAATATTTAGTGAAGGGATTCAGGGAAACTGGTTATTTTCATATAGTTGGACTTGAGTCCTGGAAATGGGAAGTACAGTGCCTGCACTTTAAAGGAGGGGTTTGGGATATTGGTAGTTTGGAGGGATATGTTGTGTATCTTTATACGTATATGCTTCTAAACTGTTGTATTCTGAGCACCTCTGCAAAAACAGTGATTATGTGTGAGTGTGGTGAAAGTGTTGAATGATGATGAAAGCATTTTCTTTTTGGGGATTTTCTTTCTTTTTTGGGTCACCCTGCTTCGGTGGGAGACGGCCAACTTGTTGAAAAAAAAAAAAAAAAAAATATATATATATATATATATATATATATATATATATATATATATATATATATATATATATATATATTATATATATATATATATATATATAATATATATATATATATATATATATAAAAAATAAATATAAAAAATATATATATATATATATATATATATATATATATATATATATATATATATATATATATATATATATATATATATATATATATATATTTTTCAACAAGTCGGCCGTCTCCCACCGAGGCAGGGTGACCCAAAAAAGAAAGAAAATCCCCAAAAAGAAAATACTTTCATCATCATTCAACACACTCACCTCACTCACACATAATCACTGTTTTTGCAGAGGTGCTCAGGATACAACAGTTTAGAAGCATATATGTATAAAGATACACAACATCTCTCCAAACTGCCAAAATCCCAAACCCCTCCTTTAACCCTTTGACTGTCAAAACCCCAAATCCTGAAGTGTCCTGAAGTGTCTCCTGGTGTTGCAAAATATTTGAAGAAAAAAAAATTGTTTTTCTTATGAAATGATAGAGAATCTTTTCCTGATGGTAATGACACCAAAAGTACGAAATTTTATGGAAAACTTACGGAATTACGCTCTCACGAAATTAGTGACCACGGCGATATTTACGAATTTGTGATTTCGCCCACTTTGAGCCCTATTTTCGACTAATTCCATTGCTCCAGTTGACCAAACTCATAACTATTTCTTTAGAACTCCATTTCTTTTGAGTACAAGAAACTGCCCATTTACCGATTTCAACTACCCAATAAAGTCAGAAATTGGTAATTTGGCCAATTTCACACAAATTAAAAATGCCAATTTCAAAATAGGGTCCAGAATGAACAATGCAGACATTCCTGGCTCTAAAATAACATTTTCTTTGTTCATCAGTCATGTCAGCAGGCCCCTCTGATATTACTCTTGCTTTCTATTTTGAATTTTTATTCAAACAAAAAAAATAGAAGATTTACTGTTATGCAGACTACTGCAATATTGTAATAATTGTATAAATAACATAACCCATTCATGACTGCATATTAGAATGGCTAGTTGAACATTTATTAGACAATGACATTTGTTTACTCTTGAACATCAGCAAAAATCAAACATTTCCCCTACTTTGAGTTCCATTTCAAGGCCCTTTTTATAGTAAAACTAATCAAAATCACCTCTATTTCTATAATATATTTTCCATTCTGTCAAATGTGACTATGAAAACAAGAATATAACCATAAAAACTATACGAAAATACACCTCAAACTTGGCGTTTTAATCTAAAAAACACAGATTTTTTTTCTCATGCACTGCGTGCTGCAGGATTTTTTTATATATTGTACACACTGACCACACGGACCCATTCTCTCTCATGTGGGCCTACCAGTTTTCTCCTGCTTGATTTGATGCCGCTAGAATTTTTGAGTATAATGTATATACGTCAAACACGGTGGCTCGTAAGACGTATATATACAACTGAAACAGTCAAAGGGTTAAAGTGCAGGCATTGTACTTCCCATTTCCAGGACTCAAGTCCGGCTATATACAAATAACCAGTTTCCCTGAATCCCTTCACACTCCAACAGCTCGTCAGGTCCCAAATACCATTCGTCTCCATTCACTCCTATGTAACACACACATACATGCTTACTGAAAGTCTAAGCCCCTCGCCCACAAAACCACCTTTGCCCCCTCCCTCCAACCTTTTCGAGGACAACCCCTACCCCGCCTTCCTTTCCCTACAGATTTATACGCTCTCCATGTCATTCTACTTTGATCCATTCTCTCTAAATGACCAAACCACCTTAACAACCCCTCTTCAACCCACTGACTAATACTTTTATTAACTCCACACCTCCTAATTTCCACACTCTGAATTTTCTGCATAATATTTACACCACACATTGCCCTTAGACAGGACATCTCCACTGCCTCCAACAGTCTCCTCGCTGCAGCATTTACAACCCAAGCTTCACACCCATATAAGAGTATTGGTACCTCTATACTTTCATACATTCCCTTCTTTGCCTCCATAGATAACATTTTTTTGTCTCCACATATGCTTCAATGCACGACTCACCTTTTTTCCTTCATCAATTCTATGATTAACTTCATCCTTCATAAATCCATCTGCTGACATGTCAACTCCCAAATATCTGAAAACATTCACTTCTTCCATACTCCTCTCCAATTTGATATCCAATTTGATACCCTCATCACCTTACTCTTTTCTGTGTTCACTTTCAACTTTCTACCTTTACACACACTCCCAAACTCGTCCTCTAACGTTTGCAATTTTTCTTTAGAATCTCCCATAAGCACAGTATCATCAGCAAAAAGTAACTGTGTCAATTCCCATTTTGTATTTGATTCCCCATAATTTAATCCCACCCCTCTCCTGAACACCCTAGCATTTACTTCTTTTACAACCCCATCTATAAATATATTAAACAACCATGGTGACATTACGCATCCCTGTCTAAGACCTACTTTTACCGGGAAGTAGTCTCCATCTCTTCTACACACCCTAACCTGAGCCTCACTATCCTCATAAAAACTCTTTACAGCATTTAGTAACTTACTACCTATTCCATATACTTGCAACATCTGCTATTGCTTCCCTATCCTCTCTATCATATGCCTTTTCTAAATCCATAAATGCAATGAAAACTTCCCTACCTTTATCTAAATACTGTTCACATATATGCTTCAATGTCAACACTTGATCTACACATCCCCCAGTGGTATTCATTGCACGGCTCGCGATGACTCGATTCACGGCTCTCGAAAAATATATAAATTAATTAATAAAAAAAATATATATATAGAAAAATAATTTTTAAAGTAAGATGTACATATTTTCATGAGGTGAAATGGAAGACGATGTCACAGTAAGAGATAACATTCTAACATCCCTACCCTAGTTGTACAGAAATCATACGTGTCCACTACGGGAAACTGATCAGGGACACGTCTAGCTCTAGGCGTCGGTGGTCTCGCTGAATCAGTTGAGTTCAAGCTTTCGGGGGAGACTGGACGTATTTCGTTACTCTTGGAGATTTGTGTTTGAAAATAGGCAACAGATATTTGAGACTGCGGCAACATATATGAAAGTAACGACTTAACTGTTGCTGCTTGTGGAAGCTAGCTGCGATGGGCTAGTTTTACTTGAAACCAAAGTGCAGTCAAGTAGTGTCCGTTATGATGGATCGATTTGTGGCTAAACAAAAATGCAATAGTGATGAACAGCCATCCCAGACCCGACCAGTAGAAAAGGAGCATTAAGTAAGTTTGGTCTTTATTTTGCTATTAATAACAAGGTATGCAGGCTAGTATTACCATGTCTAATTTTTCTCGTTTACTATATTGCAGTGACTAGCAGCTCAGTACTACTTAACCCTTTCAGGGTCCAAGGCCCAAATCTGGAGTCACGCACCAGTGTCCAAGAATTTTCAAAAAAAAAATTTTTTATTTTTTCTTATGAAATCGTAGAGAATCTTTTTGTGAAGGTAATAAAACAAAAAGTACGAAATTTGGTGGAAAATTGACGAAATTATGCTCTCGCGAATTTTGATGTGTCAACGATATTTACGAATCGGCGATTTTGCAGACTTTGACTCCCATTTTAGGCCAATTACATTATTCCAATCAACCAAATTCTTAGCTATTTCACTAGTATTACTTCTATTCTATCGATTGAGCACAAGAAATCGCCAAGTCAACTGTTTCAACTACAAAATAAAGTGATCGGAAATTGTTAATTTGGCCAATTTAACACAAAGTTCAAAATATTCCAATTTCAAAATAGGGTCCAGAATGAACAATGTAGGTATTCCTGGCACTAAACTAACATTTCCTCTGTTCATTAGTTATGTTTTGAGGCTTTACAAATAAATTCCATTTTGATTTTTTATTCACATAATGAATTTTTATTCACACCAAAAAATAGAAGATTTACTGTTATGCAATACTGTAATAATTGTATAAATATCATCACCATATTTGTGAATGTATATTAGACCCACCAGCTGGTGTGTATTAGACGTGTGAGGTCGTTTGTTTACTCTTGAATATCGGCAAAAATTTAACATTTCTGCTACTTTGAGCTCAGTTTCAAGCCATTTCCAGTGCTAAAACCAATCAAAATCATCTCTATTTCTGTAATATGTCTTCCATTCTATCAAATGAGACCAAGAAATCGCAAATACAACTATAAAAAACATACGAAAAAACACTGCAAAGTTGCTGTTTTAATCGAAAAATCATGATTTCATTTTTTTTCTCTCATTATACACAGTGTGTTGCAGGATCTGTTTTATGTGGTGCACACATACCACATAGATGTATTCTCTCATATCTAGGCCCAAATGTACCACTCACAGTTTATCAGAGTGAGCTGAGCTCATGGCGTAGATCTACGGTTTGGACCCTGAACGTAAAGCCGTAGATCTACGGGACGGACCCTGAAAGGATTAATTTAGTTGAGTTACGCTAACTTGCAGTAGCTGCGGCTCTCTCAATCAATGTGTTTAACCGAAGTGGCTCTCTTGCAAAAATTGGTGAATAACACTGCCCTACTCACTCTAAAACCTCCTTGCTCTTCCACCATCCTACATTCTGTCTTACCTCCAATTCTTTCAGTAATAACCCTACCGTACACTTTTCCTGGTATACTCAGTAAACTAATTCCTCTATAATTTTTACAATCTCTTTTGTCCCCCTTCCCTTTATATAAAGGAACTATGCATGCTCTCTGCCAATCCCTAGGTACCTTCCCCTCTTTCATACATTTATTTAACAAAAATACCAACCACTCCAACACTATATCCCCCCCTGCTTTTAACATTTTTGTCATGATCCCGTCAGTTCCAGCTGCTTTACCCCCTTTCATTCTATGTAATGCCTCATGCACCTTCCTCACACTCACATCCTGCTCTTCTTCACTCCTAAAAGATGTTATGGGCACATAAAAATGTGATGGGCACATAAAAAATACATTACATAGATTTAACTAATGATAACCTACACCGAAATGCCAGCATAAGCTTCTCTTTCCTATGTGCAGGTTGTGTGTGTAACCTACATGTTTAGTCAAATAATTTGATTATACATATAGTTTAATAGGTTATGTAAAGCAAGTGTTCTTACTGTACCTTAAATTCTGGTTACTGATGCATATTAATCTTGATATCAATGGGGCAGAGGTAGTTGGCTGTGGATATTGGGCTGAGATGGATCCATTGGTTGTATCAAAGATGTGTTTGATGGTAAAAACACTCCCTTCACATTTGAATCCATATCATGCAAGATTTTAGGATGACTACTGGACTTAATCAAGAGCAATGAGAACCTTGAATGGAAGTTTTTCTGTCCAGGTACATTGTACCTGAGAGAATAAGTTAATATTTGAGCCTCTCAATAAACAAGGCCTTATTCATCCATGCTATCTGATTAGACTGCCAAATAAGATAAAGCGCTTTTGTCTTTAGCTTTTAAACCATTGGGAGTCCAGAAGCAATAAGTAAGCATAGACTTGCACTTAAAGATCACCTGATGCATTAGCACACAAACACAGAACTAAAATGATTGTTTGCTGCCCTTAATCTAGGTGAAATTTTTTCTTCCCTGCTGATATAAATTCTAGATAGCAGTTTCTTCCAAAAATGCCTATCTTATTAACATTAAAAATTGCTGAGGCATGTTAACACCCTCAAAAATAATTCCCTCTAAGTATGAAAGGGACATCCTTGATGGCAGCATGGTGAGCAGATACAACTTCCTTGCTGAATTTTGTGGATTTTAGATTTTTGGAACTGGCCAGAACAAGATGAACCCTTTTGCAATCTTTCTGCAAAAGCCCTTTTGTTCTGTAGTACAATAGGTTTTTTTTCCTGATCTTAGACCCTTTAGATGGTGCTATAGGTGCGTAAGTGATGTACATAACTCTCTCTGCATTAAGCGGTTTCTCACCTGCAACATGGTATTTTAAACAAAATTTAAATAGCAAGTTACTGAAAATGCAATTAGCAGTTGTGCAGGTTATGAAAGCTTACTGTACACTTTAGTAGAGATAGTTAAGATTTTTTTTTTTAGCACATTGGCCATCTCCCAATGAGGCAAGGTAACCAAAAAAAGAAAGAAGCACTTTCATCATTATTCAGCACTTTCACCATCATTCACACAATATCATTGTCTTTATAGAGGTGCCCAAATATGACAGTTTAGATGCCACTATCCCATTAAAAACAGTATTAACCTAGATACAGTACTGTATGTAACGCTGCTCGTTTTGTTTAGCGACCAAAGTTAGTTACCTTATTTAAGTGTATGGAATTCAATGAAACTTTGGAAGGTTTGGCAAATAAAGAGGAGAATGTTATGTTTGCATAGGTGTCATTTTGACTGCCAACACATTCTCATCAGAATATATCCGACTCATACTGATGTTATTCTTGGCCCCAGTGATGTGTGGAAATTGTGTACTGTATGTTTTGCTGCTATATAAAACTGTAGTCCATGCCATTGTGCGTATAGGTGTGTGTATATACATCATGTACATTGAGTAATTTACTGTACATTAGGGAATAACATTGACAGGAATGTACTGTATCACTGAGGGGGAGGTCTCATATATAAAATGAATGAATTCTAATGCTTCAAGTTTTAATATTATTATCAAACTAAGTACAGTACTTAAGTTTTTTTTTTCTAATTACATTCTTTTTAACAGGAACAAGAGCAGGTGTATCAGGCTCAGGTTCAAGGAATCCAGCAGAAAGGAAATGATATTTTGCCCATCGGAAAAAGTGCTGCTGAGCAGTATAGTGAAGACGAAGAAGACGACAATGATGATGAATATGATGATGATGACAATGATGATGATGAGGAGGAAGATGATGATTCTGAAATGAATGATGATTACTCAGACCCAATGTTGCATTAGCCAATAATTATGAAACATTTCCTTAGTTTTATTATTTTCATGTTTTGATGCTTAGTTTTCAAAATATTTTAGAACATGCATAAATATGGGAATGAGTTTGGTGAGAAAGTTGCAGAGGCATGCATTGAAAAATTTCAAAGTCTTGGAAAGACAGGTAAGCCAAAAGAAGGCACAGAGTGGACCCTGCTTGCTTGCTTCATACAAGAGGAACCTCATAAAGAGATATTTGAAGTTGTGGCTTTAGGAACTGGGTCAAAATGCATTGGTGTACAGCAGTTGCCAATTGAAGGGGATGTTCTCCATGACAGCCATGCAGAGATTATTGCTAGGAGGGCTTTCATGGTGTATCTCCTTGACCAAGTGGAGAAGGTTTTAAAAAATCAAATTAGTATTTTTGAGCAGAAAGATGATAAGCTTAGGTTAAAGTGTGGCATCAAATTTCATTTCTATGCCAGTCACACTCCTTGTGGTGATGCATCTATAATCCCTAAGCAGGAGTGGGGTGAATGTTGTGGACAAAAAGAAGAGGTTACACAAGAAGAAACATTTGTCAGTATTTATAAACATGTCACGGAAGTGGATATCCCAACTCACTCTAATGATGACTGTACCGATATTGACAACAGTGAACCACCATTAAAGAAACTGAAGGTAACTGAAGAGAGTCAAGTTAAACATGAAACCAGCAATATTGATTTTATCATTAATAGTGTAGACAACATAAAACAAATGCCTAGGATATTTTCTCTTACAGAGAATAACAAAGAAAAGGATTTCCATACAGGAGCATACGCTGAAAATAACATTGATAAGATGGATGCAAGACCTGATATTTACCGAACAGGAGCGAAATGTTTAACAGGTGAAAAATTGGATCCAAAATTGCCTGGTTCTGATTATCATGTTACTGGTGTGTTGCGAACTAAGCCTGGACGTGGTGACCCAACCCTCTCTCTCTCTTGTAGTGATAAAATCTTTAAATGGACTGTTTTAGGGGTCCAAGGTGCTCTTTTAATGTTGTTCCTAGAAACCCCAGTGTATGTGGAAACTATAACAATTGGAAGGTGTCATTACAATCAGGAAGCAATGGAAAGAGCCCTCTTCGGAAGATTTAAGGAGAGATTGGAAAATATTAAACTTCCAGTTGGATTTCGAATACTCACACCTCGGATATTATATGCAGACATTGATTTCCCTTTTTCTCATAGCTGTATAACCAGCTGTGCAGGTGATGCTAAGAAGGTGATGCCATCACCTACCAGTCTCATCTGGAGTGTCAGTAGTACACACAGTAGCAAGCACGAGGTTGCTACTAATGGACGCAAACTGGGCACCACTAAAAAGAACCTAGGTACCCCAAAAAGTTGGGTCAGCATATGTCGTCGAGCCATCTATCTAAGGGTGAAAGCACTCTTGCAACAGCATAGCAAATTTATGACCAGCCTTGTTAACCTAGATGATTTGTCATATGGAGATTTGAAGTGTGAAGCTCGAAATTATTACATAGTTTGGAATGATTTAAAAAGAAACGTTTTAAGAAATTGGACAGTTAAGCCAGGTAACATAAAAAACTTCAGAGCATGAATATGATACAGTATGTCAATATTGTGAAGGTTATTTTGATCTCATTGGTCATCTCTCAGATGCAGGCTGACCCAAAGAAGAAGACACATTCACTCAGTTGCCGTCTCTCCAGAAATATGCTGACATCACAATCAGATTTATAAAAAATCATTTGTTTTCACCTGCAATAAAAAAAATTATTACAATTTGCTGGTATTTTAAATGCAAAGTCTATGAATGTTTATATTTGAATTGCATAAAGCAAGTCTTGGGCGTTAAAATAGTCCTTGTAATCATTTCATTAATTTTTGTAACTATTAAGACCCATTAGATATTTTGGGCCAAACAGTGAAGACATTTAGGTTTCATTCAGTATAAAATGTTTTAACTCCAGTTCTCTAACAAATATGTGCTCTAGTTTGCTCTTACAGTAATGCCAAAAAGGGTCCTTGAATAAAATGCATCTGTATTGAAGCAAATGCTTTTATGTCCTTAATTTTATTAGGCATATTTCAGTACATAAACCTTCAGTGTTCAGATGGGTAGGTAATGGTATGAGATACCAACACAATGATGAGGAGACAAATGCAATTTCACAGAACTCCAACAGATGACGTTTTGTGTACTGTGTGGCGAAACAATAGGTAATAGTTGCATATAACTGTATTTACCTCTGTTTACTTTAGAGTATATGTATATTGTAGCTATATTGCTCTAGAAAGTTTCAATACTTCTTCCTCCTAATATCATTCACAATTATGCCATGCACATTACCTGGTTTATTTTTAAGACTTATTCCTCTTAAAATTAATAGGAAGTGTGTAGTGATACATTAAACAGTCTGTTTTCAGATTTAAGCATTGGTCCTAGCTGCTTAAGATTTGGTGTGATTGTCAGAGCTATTCCACTGTATTTTTGCATGATAAGAGTTTAATAAATATGTTAATTCAGGTTAAAATCTTTTGATCTTTATAAGGTGAATATCAAATATTTCTCATAAATAACACTGAAGCTTTAAACTTTTAGCTGTGTCAGACATACTAGTACACAAATTTTAGCACCTTCAGATACAACACCTGCCATTATTTTTGACTTCAGCTCAACTGCATGGGTCTCTTACAACCTCCTCATACTTTTGAAAAGAAATCTAAGACCATGTGGTATCCAGGCAATGCATCATGGGGTAACACTGCCTGACTAGCATAAGTAACAACGAAACCAGCCTAGGATCTGTTCCACTACCAGCTTCCTTACCAGCAAACAGGGTGTGAAACTGCCACTTGACAATGCTAACAGTGGAATTCAGCCAATAAGCACACTGTAGACTTAACCTAGGGTAACCCAGTATGGTCCAATAATGTGACTTGTTTGTATGTTTCCAAGAAAATAATTTAATATAAAATTTCCCCATACATACATGTTTTACAGTGGTCTGGAAGGCACACTGGTAACAGATATAGAAGTTACATTTTTTATATAATTTCCCATAATATTTTCTTGAACCTAAATACAGTGATACCTTGGGATATGAACAGCTCAAAACTCGAACTATGAATTATGTAAGTGTATTTTTGGGAGTGTCAGATGGATTATTCTAATTTATATTATTCCTTATGGGAACAAATTTGTTCAGTATTGGCACTCTAACAGCCTTCTGGAATGAATTAAGTTCATATCCTGAGGTAGCACTGTATGTACCATGATTAACCTAGGATAACCAAACAGTCAAACACTTTGACTTATTTCTATATGTTAAGGGGTATTATTATGCCTTGAAACAGTTGTATCATAAAGTATTCCTTGTACATAATGCTAGAAGGCCAAAGCAGTTTACAAAATAGAAGAAAAAATTATTTGCTCCAATTTTTATTGTGGAGTAATATTGGGTTATGCATTTTCCCACATTTGAAGTACTAAAAATAAGTACTGGACATGGTGTTAAACATTAAAAACAATAAAGAACTAAACAATAATCATAATTTGGCATCAAATAGTAAAATGTAATTACTGCTGGCACGCTTACACCACTGTTGCCAACAAAGTGATAGTGACAATTTTTTTATCTTTGGTGCACCATAAAAATCTTAATTTTTTATAGCATTCTATTCATTTTGGTCTTGCTTGATTCATAAAAATGCACTCTTTCAACCTGTAAGATAATTTTTCCTAAAAAATCTTGCCTTGCGTGCACACAGAAATTTTAACTTCTGGTTATTTCGCAGTTAAGAGGGGAATGTGTGTTCAATACATGTGTGTATCTAGGATGATTTTTTTGTTTGACTTAATATTTATTAGTATGGTACCTTGAATGTAAAGTACCTGCGGGATAGACCTATTCTGGGTATGGTATTCCCAAGTAATTGTATTGGTTAAATAACAAAAAAGGCACAATACCGTGACTGGAACGATACACAAATAACCCGCACATAAAAGAGAGAAGCTTACGACGACGTTTCGGTCCGACTTGGACCATTGACAAAGTGACTTTGTCAACGGTCCAAGTCGGACCGAAACGTCGTCGTAAGCTTCTCTCTTTTATGTGTGGGTTATTTGTGAATTGTATTGGTTGTTTTTTCTAACAAATTAGAAATTTTGGAAATTAAGATGTCATTGATTTATATGAAATCTTCACGCTGTTTTTTCTTCCTTTCCAGATAACCCTACATATCATAAAATTATGTACATGTCAAGATTGTTCAAGAAAACATTGAGTAAATTGAGAGGTCTCCCTTGAAATGGCCTTGAGGGAAATTAAGGGTCAGTCTGATAGGTGGCTTAAAAATACAAGAAAGGATATAGAGAAATGGTGGCCCCCCAAAAAAAGTTATAGATGAGTAGAACACTGTCTGCTACTAGTTTGTCATAGAAGCTAAGAACTCCTGGTAGGAGGTCTGGTCACAGACCGGGCCGCGGGGGCATTGACCCCCGGAACTCTCTCCAGGTAAACTCCAGGTATATCCAAGTGAGAATGGTTAAGTGTAAGCAACACCTGTCTAGAATGATCCAGTAAGCCTACTGTAGTGCTCCTATTTTCTTAGGTTCTTATATGAAAGCACTGATTTGGGAATACAGCCTTTCCTCACTTAAAACAGTATCAAAGATGGTTGACACAAACCCACTACCATCATAGTATGCTCCTCACTTACAAACAAATTCGTTTACCAACGTGGTCTTAGGAACGGAACTCTGTTGTTAATGTCATCTTTGCACCATTTTAACATTTCTGGTATATTTTTAAATGTTTATACAGTAGTGTACTGTATATTGTAATAAACAGAGTAGAGGAAATCAGCTCTAATATACATTATTTAGGTATACATAATAGTCAGATAGCCCGTCGTAAGTCCGAGTCGTCGGTAAATGAGTACATCGCTAAGTGAGAAGAGGCTGTACAGTAAACCATCTTGTAAATGACATACAATGCAATTTTGTGTGAACTGGGATTGAAAAAATTACATTCACAGTTTTATAGTACACAAGAAATCCTTGATAATACACTTGCTGAGTCTGACATCATTTCATCCAATGTATGTGGTGTAAAATTAATTATTTTCTCTTCCACTAAACATGACATTACCAGCCTGTCATGTAGAGATCATGCCAATAAAAAGTTATACATATGTGTATTGAAGAGCTAGATACAGATATCTGCAGTCTCAATATTGCTGTGAGCCAGAGGATGTTTGGTGTAGGTGTGTCAAGTTCCTGCATGTTTGGTACAATTTGGCAACGAAATGTGACTTTTATATTTACAAAGTTGACATCTTCAGGAGCCCATCTGCGTCTCCCTTATTTTTGTAATAATATATTCTTTGGCTATTTCAAATGCATTTATCTGTGGTATAAGTTTAGAGTAGGTGTAGATAGTTTCCACATGTTTAGTACAATTTGATAAGGAAATATGGCTATTTTTATATAGCTATGTACATGTTATGTGTACGAGTGTGAGCTGATAAACCTCACCATTGTACATCCAACTCGCCCCACTAGACCCTCCCCACACACTAAATCTTTGAAGTACAACAAATAGAATATGAGGTAATAAGAGCTGTAATAGTCTTGACCTAGTAGAATATTAAACTTCCTAATTTGAAGGTACATGTATATGGAATGTAGCCCTGCTATTCCTACTTGTAGCCCTATTATTCCTACTTTTTCTTCATTTCACATAATGCCATTTGTCATATGGCACTGATTTTCAGGAAGGTATTTTATGCATAATGAGTTACGCATGACTAGAATGAACTGCTTAGAAGTGCCATTCATACAAATAGCTGGATAGTTTTAATGATGCATTGTACAGATGCACAAATAAGAATGGTTTGGTATGAGGAGGTCCTTACTATACACAAATAACCTGCACATAAAAGAGAGAAGCTTACGACGACGTTTCGGTCCGACTTGGACCATTGACAAAGTCACACTAACCGGAAGTGGAGCAGGACGGCTATATATAGGCAGGAAGAGGTGGTGGTAGTAGTAGTAGTACAAGAATGGTATATAATACCGACAAGATGAAATTAAGACACATGCGCAACACCCGGGCATCCCTATCGTAGACGTTTCGCCATCCAGCCAGCCACTGGATGGCGAAACGTCCACAACAAAGAAACCAGACGCTGCACATGTGTCTTAATTTCATCAGTAGTTGTAGTAGAAGAGGTAGTAGTGGTAGTGGTAGAAGTGGGAAATAAGGAGGACGAGCCAGTCAAATACAAAGGAAGGGGAGCACTGCAAGAGAGCTAGGTGCCCACTGAGGGAGAGCAAGCCCACAGAGGTGCGTGAAAGGGGAAGTGGTGAAATAAATGAAGAAGGAACAGAAACACGAGACAAAAGAGAGAGAGACAACCCAGAGGAGAAAAGGAAAGAGGAAAGGGGAAGAGGGAGAAGAAAAAGAAAAAGAAAAAATGAGGAGTCAGGTTAAGTCACGGGTGTTCTGAAGTTTGGAGCATTTTACAATGTAGTGGGAGAGGAAGGCATCTACAGAGACGAAGTCAGGGCTAAGGTTCATACAAGGAAAGTTGTGTATTAGAGAGGATTCAACTAGACGGCGACTGTTCGAGTTGGAAGTAGGGAAGACAGTTTTAGCAGAAGACCAGTCAATAGGATGGCTATGATCTCTGATGTGACAGAAAAAAGCATTGCTAGTGTCAGAAAACCTAACACTATTTTTGTGCTCCCTAAGTCTGTCAGAAAGAGATCGACCAGTTTCTCCGAAGTATTGAAGAGGACAGGAGGAGCAAGAAATAGAGTAGACACCAGGAACATCTGCAGAGGGAGGAGAGGTATAGATGAAGAAACCCTATTGACTGGTCTTCTACTAAAACTGTCTTCCCTACTTCCAACTCGAACAGTCGCCGTCTAGTTGAATCCTCTCTAATACCATTCTTGTACTACTACTACTACCACCACCACCACCACCACCTCTTCCTGCCTATATATAGCCGTCCTGCTCCACTTCCAGTTAGTGTGACTTTGTCAATGGTCCAAGTCGGACCGAAACGTCGTCGTAAACTTCTCTCTTTTATGTGCGGGTTATTTGTGTATAGTTCCAGTCACGGTATTGTGCCTTTTTTGTTATTTAGGTCCATACTAGCATGGGCCAGATCTACTGCAGTACTGTTTTTTGGTATTTTATATATACTTTAGGTTATTAAAAATAGGTTAGATAAATATATGAATAGGAATGGTACAGTAGGATGGAAAGGACAACCCTTTACACTTGCAAGTGTGTGTGTTCAGGGAAGGGAGAAGTGGGAGATTGTAGGCCAGGGTAATATAAAGTTATAAAAAGTACCATCATGTTTATACACAGGCTAAGAAAAAAGGTGCCACAAGAGGTGAGATCAGAATACAAAGCTGCTGGCAAGCAACAGTGTTGTTGGAGATAGGGTAGATGGGCCTATGTCTATCATTCCTTAGTAGTCAAATTTTCTCATATGATCATGTGATATTGCTGAAATTTAGAAGACTAATATTCCTTAACAATTAAAAGTAGGCAGGATAATGATTTGTGACATTGTATATGAGGCATTCAGTTGGTGACCTTGTTAGTTTGTGAGGAAACTTGCTACCTGCCTTAGTATGCTATTATTATATTCTTATATTATTATATATATTATTATATTCTTATATTATCATATATATTATATTCTGTAGAGATTATACAATGCTTGGGGAATGAGAGGCATTCAGGTCTGATCCAAGGGGAATGCACTTCCAATTCTTTGGATCAAAAGCCCTTTACCTTGGAAGTCTTATCTTTATAACTCTCAAGTAATTTGTGGTATAAATTACATCTAGTTACAGATACTTTTGTACTTGATTATTATTTGTTACAAATCCCTGTGAGGATAGCTACTTGGCCTCTTGACTATCCCTTCGTCATTTAATTATTTTCCCCCAGATCCTTTGTGTCACCTAATGCTTTAACATGTGAAGTAAATTTACACCATCAAAGAAAGATATTGTGGTAAATGCACCACTGGTGTTGGTTGAATGAAGTAATAGGTGATGTTGCACTGGGTTTACACTTTTTTTTTTTTATAAGTACGAGTAAGCATATTGTTGATAAAAGCATTGTACACGAGGTAGTTTGGTGAATATCTGTATATTTTTCATCCATGATGAGTCATACACTGCTTGTGTGAAAAGCAGATTTAAATAAATATTTAGCCTTGACTACCTCTTCAAGGGGGGCTCCTTGGCGTGGTGAAGAGGCTCTTGGTCTGAGGAATTAGCCCTGTTGGTCTTCTTCCTCAGACCGAACCTAATTACCCCCCATTCTCCCCTCCCCTATCCCATCCTCCCCTTTTTCCATTCCTCCTCACCCCTCCCTTTTGCCCTTCCTCTTTTTGGCCTTTGGGATTTCTCCCACAGGCGCGCTAGTTCCTAGGTAGGGGAAAGGACATCGGGGTCCATCCCATTCCGTTGAGGTTCTTGGCGGTGGCGTAGTTTGCCGTGGAATCTGGATTGCCTGGGGATGTCCCGATCCCTCTCCGGTATCCCGGAGTAGCTTTGGGTGTCTTTCGGGCGACGGGTGTATCTCTGGAAGCCACCTTTCGGATTCCGGGGGTGGTGGCCGAAGGAGGTATGCTTTGTGGCGGATATCTGGCCGCCCTCTCTTTTGTCCACCGAGGTAGCTCGGCAGATGTGAGGTTGCTATCCCGGATTGCTGGTTTACTGGCATGAAGGGTAGGGTATGGCACGGGTTCCATGCTGCATCTGCGCTACTAGCGGTGTTGAGGTCCTCTTGGGCGCGGAGGGTAATTTCCGGCCCTTTCATTCCTCCTGGGAACTATTCCTCCCCGCTCCCCCCTTTTTTTATTCTTGTTTTTATTTTTATTTTATTTTCTTCTTTCTTTTTTTTTTCTTAAAAACAAAAAGCAAAGGAGTAACCTAACCATGGCAGCCCTAGTCCATGAACCCACTACCCCCGGGCCCCTTCTTGATACCGCACCCCATTCTGACCCTGCCTTGTGTTTAGACCACTCTTCGGACACTCCTGATGCCCCTGTACCTCTTGCTGGTGCTGTTTCCTCACCCACTTCAGGTACCGGGGCTTCGACTGACTCCTTCGATTTGTCTGAACTCCGCTCTCCTTTGACTATGCTTCCGGCTTCTCCCTCTACGGTACGGCAATTTTCGAATCGCCCGCCCATTTCACGCCGGACCAACTCCGGTCCTACTCCTAAACGCCAACGTCAATCTCCTGATGATGCTCCTTCGTTACCTTCCCATTCTACTCGGAAAAGACCGACACGTCAAGCACTCCCTCTCCACGCTCAGTTTCGGACCACACAATGGACTAAATTCTTTACTTTAAGACCGACTTCTTCTTCTGCCTACCTTTCTGACCATAGTATTGGCAAAGCGCTCCTGCGTCATGTTGGTAGAGATATTTCATTTCATGTACTCTCAAGAGCGGTATGCGCATGCGCATCGTCACTGTCCAGAATGCTGCCCAAGCTCATGATCTTTCTCTCCTTTCGAATATCGATTCTACTCCTGTCACTATTGAAAAACATCTTTCTCTCAATTCTTGTAGTGGTACTGTCATTCTGCCCCATACCATAGTCCAACAGAATTTCCAGTCATGTGGCAATGACATTTTTGAACAGCTGGAATTCCAGGATCTCCCAATCCTCAAAGTAGACACTTATGTCCTTCCTGCTCGGGGGCGGAGACGTTACTCTTGCAATGTGGCTCGTTTAAATTTTGACAGCCGAGAACTCCCGTCCTCTGTATATGTCGTGGGACATCGGTTACAAGTTCAAAAGGTGATACCTACACCGCAACAATGTAGAAATTGCTGGCGTTTTGGTCACCCAGCGAAATATTGCAGATCTATGGCCGAATGCCCAGTCTGTGGTGCTGACGACCATTCTAATACATCTTGCAGTCAACCTCCATCTTGCCTTAATTGTAATGAAGCTCACCCTTCGTACTCCCGCCGTTGCCAGGTCTACTTAAATGAACGTGAAATCCGTTGCCTCAAAGAGGCAGAAGGTCTCCCTTATGCTATGGCAGTTACTCATCTCCGCCTCCAAGGGAGACTACCCCGTGTTTCTTATTCTCGTGTTTCCAAACATCCCCCCACTTCTGGGGTCCCATCTTCTGCAGCCTCCTCTGTTGTTACCCCTCCCATAGCCACTACGGCATCTAATCCTTTTGCTGTCCTTGGCTCTGACGTCCCGACTACAACTCAGTCTGTTCTCACATCTTCACGTCCTTCCTCACAAGCCCCAGTATCGACAAGACCTCGTACGACACCTAATACCAATCGCCCCTCTACTCAGAAGTCCAAAAAATCCACATTGCTCAAATCTTCTTTGCCCCTTCCTTCCCTTCTTCCACCTCCACACTTTACCTTTCCAGTCTCTGTACCTAGTTCTTCCCCTCTCTCTGGCTCTATTACAAGTGTGGAGATTCACCCTCCTCCTCATACTATGCCTTCCACCCCCGTCCCCTCCCAAGTTTCTCCCTCTTCTGCCACCTCCCAGGTTTCTGCCTCTTCTGTCCCCCCCCCACACTTCATCTCCAGTCCCTTACACTCTTCCCTCCCCCTCTACTTTGGTACAGTCCATTACTGTCCCAATCTTTACTCACCCTCCTCCTTCTATCTCCAATATGGTCTCCCATACATCTTTGAATTCAGAAACACTTGAAGCCATTTCAGAATATATTGCAGAGACTAAACCTTCAATGGACACTGATTCACTTCCTGTTCCTTCTCTTCCCTCTCCTCCATCTTCACAACCCCATTCTTCGCAACGCTCCGTTCCTTCGCTACTTGAACGTCTTCCAATGCCACCACACGTTGACTTTTCTAACCCCTCTAGTCCGTAGGTGCCTTTACCTACAGATTCCTGATATTTTCTTCATTGCCAATCATGGCCTATTTACAGTGGAATATCCGCGGCCTCGGGTAATCGGGGTGAGCTTCAGATGTTGCTTTCCAGGTTTTCCCCTGTTGGTGCTTGCTTACAAGAACCAAAATTACACTCGGCTGTTTTCCAACCTATCTCAGGCTATAATTTATTGTATTCTTCGGATCCTTTCTCAGATGGGACCTTTAATGAAAGTGCCCTTCTTCTACGCAATGATATTCCGTACTGTCAACTATTTGTCCATACCTCGCTGCATTACACTGCAGCCCGTATCCACTTGAATAAGTGGTTTACAATATGTTCTTTATATCTCTCTCCTTCTCGAGCATTTTCTATCCCAGACTTTGCCTTTCTTGTTTCATCCTTACCACCACCACTTCTGTTACTTGGTGATTTTAATGCCCACCATTTCCTCTGGGGGGGGGTCTCATTGTGACTCACGTGGCATCCAGTTGGAGGCTTTTCTCGCCTCTCACCCCCTCCATGTTTTAAATACGGGTACTCCCACCCATTTTGATCCTCGTACTCATACTCTCTCTTGCATCGATCTATCAGTCTGCTCTTCCTCCACTGCACTAGACTTCACCTGGTCTGTTCTACCAGACTTACATGACAGCGATCATTTTCCGATCATTCTTACTTCTCCTTCCTATTCACCACCTTTCCGTAGCCCTCGCTGGCAATTTGATCGGACAAATTGGGATCTTTACTCACACCTCACTGCTTTTAGTGAGGTTCCTTCTTCATCCTCCATTGATGAGCTCCTACACATCTTCTCGACGTCAGTTTATACCGCAGCTTCTCATTCTATACCCCAAACCTCAGGCAGGCATTCTCAGAAGTGCGTGCCTTGGTGGTCTCCTGCTTGTGCTCGTGCAGTACGTTTGAAACGTGCTGCATGGGGCAGGTACCGATACAATAGAACCGCTGAGAGACTTCTTGATTTTAAGCAGAAGCGTGCGATCGCTCGCCGTGTCATCCATGAAGCTAAACGCACTTGTTGGCGAGACTATGTTTCCACCATCACCTCTGCTTCTTCTATGAGTGCAGTCTGGAAAAAAGTGAGGAAATTGAGTAGTAAATACTCTCCTGACCCGGCTCCTGTTCTACCGGTCGCTGGTGTTGATGTAGCAAACCCTCTCGACGTTGCCATTGAACTTGGCACACATCTGGTCCGTATTTCCCGAGGGCTCCATCTATGCCCCTCGTTTCTTTCCTCAAAGTCTGCCAGAGAGTTAGTACCCTTGGACTTTTCTTCTCTCAAGAGAAGAACAGTATAATGTGCCTTTTACACTTCAAGAACTGGAGGCAACGCTCTCAGCTTGCCGATCATTGGCAGCTGGGCCTGACGACATTCATATTCGTATGTTACAACATTTACATCGGTCAGCCCTTGTAGTCCTCTTACACCTCTTCAATCTTATTTGGGCACAAGGAGTTCTTCCCCAGCTGTGGAAATCTGCCATTGTTCTCCCTTTCCGCAAACCGGGTACTACAGGACATGATGCCTCCCACTATCGCCCCATCGCTCTTACTAGTGCAGTTTGCAAAGTGATGGAACGTCTCGTAAATCGACGTTTAATGTGGTATTTAGAGACACACAACAGTCTCTCCGCTAGTCAATATGGCTTTCGTAAGGGTCGTTCTACCATAGACCCCTTACTACGCTTGGATACGTATGTTCGTAATGCCTTTGCGAATAATCACTCAGTTATTGCCATATTTTTTGACCTTGAGAAGGCATATGACACAACTTGGAGGTATAATATTTTGGCCCAGGCCCATTCCTTAGGCCTCCGAGGCAATCTACCATCCTTCCTTAAGAACTTTTTAACTGACAGACATTTCCGTGTTCGAGTCAATAATGTTCTTTCCCCGGACTTCGTCCAAGCTGAAGGTGTCCCTCAGGGATGTGTTCTAAGCACAACACTTTTTCTCCTTGCTATAAATGATTTGGCCTCTGTTCTTCCACCCAATATTTGGTCATCACTCTATGTTGATGACTTCGCTATTGCTTGTGCAGGCGCTGACTGTCATCTTATTGCAGTTTCTCTCCAGCATGCGGTCGACCGTGTTTCCACTTGGGCCACCACGCATGGGTTTAAATTTTCAAGTACCAAAACTCACCAAATTACTTTCACTAGACGTTCTGTTATCTCCGATCATCCTTTGTATCTCTATGGCTCCCGTATCCCCAAACGTGATACAGTCAGGTTTCTAGGCCTTCTCTTTGACCGTCGGTTATCCTGGAAACCTCACATTACCTCTCTGAAGGCAACTTGTCACAGCCGGCTAAACCTTCTTAAAACCCTTGCTCATCTTTCCTGGGGAGCTGATCGTCGAACTCTGCTTCGCCTACATTCAGCCCTCGTTTTATCGAAACTCGATTATGGTGACCAGATTTATTCCGCGGCCTCTCCTGCTACTCTCTCTAGCCTTAACTCTATCCATCACCAAGGATTACGTTTGTGCCTTGGTGCTTTTCGCTCTTCCCCTTTTGAGAGCCTCTATACAGAAGCGAATGTTCCATCCTTGTCTGATCGCCGTGATGCCCATTGCCTTCGCTACCATGTACGCTCTCACGATCTACACAATCCTTCCATTTTTAGAATGGTCACCGATATTAGTAGACATTGTTTATTCGTTTGCCGCCCCTGTTTGCTCCGTCCCTTTTCTCTTCGCCTACATTCACTCTTGTCTTCCCTTCAGTTACCACCTTTGTGTTCATGTAGCATCTCACTTTTCCCTACCCCCCTGGGAAGTTCCAGCTGTTCGGGTCTGTTCTTTCTCACTCCCTTGCTCGAAAGCTCAACTGCCTACGGTGGCTTCCCGCTCTCTTTTTCTTGATCACTTCCACTCCCATTCTCATTCTCATGCCACCGCTGTGTACACAGATGGCTCTAAGTCTTCAGACGGCGTCGGATTCGCAGCAGTGTTTCCGGACAGCGTCGTGCGGGGACATTTACTATCTTCAGCTAGCATTTTTACTGCTGAACTGTATGCCATTCTTACAGCACTTATTTGTATCGCATCTATGCCTATGTCATCATTTGTAGTAGTCTCATACTCCCTTAGTGCTCTACAGGCTATACGAAAATTTGATACATCTCATCCCCTAGTTCTCCGTATCCAACTTTGGCTACACCGTATCTCTACCAAACAAAGATATTGTTTTTTGTTGGGTCCCTGGTCATGTCGACGTACAGGGCAATGAACAGGCAGACACTGCTGTGCGGTCAGCAGTACATGACCTACCAATTTCCTATCGAGGTGTTCCATTTCTGGACTATTTTGCTGCAATAGCTACCCACCTTCGCACCCATTGGCAACAACGTTGGTCAACTCTGCTCGGTAACAAACTTCATTCTATTAAACCGAGCATAGGTTACTGGCCGTCTTCTTGTCATCAGTGCCGAGGTTGGGAGACCACTCTCTCCTGCCTTCACATTGGTCACACTCGTCTTACTCATGGGTATCTCATGGAGAGGCACCCTGTTCCTCTCTGTGAGCAGTGTCAAGTTCCAGTATCGATTAGCCACATTCTGTTAGACTGCCCTCTCTATCAACGAGCACGCAGAATTTACCTCCAACGTCGTCTTCGTTCTACTACTCTCTCTTTACCTTCCCTTCTTGCTGATGGACCCTCCTTTAATCCTGACTCTCTCATTGACTTCTTGACAACGACTGATTTACTCCACAAACTCTGATGATACTTTTTGCACTCCCCTCAGCCCTTTCTAGTTCAGTCTCTTGCTGCCCTTTACCCTTTCACCATCCACTGCCCCGCTGTTATCCGTAACCTATTACTCATCCATCTCCCTTTTGCCACCTGATGCCCTCGCTTCCTTCCTGCCCTGCAGCGCTGTATAGTCCTTGTGGCTTAGCGCTTCTTTTTGATTATAATAATAATAGCCTTGACTAGCCATAATTAATGCTTAATAATTACTGTACATGCCTTATAAAAGTATCACTAAGTATTGTATCAGATTAAGGAAATTATTAAAAACAGTGTTTAAATTAAATTTAGTAGTACAGTACATAATTTTGTAGTCGTGTAATTCATAGTATTTCATGGATGTATTTGTTAATTTATTGACAGTACATATATGGGTTTAGTGCTTAATTTGGTTTTATTATTAGCGATGCATTCTTGTGAATGTAATACAGTACAACATTCAGGAGCATAATCAATCTTAATTAAACAGACTGGAAATACAGAATGAAATCCACTAGGTCAACCAGTTTGGAAACAATGGATAGAGTCCATTGATTACAAACCGTCTCCCAAAGTAATCTCTTGTTTATCGACCACAATTGCCATTACCAGCCACCCACTCCTCAATGTTAGTCCATTAAATTGTGGGTTTATACAAATTCTTGTCGTGTACACTACTGGCTATGTAAGGAAACAAAACATTATTCAAAGTATTTAATAACCATCATGACTGTCTTAACAAATGAAAAAAAAAAAGTTAATTTAATCA
This sequence comes from Cherax quadricarinatus, assembly GCF_038502225.1. Classification (NCBI taxonomy): domain Eukaryota; kingdom Metazoa; phylum Arthropoda; class Malacostraca; order Decapoda; family Parastacidae; genus Cherax; species Cherax quadricarinatus. Next base: position 8,540,236 of record NC_091309.1, read on the forward strand.
GTATCTATTAAAAATGTATTCAAATAATTTTTTTTATCACAATTGTATGAAATATTTTAATGGGTACTGTGTATAGCTTAGTCATTTTTTCAAACTGACTAAATCTGCAAAGTATGCCTATAAATTGTACTAGACTGAACTTTTATTCCAAAAGTTTAAACTCCTAAATTCTTTATTATTCAATTCATAGGAAAGCGCTAAACCCATAAGGGTCGTACAGCGCATTGGAAATAGGAGGCAATCAGGTTTGATCCGAGGAAGGTAAATCCTTGGATCAAAAATCTTTCATTAAAAACATGAAGAATGTCTTTCTACATCATACATCTATATAATGATATTCTGTACAGCATTGATATTTGTGTAAAAAATGCAAGGATCAAGAGTGTAGGATACTGGTATTAGCATCATGAAACACATCTGAGTAAATTTCATATATATGCAATAGAAAAGATACAGGCAGTTTGAGAGATGGAATGGAATTTGACAGTTTTAGAGCGTCATGCTAGAGACCCAGGAATCTACACTTTGAACTTTAAAGCATTCCTACTCTTGATTTACAAGAACCTAGCAAACAAGGGAAGAGATAGAGCCAAGACAGGGGCCAGGGAGAAAGTAAGTGATGGAGAACCATTGCACCTGTCAGCGTCGCACTGACATACATCGACAAAATAATCTTCTGAACGCTTCTGATAGCAGTCGTAGATCTCTCGCCTCTTGAAACCACAGTCTCGCATCACACGAACTTCACCATCAGGTACTGTTAAAACAAATGTTGGTAGAGTATGCCTGTTACTCAACATTTCATGCAAATATCAAACTTCATCAAGTACGTATGTATTTTATCTATATGACAAATTCACAGCATAGAACAATATAGGTTATACTTCTCATTAGTTATTCCAGTAAACTAAAAATTTTAATACAATAAAAGTGCAATACCTACATTTCTCAGACATGGATTCAGTGCTGAATGTGCTGTCCCTCTAAATAGCAAGTGAGTACAAGTGTGCAAGATGCAGAGTGAAGCAAGAACTAGCAAAAGTAAGAATTATAGTAGGCTGTGAAATATGCTATCGAGGGGTTCATTATAATTGTTAGAACAGTGTAATAGGTTCCACAAGTTGGAAATTAAAACTGATTGACCTTACCAGATCCCTCAAGGACAGTTTCTTGATACAAGTGAGGGGTGTTTGATTAAAGTGGATCATCCTTCCTTTGGATCAAACTCAATTGCCTCCCTTTCCCCATTCACTGCAAGACCCCAAAGGGTTTAGTGCTTCCTCTGATTACATTCATGGGAGGGGAGGGGTGATCATTAAACCTATAAAGGTCTTTCACTGCCAAAGGGAATGGGAGGCATTCACTGATTCAGCCTCAAGGAGCAGCCCCAATTATAATTTAACAGACTTCTAATTTGTGGTTCGTTGTCGAAGGGCTCTAATACTTGTACCTGTCCAAGGTGAGATTGGTAGCACGTGGGATTCAAAGTGGTCCATCTGTGACATCCCATGGTACTCCCACTTTGAAAATGTTTTACTTGCCTGAAATAATGCCTTGCCTGTTTATACAGAGCCAATAAAGAGTGGAAGATAACTTGTAAGAGTATCATACCATAAAAAAAAAAAAGTGTTGGTTTACAAGTTTTAAGAGCATAAGTATTGCCCATAGATCAATGATACTTTCCAGTGCTAGACTTATATGATTACTGCCTAAAAAAAGCTGTATAGTCCTTGTGGCTTAGCGCTTCTGTTTGATTATAATAATAATAATGCCTAAAAAAAAAACAGCCTGGCTTGAAGTTATTAGCATTACTTTTGGCTCTTGGAGCTGAACTATACTAATGCTTACAAGGCAACGTAGATATTTTTAAGTTGACATAACTAAATTCTTGTTTACACAAATATGGTTAACAGACCTCACAGTGGATGACCTGATCACATAGATCATTTGTTTTGTGCTCTCCATATGTTCTATCCTCTTCCTACAGAGGTTTCTCATCCCTAAATTATGGCAATGCTTGTTAAGCAAGGCTGAAGGACTTTCCAATCACTCAGGTGCTGTAAGACCAATGATTTAATAATCCTAACCACCTTTTATATACGCTGGTAGTTTAGTTTACTCCTTTTGTTTTAGGGATTCAAGTATTCTTGAATGATAGTGAGCCAGTTATATGCAGCCTAAATGTGACCCTCATATTGTTTTAATAGGTTTTGAATCCAGTTTCTGTATACTTTTGAACATTGGCACAATTTTTGCCATATTCATAGTAATATATTAAATTCTTTTCAGAGTTAAGAACTTAATTCTTATGCACACTATTAAAACTTCGGGGAGCTGTTGCCTTGTTTTTGCAATTATCTAAGTTTTTTTTTTTTTTTTAGCTGGTTGCATCAAATTTTAATTTTCGGCTACAGATACAAGAATAGTTTGTAAAGCACATCAGGTATATTTAAACCTGCCATGCAGAATAACCTAAAACTGAGCTACAATACTATATTTTTTCCTGTCGAGCACACTTAAAAAATATTAAGCCTATTTTAGATGAAATTTTTTTTTGTGATGTTAGTCAAAGCGTAGTATAAGAATTCTAGCATTTAAAAATCTAGTTTGAAAACTAACATGCCATACAAAATTAACTCCAGCCCTGCTGGATAATCATAAAATTTATAGTTGCCCTGTTACCAAGTCTACTGTGGAATGCCCGAAGATCTCTTCATTGCCCTACTAGTTTCCCCATCTCATTTTGGGACTTTTTGGAGAGTCCATCCTGTGTGACTGGCATGTTAGGTAAGCACAGTTCATGCTCTAGTATTGTAAAATATTTTTCATAACAGGGCTGCCATACTTATGTAATTGTACTAATAGCAATTAAAATAAAAAATGCCATCATTGTGATTGAAGGGGCCTCACTGTGCAGGATGTAAGATGTATTAACTATCACTAGTGTATGTAGAGAATGGATTGTTCAAATTCTGTGCTTGATGTGAAAGACTTCAGAAATAAAATTAGGTTAAACTGTAGGTTTGATAAGCAACAGTGTTATCAACATCACTGCAGAGGACTAGACGATACCCATGAGTTTAGTTTCCCCCTGAAGATAATGTGCAAATTCATTATATAAAAATTGGGATACATTCCCCACACAAATTTTAAAACTTGTGTTAAGTAAGTGGGTTAGAAAGTACTGTGTATAACTGGTAGAAACTTACTGGATATGAAGCAGAACAAATAATTTAATTATTCTGTATACAAAATGCTTTAACTGGAGGGTTTTACTGGGGAGAAGGAAATGGGCATATTTGAAGAAAAAAATTAAGGTAAAAGAGTAAACAGTGATCAACTCTGGAAAGGAAGAAAGGGTTGTGTTTATATTAAAAATTAAAGTGGATCAGTTAGTGGCATTTGAAACGTGGGTTACAGTATTTAATGCACCTGGGGAGGGGATAGAAATAGAGAAATTCTGGGAGATGTTAATCAAATGTTTAGGAAGTTTAGAACGAGAGAATAATTGTGGGCAAAACTGTTGTAGAGGGGTACAGTAAGTTTGAATGCCAGGAATAAGCAATAATGGGGCCTCTATATATCATATGCTTGGTAATATGTAATACATACTTGTACATTTATTCTTATTTTCTTTAAACAAGATATGCAGTGTACACTGATGACAGTTTGCATTGGCGGGTAAAAGGGATGAGGGGTAGACTTGGATGTGCCTGTTTTTAGAGGCAACTATCAGATTATTATTTAGGGGTAGCAAGAGAGTCCTAGAGAAGGTATAAAGAAAAGAAAGTGATGTGTAACAAAATGTTTGGCAGTGAAAAATTAGTCATCAGATTGGAGGAAGTAAGGAGGTGAGAAGGTATGCACTGTAGATGGTGGGGAGTGGATGTTTCAACAATTAGGACCATGAAAGTTGAGGTGAACCATAGGTAGGTGGAGAGTCAAGGCATCCATGGAGAGATGAAAAAGTTTGTAGAGGCAAAAACATTAAATGTTGCAGCTAAAGGCAGTGGAGATTTGTTGAGCAATGAGTGTTATGCAAAGAATTCAGAGCTCAGAAATTAGAAGACTGGGGGGGGGTCTATGAAAGGTGTTAAATTGAAGTTGTTTGGGTATTTAGAGAAATTAGAGCACAATAGTATAAGTGTGTATAAAATCTGGGCTTGAGCATCAATCCAATCAGGGTGATTGGAGAAGTGTGTTTTTAAGGATTTGACACTGGGAGTGTGTGCAATACAAGATTTAGAGAAGTCACAGTTTGGGAGACTTGAGTTCTGGAGGTGGGAAGTAGAGTGTCTGCATTCTAGAAGGGTGATGCACTGTGATGTCAACAAACTTCTGACAAGACAGCTATTGAGTGATGGTAAATGTTTTCTTTGCCCTCCCCCAAATGTTAAAAAAAAACTTATTGCTACTTGAAAATTAAAGAGTAACTAAAACATGAAGGATGCCTATAATCCTACACAATGTAAAATGGCACTTTATTTATTAAGAGTATTATGTTAATCACTAGACAGTATACACATGCATTACTGTACAAGACCCATAATTTAAAAAATATACATTGGTGCTATTTAGGCATTTTAACAGTAGGCACATGCAGTTTTTTCCAAAACCATAATAATAGTTTTGGGGCTATGTTTTAAATTAAAAAAAAAAAATATTGACATACCATATCTTTGTCACATGCAAAATGTACACAGTATTGCCTGAAAAAGTTTCAACTATTAACACACGCTTATATAAGCTATATATTTTAAATGCATGGCTTATTAGCAATAGCTTCTGAAACTCTCGCTGGCATTTTGAAGAAATGCATGGTGTGAGGAGTATTTTGCTAAGTATGTTGTACAAGCACTATGTATCTTGCTAAATGCATAGCATATAAATTTAGTCTATCTCCAGTTGCTTGGTGTAGGAGCAATTTCTAAATGCAAGATGTGATTATCTTTTAAGAAAAAAAAAAAAAGCTTGGTATATAAGCAACAACTTGTTCAATGCTTGTATTATGAGCAGTATATCACTAAATGTGTAGTGTGCAAGTATATTTTGCTAAATGCATGTTCAAGCATATTTTGTTAACTATTGTATACAAGCATATTTTGCAAGACCAAGCATGTGTTGACAATGCTCAATGCTTGTATAAGCAAGGTTTTGTTATAAGCATAGTATGCCAGAAATAGCTTAGCCAAAATTGAAAAATGGGATCTAAATCCATGCATTAATAAATGCTGTACTTATCTCCATGGTGACTTCAACAAACCTTGTGTAACTGAAAAAGAAATTGTCACACTTTCACTACAAGATAATTCATGGGCTAGAAAAGGACATATTAGTACAGAACTTTTTTCACAAGAGGAGAACCACTAGAAAAACAAAACACAAAGGCAGTCCTTTCATGAATTAACCCTTAAACTGTCCAAACACATCTAGAGCTCCAAACATAGATCTACCTTTTTTTTACGCGCTTTCAAATGTAAAAAAAAAAAACGTAGATCTATGTTTGGAGCTCTAGCAGTGAAAACGTAGATCTACGCTTCGACAGTTTAAGGGTTAAATGATCAGATCAGATAGCAAAGCATGTCCCAGACTGTCACACTTGTGTTGAGACAGTAACTGGAAGAGTGCATGAACACAGTTTTTTTCCTCAAGATGCACCTCGAAAAGTCAAGGTTATCTTCATCAGATTATATCCTTAAAGGGGTGGGAGGGACCTTCATCCTGGTGAATGGCTTTTCCTCCTTTAAGAAAAGGAAGCAGCCCTCACACTTCTTGGATCAATCTTAGTTGCCTCCCATTTTCAAGGTTTAGCATTTTCCCCATAGGCTATACAAAAATTTAATTTCAATCATGAAAGAACTGACCTTTACACATCTGTTTCGTAATTTATATCTTCACATTTGTGAATTGCATGCAGCTTTTGTAATTTACATACCTTGGAGAAATCCAAGTTATGCAAATGAATAAATGAAAGCATGAAATATGTGACTGATACTGAGGATAGAGGTAGAAAAATACTTTTGATTGTAAATTCTATAGTTATGAAAAAATACTTAAATTCTTAAGACGTTTAATAACACTAGCCTTTGCCCTCCCATGGCAGTGATGCACAATAGCAAAAGTATTTAATTTTAATCCTAAAACTGATTTCTCCTAAATTCCTTTGATGCCAGCAAATGGCTCTTGTTCCAGGATAAAGAACTTACTCTCCATTTCCCTGGATCAAATCATATTGCCTTCAATCCCCAAGGAGTTATATGACCACCTCCCATCCCCAAGGAGTTAATGACCCCCCTATGGGTTTGGCACTTTCCCCTAATTAAAACAACCGAGTTCATTGTCTATAAAACATTCAAAATCTACTGTATATGAATCATATAGAAAACTTTCCCTCCTAGTGTATTAACATAATACAATACTGACAAGTAGGTGAAGACATGCAACAGCTGGGTATGCTTAGTGAAACATTTTGCCTGTTTCAGCAAGTTTCTTCACTTAAATACAGGAGTGAATTAAATATTAGACAGTAGAAACATTAGACAGGGAAATATGAAGTAATCAGGCTTCTAACCTATAGCCTTGACCAACGAGAAGCCGAGACATGGAAATAGAACCTTTTCTACTGGAGCTAAAAGCGAGCTGCAGAAGTTGGAGCCTCTCAGAAAGTGGGGGCTACCTGGAATGTGTCCCAAGTGTCAATGCCCCTGCAGACTAGGCCTTCCAATGGATAACCCAATCAACCAGGATACTGGTGCTAGCCATACAAAGTCCAACATAAGCACATCTCTACTGATAAGGCAGTGATTTAAACTTGTCCAGTTCCCTCTCGATTGCCAGAGGTCTGCTGGTAATTCCCCTTATGTATGAAGGGAGTACATATTGAAGTCTTGTTCCCTTCACACTTGAATTTTCCATTTGTGTACTCTCACTGCACCCTTGCTTTTCATTGGGGGCATTTTGCACCATCTGCCAAGCTTCTTTCTTTCATGAGGAATGACTTGTGCGAGCAGATTCGAGACCAATCCTAGGATTTTCCAGGTGTGGATTATAATGTACCTCTCTTGTCTACATTCCAAGGTATGCTGATTGAGGGACTCCAAATGCTTTTGGCACTTAACTGAATTGATGTGAGCAATGAAAGTTCTCTGTAATTTCACCTGCCTTAATAGTAGAGCAGTACTTAAGCCTAGAGAGAACAAGTGACTCGAGTATTGGCTTAACATCCCACTACTAGTAGAAGAGCATAAGAATTAGAGTACCACAGCAGGCCTACTATTACACATGTTCCTACTCCTCTACTTGTTTATATTATATACAATATACTACTACTATGACATACCAACACCACAGTACCTTGATACAGAGGACATCTACAACTTTGTTGCTCAACCACTAGTTATGAGTGAGTCGTATTCGAAAGGAACCTGTTTAGCATAGGCCTGCTGCAGTAATCAGTTCGTGTGTACTTCCACTAACAGGTGATGCCATCTCCAATTTCCGGCTCTAGTACAAAAAGGATCCATTCTCGTTCCTCAGCTCCACATTGCTTGCAGCTAGAGAGGTAAACCACTTAAGGCAGAGGGACTGATCATGTTGATCTCTCTGCCACTTAAATTATCTCCACTATTTAGGTCATCTTTATATTTGACTGAAGCCTGTTGAGCAGGCAAAGCATTTTGACATCAAAGATGCACAACTGTTGCACATGAACCTTACTCATCTTCCCAGTGCATCATGCTAACACTAATATTAGTGATAGTGAAACTATCTTTTCCATGTAGAAGCTGAAAGTAATAGCAAACTTGCTAATCTGGTAAAGTGTAATGAAGTACCACAATAAAGAAAATAAGTACTGCTGGTAAAATAATAAGGACCAGACAACAGAAAAGAGCAAGGTATAAAACTCTTTTATACTGTATTCAAAGGCTGATAGTATCTATTAGTATTAACCCCACTCTGTTAAATACCACCAACAGAAGAATATTTTTATTAAAAGTTATACATTCATATATTTTTTTATGTCAATATAGATTTTATATTTGTTATTATAGAATTAAAAATTATAGGTTTTATAAGATTCTGGCCAACAAATTAAAAAACACAAATATTACTTTGGACTGAAAAAAATTAAAAAGTACTGTACTACAATAAACCCTCAAGTGTTCATTAAATCAGAATGTTAAATAGCAGAAAAAGCATTACTCTATTTTATACCTAATACCATACCCAATTTACAGATTAACTGTAATAAACATTCAAATTAAACTGTTAAAAGTAAAATTTACCCAGTGGGTTGCATCTTATTTCAAAAGTCCATTATATCAAAATTCTTTATATTGAGCATTTACTGTATTTTAAAAATTCTGACAATACTTTTATAAGTTCAGTTTAAATGGGCCTCCAAATGAACCTAGAATATTTATCCACCTATTAAAAAAAAAAGAACATACAGTACATTACATATGATATACACAACTGAAAGGCATTTTTAAGTATAATTTTTATTGTGTTTTACTCACAGTGCATCTTAGCCTTACGACAAAAGGCCTGAGTTTCATTGTTGGGTAGTTCACATTCCTGAAGGAAGGCTTCTATTAAGGCAGGAGAATCATCCTGGAATTCATCAGCACAGGCAGAGTCTATCTTAGAATTGCACACGAAGCACTGAATGCCATAAGCTGTGTGTATAAAATAAGAGCAATTAGTATACCGACTCCTGAAATAACTATTACTAATATTAAAAGTTTTCAGTTGGATTTCTTTTAATGCCCTTTTTAATTACCTATTTGTAGTTCATAGTGTAATCTTTTCATTAATTATTTTTGTTTGTTTTTAATGTAATATCTGTAGAACTTACTATACTTCCCTTCTAAATTTATTCCATACATCTACCAGTATAGTGGTTAGTGTGCTAGCCAAGGACAGAGGAACAGTGATTCAATCCCACATGTTTCTGCCCTCTATATATTTACACAAATTCAGTCTAAGCTTTTTAATAAGCAGTTTTAATACAGTACCAATTCTAGATCATACTGCTTTGATGCTCTTCCAATTTCTCCTGTGCTAGTTATAGCCAGTTACTGTATACACATATAGTCAACTCTTGTAAAATTTATATACAGTAGAACCCCCATATCTGCGGGTCCGGTTGCAGCAGTTTCAGTTATCCACGGTTTACCGTGGCCCAAAAATAACCCTTAATTTTTCTTAATAATGACACCAAAACACAAAAGTAGTGAAGGTGGCAGTTCTTCAAAGCCTAAGAGAAGCTGTAAAGTGCTTCCCATCGGTGAAAAGTGCTAATTCCAGACATTGTGTAATTTGTGAATTAAACCTGATCACAGGTATGTGCATAAATGAAAAATGACTTGTATACAGGGTTCGCTACTATCCAAGGTTTCGGTCACCCAAAGTAGGTCTTAGAATGTATCCCCCACAGATATAAGGGGGACTACTGTAGTGATTTTTTTTATAAATGCAAGTGAAAAGGAGCATCCAAAAATGACTAGCACATACTATGAAGACCTTCCCAGGTGCTATTCAATTTTGAATGTACAGTGGACCCTCGACCAATGATGGCATCGTCTAACGTTAAATCCGACTAGCAATAAAATTTAACGCTAACATTTTGCCTCTGCTAACGCTAAAAAACTCAACTAACAATATTCGTTCTTGGGTACCAATTAATATCGTTAGTCGAGGGTCCACTGTATGTACTTTTCTCGATCGCATTTGTAAAACCACACTATATATAGAAGCTTCATAATATGCAATGCACAAAAACTACCTTAAGTGTTAATTTCCATTTTAGTTACTATGTTCCACAGTCTATCATACTAATACATGTGTGACCAAGCAGGTTGAGTTTTGTGAATTTAATAATACCGTACTGTCATTATATAGGTACGGTGGAACCTCTACTTGCGAGTTTAATCCGTTCCATGACCTTGCTCGCAACTGGATTTGCTCATTTGCAGAGTCAATTTTCCTCATTTAATTGAAATGCAATTAATCTGTTCCAGTGGAATTCTGTACTTCAATAATTTCGCTAATATCAATTCTACGGCTTATCTCACTTCATTTAATATGACATAATAAACAATATAAATAACACAGAAACCTGATATATACTCTAAAGTGAATAAAATATGTCATTCATATAGTGGTATGGGCAGTGTCAGCGGTGGACGAGTTTGTCTGGAGACCGGACAAAATACTTCTTGAATAATTTCGCTAATATCATCTATATGGCTTATTTATCAATCACAGTTCATCTAATATGACATAACAATGTAAATAACATAGAAACCTGATATATACTCTAGAATGAATAAAATATGTCATTACATATGTGGCGGCGTGCGGCGGACAAATACTCCTTGAATATTTCGCTATCATCAACTCTGGCTTATTTATCACAGTTCATCTAATATGAAACAAGAAACAATATAAATAGCCTAGAAACCTGATATATACTCTAGAATGAATAAAATATGTCATTATGTAACAGGTGGAGGCAGCCACAACCACTCCCACTTTATTGTGGCAAACACTGCCATCTAGTGATGGCCTTTTGAAGCCATCTATTGTTATAATTATTATGTAGTGTATTATTATTATATATATATATTATTATACATATTATTATTGTATTAATTATTATATGTATTATTATTATACATACATTGAGTTCAATTTCAAGATACTTTTCGTCATGAAAGCAATCAAAATTATATCTATTTCTGTAATATATCTTTCATTATATCAAATGAGACCAAAAAAAAACGAGAATACAACCATAAAAACCATACGAAAATACCGCTAAGGGGTGGCTAATTGCTGAGAAGTGAACTCCATTATTTATGCTTAGATTTCTTTCATTTTTTTGTACATTAAGAAGCATCTTTCCATCATACATTGCCCAAGTTTCAATAAGATAGTCCAACAAACAAATGAGATACAATTCTCAAGATCAAGAGCAAGAGCCCCTCACCAGCATCAAGGAACCTGCCTTGAGGTCTGCTCGCTTAAGGAAATTTTGCTCTCGTATGGAAGCAAAAAATTGACCCATCGACTGTTCGTATTTGGAAAAATTCGCATGTGGATGCGCTTGCAAGTAGAGGTTCCACTGTATACCACTATCAAGCAAAGTAACATGGAAATGCAGTTTGCATGTGGAACTGAATGCATACTTCCATTTTTACTTTGTAACTGTAGTATAAACAGCTGGATCAAGTGATCATTATAGACATGTTTTCGTGTGTGTGTGTGTATACACTCTTGCATTGTTATCAGTGCATCCAAAACCATATTGTAATGGTCCAGTAGGCAAGAGGCATGAGCGACCTGCTCAAAACCCATGCTACCCTGGTTTGTGCAATTTTTGTGAATCCATGTGGTTAGCAATCCTACTTTATAAAATTCTCAGATTTTTATAATGTGGGATGTCAGTGCTATTGGTCTATAGTTCTTTACTACTGTTTTACTGCCACCATTGTGGAGTGTGGCTATATCCATTATTTTTAACGACTCGGGGGATTATCTGTATCCAGGCTCCCTCGCCACAGAATATTTCAGGCACATATGGGTTTCTTGTAGCTCCTGATAAGCATGGTGTTCATCCCAGAGTCTGGGCCTGGGGCCAAGTGCATGGGCATCCTCTCAATGTTTTTTCAGTGGAATTAGGGCTATATTGTAAATTTCCGAGATGTTGACATCTCTCTAATTTCTCTGCTCTATCTGGTTTCAACAACTGGTCAATACTAGATGTGTTTTTTTTCCCTCCTGGATTTTGCACATGAGAAATATTTATTTTGGATTTTTTCACCTTCATTAATTACATTTAGCTCCCCAAGTCCCTCCCAGACTATAATTCATTCAATGCAATTTTAGTATCCTCTAATTCTCTACCCAGTGCTTCCTGCCACACCTCAGAGCTACATCATCTTGAGACATTGTAGCTTTTCATCTTCACCTGTAAAGGGAGCATCTCTTTCTAGTTTGCATCTGCTATTTTTCCTCGGTGGTATGTGCCTTAAGCCACACAGTTATTCTTATTTAGACACTGGTTGGGGTCCAATTTACTTAAAATATCTTCCCAACATGTGTCATTATGGACAATTTGATTCCTCCCCCAACAAGCAGCACCTACACTACACTACCCCCAACAAGCAGCACCTACACTACCCCCCAACAAGCAGCACTTATTCTACACTCTACCCCCCCAACAAGCAGCACCTACACTACACACTACCCCCCCAACAAGCAGCACCTACACTACACACTGCCCCCCAACAAGCAGCACCTACACTACACTATCCCCCAACAAGCAGCACCTACACTACACACTACCCCCAACAAGCAGCACCTACACTACACTACCCCCAAACAAGCAGCACCTACACTACTCTACCCCCAAACAAGCAGCACCTACACTACTCTACCCCCCCCAACAAGCAGCACCTACACTACACACTACCCGAACAAGCAGCACCTACACTACACTCTACCCCCCAACAAGCAGCACCTACACTACACTCTACCCCCCCCAACAAGCAGCACCTACACTACACTCTACCCCCCCAACAAGCAGCACCTACACTACACTCTACCCCCCCCAACAAGCAGCACCTACACTACACTCTACCCCCCCAACAAGCAGCACCTACACTACACTCTACCCCCACAACAAGCAGCACCTACACTACACTCTACCCCCACAACAAGCAGCACCTACACTACACTCTACCCCCACAACAAGCAGCACCTACACTACACTCTACCCCCACAACAAGCAGCACCTACATTACTCTACCCCCAACAAGCAGCACCTACACTACACTCTAGCCCCCCAACAAGCAGCACCTACACTACACTCTACCCCCCAACAAGCAGCACCTACACTACACTCTACCGCCCCCAACAAGCAGCACCTACACTACACACTACCCTCCCAACAAGCAGCACCTACACTATACTCTACCCCCCCAACAAGCAGCACCTACACTACACTCTACCCCCCCCAACAAGCAGCACCTACACTACACTCTACCCCCCCCAACAAGCAGCACCTACACTACACTCTACCCCCCAACAAGTAACACCTAAACTACATTCTACCCCCAACAAGCAGCACCTACACTACACACTGCTCCCCCCCAACAAGCAGCACCTACACTACACTCTACCCCCAACAAGCAGCACCTACACTACATTCTACCCCCAACAAGCAGCACCTACACTACACACTGCTCCCCCCAACAAGCAGCACCTACACTACACTCTACCCCCCCCAACAAGCAGCACCTACACTTCACTACCCCGCCAACAAGCAGCACCTACACTACTCTACCCCCCCCCAACAAGCAGCACCTACACTACACTCTACCCTCCCAACAAGTAACACTTATACTACATTCTACCCCCAACAAGCAGCACCTACACTACACACTGCTCCCCCCAACAAGCAGCACCTACACTACCCCCAACAAGCAGCACCTACACTACACACTGCTCCACCCCCAACAAGCAGCACCTACGCTACACTCTACCCCCCAACAAGCAGCACCTACACTACACTCTACCCCCCAACAAGCAGCACCTACACTACACTCTGCCCCCCAACAAGCAGCACCTGCACTACACACTGCCCCCTACAAGCAGCACCTACACTACACTGCCCCGTACAAGCAGCACCTACACTACACTGCCCCCCAACAAGCAGCACCTACACTACACTGCCCCCCAACAAGCAGCACCTACACTATACTCTGCCCCCCAACAAGCAGCACCTACACTATACTCTGCCCCCCAACAAGCAGCACCTACACTATACTCTGCCCCCAACAAGCAGCACCTACACTACACTCTGCCCCCCCCAACAAGCAGCACCTACACTACACTCTGTCTCCCCCCCCCCAAGCAGAAGAACCAGCATCACAAGCATCCTGTGGCCATAAAGCATGAGCCAATGGAGCCTGGTCCACAGCTGCACCCACTGCCACCAGGATGTGCTTCAATTAAACGTACTCTACACAATACTACCAACACTTCTAACACTGAAACCGATCACAATGTGAAGGTAATTTCCCTGATGAATATATCAATATTAACATGAAATAACTGCAGTGTCACAACTTTAGACTTGGCCCACCAGAATCTCCTCAAGGTAAATTCATTGGTGCTGGCGAGGGACTCTTGATCCAAGGAATTGAACTTTTCCTCTCCTTTGGATCGAATTTTATTATTACCTTCTATTCCCCCAGGCGCTGTACAACCTCTACGTGTCCAGCAGTTCCCCCTAAATATAAATTAATATTCTGTAAAATCGGGCAAGACGTAGTTTAATGTACAAAAGTAAGGAACGAGTAGACAGAGAAGAGGGGCACTGGAGCAGAGTTACTTGGTTAGGTGCCAAAGAGAGAACAAACACCTTTACACTAGAATCTAAATGGCATACCGCCAACAATAGTAAAGATAAGATACACTTTACAGACCAAGATTTTATTAGGACAATGTTTCACACTAGTTTCATTAGGCCATAAAGCTTTATCTGGAGGGTGCTTCGGGGGTCAACGCCCCCCGACCCAGTCCTTGACCAGGCCTCCCGGTGGATCAGGGCCTGATCAACCAGGCTGTTACTGCTGGCTGCCTAATTTTCACTCTGTTAAGACGTATAACTGGGGTATATGACTGACGTGAACAAATGAAAAAACTAATAAAGGAGTTAATAAATAACGTTCTCAAAGTACCTAACCTTGATATCTCTCAGCAATAGTTTAAAATTGGACAAATTTGAATTTGGAGAAGATAAATACCGGTTTGGTAGAGTTGCGAATGAGTGGAACAAACTCCCAGGTAATGTCATTGGTGCGAGAAAGTTGGGTAGCTTTAATTAAATATCCCCTCAAGGAAGGCTCTTTGATGTTGGTGAGGGGCTCTTGATCTAGGGAATTGGACTGTGCTCCGGTTCCCTGAATTATGCCTGAATACCTTCCACATTCTCACCCCCCCCCCACAGGCGCTGCATAATCCTACGGGTTTAGCTCTCCCCTTTATTGTAATAATTAAATATGGGTTGGACAGGTATATAAGTGGGTGTGGCTGGGTATGGATTACAACTGCCTAGCATGGGCCAATAGGCCTACTGTAGTGTTCATCACGTCTTAAAATCACTAATTCAACATACATAATGTGCCCACCAAGGTATGCTCATAAGCTATTACTCAAACCACCTAAGAGAAACACTCCAAATGTAAATACATTGAATGTGAAAAAGGTTTACAAAATTTGTGCTGTATTACCCGTAGGTTTAGCGCTTGGTTATGATTATAATAATGAAACTTGTTTTATATATAAAACGCACTAGAACCTACTGGTTATTCAGCAATTTTAACCTAAAAAGTTTGAAAATTTTTCATATAAAAGAGCTCTCCATATACATTACAATAAAACGTTCGGGTTTGGCGCTTCCCAGGATAATTAGAAGTCTACTTCCCATAAATGACCCATCTCAACGCTTACCCAACCTAATGTCACGACCTACTTCCACTACTGGTCTTCACCTCTCCTGCCTTCAGTACACAAGGTCTCCATCCAGGGGCATCAACTTCAAATTCACCTTAAACTACTTCATGTCTTCTACCGTCTGCAATATTATTCTCTCTACTGGATTGATAATGCCAGAAGGTGGCTAAACGTATCCACAATGAAGACACCCAAGGGTTACTTGAGGTTTCATATATAGAAGCAATGGAGATACAGACGAGGTGATAGTCCATCAGCCTACTTCAAGGTTAATAAACTGATCACATTTTCTTACCTGCTCACTGTGTCCTCCATATTGTGCCATATCTGAATTTTACTCGAGTATGAGAAACGTTTCGGAAATAAAGAAACCTTACTGTTGCACACGTCTTGGTCATCCATGTCTAATTCATCTGAACAGTCTAGTAAGAGGTTTCATCTTTCAATCCTCACGGACAGTTTTATGTTACGAATCTTGTTATATATGTTAAATCAGGTAATCTGGCTGCTCAACAGCCAACACGAATATGGGTGACCCAACATTAAGTCAGAAATATCTTATGATCATGCTAAAAGTACTGAACCTGCACCCCGGAAAAAGCATCTAAAATTTGGGGAGGACACGATTAAAGTTCCAATTAAAAAATATATATATGAAAAATAAGGTGCGGAAAATATCTAGCCAAGACAGTTTGCAGCAATGGATTAAAATTTACAATTTAGCCTTTGCAAGAATATAAAGGACTGGTTTAGCAAGAGTTGTGCATCATAGGGACAAACCACCAAGCAATGGCAATGAAATAATGACTGAATAGCTTTAAAAATAAAGTACAAAAATATATCAACGAGTGGATGCAAGAAAAACCTGCATATCATGAGCCAATAGGATTAGTGCATAGAGCTTCCTTTTTTATGAATATAACAGTCATTAGTTCTTAATATACTCAGTGGCATGGCCTAGTATTGTTGGCAATGTACTGTGTAGTCTAGTGTTGGCAATGTACCCGAGTTTGGGTTTAGCTGTCGGCAAATATTTTTGGACCATAGAACATCCATCTGTGCTTACCTAGCATTCTTTGCGAGGGTACAAACCTTACCTGATCGAGTGCTGAATTAGAAAATAAGAATGAAGGACTGCAGTAGGCCTACTGGTGCATGCTAAGAACATCCTCTTCAAATTCAACCCTTCTAACTTGATTATTCGTCCAACCTACCCTAAAATTTATCAAACTTTTAACTTTGATCATCGTTCTTTCTTGTAATATATTCTTAGCACCTTATTTGTATATTCTTGTATATTCTTCCACTCTAAATACCCCTGAAAACAGTTTATCAGGGTCTGGGGATATTTTGCTTTAATTGGTCTGGGTTATAAATGGTGAACATTGTGTATAACTTTTTTTTAATAAAGACGTTTATGCTGAAAGCTTTATGACTAACACAAGAAGAAAATGATGAAAGAATAAAGTAACAATACCGTGACTGCAATGATACACACACAACCCGAACAAAGGAGGGGAAAACTTATGACGTTTCTGTCCGAAATGGACCATTGACAAAAGTTTAGAGTATACTGGTATACAGTGGTTGTGTGTGTACACTCACCTAGTTGTGGTTGCAGGGGTCGAGTCACAGCTCCTGGCCCCTCCTCTTCACTGGTCGCTACTAGATTACTCTTCCTGCTCCACGAGCTTCATCATATTACTTCTTAAAACTATGTATGGATCCTGCCTCCACTACGTCACTTGGGAGACTATTCCACTTCCTGACAACTCTATGACTAAAGAAATACTTCCTAACATCCCTTTGACTCGTCTGAGTCTTCAACTTCCAACTGTGACCCCTTGGTTCTGTGTCCCATCTCAAACATCCTGTCTGTCCACCTTAACAAAATACTGCGAGGAATTGACATGTCGTTTTCATGTCTCCCCTAACCTTCCTGTCTTCCAGTGTCATCAGGCCGATTTCCCTTACCTTTTCTTCGTAGGACATCCCCTCAGCTCTGGAACTAGTCTTGTTGCAAACTTTCTCTAATTTCTTGACGTGCTTGACCAGGTGTGAGTTCCAAACCGGTGCTGCGTACTCCAGTATGGGCCTGGCGTACACGGCGTACAGAGTCTTGAACGATTCCTTATTGAGGTATCGGAACGCTATTCTCAGGTTTGCCAGTCGCCCATATGCTGCAGCAGTTAGCTGGTTGATGTGCGCCTCAAGAGATGTGCTCGGTATTATACTCACCCCAAGATCCTTTTCCTTGAGTGAGGTTTGTAGTCTTTGGCCACCTAGCCTATACTCTGCGGTCTTCTTTGCCCTTCCCCGATCATTACTTTGCATTTGGCGGGGTTAAATTCGAGGAGCCAGTGCTGGACCACTCTTTCCAGCCTGTTCGTGTGCGTGCGCGTGTGCGCGCGTGCGTGTGCGCGTGTTTGTTTTACAGAGAGAGAGAAGGGTAATATTTTGTGAAGGGATTCATCGAAACCAGTTAGCCGGACTTCAGTCCTGGAGGTGGGAAGTACAATGCCTGCACGTTAAAGGAGCGGTCTGGGATATTGGCTGTTTGGAGTGACATCTAAACTGTGTATCTAAGCACCTCTGCAAAGACAGTGATTGTGTGTGAATGATGGTGTTTCTTTTTTTGGGTCACCTTGCCTAGGTGGGAGACGGCCGTGTTGAATATATATCCCAGACCCCTCCTCTAAAGAGCAGGCATTGCACTTCCCACCTCCAGGATTGAAGTCCGGCTAACAGGTTTCCCTGAATCTCTCTCAAACACACACATACCTCTACCCCTGAAAACTTCGTCTTTTTGTATCATATTTATAAAACTCCTGGTGAAGCTACTCCTTAATTAATGTCCAAGTACTTAATTTGTCTTACATTTAATCGGTTTGTTCGTTGGATATTGCCTTCATATTTTTCTTCAGCCTCTCTATTAAGTGCTGGTTTATCATTGGTGACGTGCGTGAAGGCCGACTGTAAATAATTAACAAACACATCTGCTCATTATCAGCAGGTTTAGATCTAGCTTCAAGGGAGTCCGTTCTTGATCTTCGTCCTGTACACTTGGAAAATTCCTCATATAATTTAACTTGGATTCCCTTGTAATATATTCCATAAGGTGGATCACGTTTACTTTTAAAGCCATGTCAGTGGTTACCTATTGGTAGTTACAAAAACAGAGTTATACTCCTGATGCCACGCATTCAGTGTTTAGTTCATTATATTTTCAAGTTTCCAGTGGTTGTATTTCATTCTACCACCTTATCAAATCACAGACCAAGCGGGGTTAATCCATGGCAGTCCTAAAAGCCGAGGCCAGTGTGATTAACCAATGGACCATGCCGGCATTGCTACTGTTAATATTAAGTAGCAAGGCCTATGAGTGAAGTTTGCAGCAGGGAAAACCTATGTAATAGGGAATTGTGCATCGCGGGTGCAGAGTGAAGTTAGTGACAAAGAAAAAACAAGGGAGGGGGTATTGTGTCTCAGGAGAGGCCAGCGAGGTTAATAGCAGCGAAAATATAAGTTAGGATGCACTGTCCCTCTTGGAGGAAAGGGGAGAATGAAGTCAGCAGTGGATAGTATTGTGCCTCTGGGGAGCCAAGATGGAAAATGGCTGACAACTGGGATCACGCGGGGAGACAGGTGCAACACTTGGCAGCTAAACATACACAACTCTCCCGAAAACTCTTTACCCAGTGTCAAGGTAAAGAGAACCTGCGCGGAGCGACAGACATGGGAAGAGTGAAGATTATTTAATGTAGTAGTGCGTGTATCCGGTCACGATTCAGCGAAGGTTACGGCGGAATTGTTGAGGGAGGTTTAGTTGTACAACTTGAGCGGCTAGTTTATTGTACCACCCATAAGCAGTACCGAAAAAAAAAAAACAGGATTACAGAAGTCAGGCTTTACCAGACCCCGCTGGGCATAGCTGCATAAAAAAAAAATACATTACAGTAATTTCATATATTACAACTTCTGCATACACCTAATGAAACAATACAATAGGGAATTAGTCTAAGACATTAAGATCTTGACTTATTACCACTAAAAATTGGTCATTCATCTAGAAGACAAAAATGTGGGAATAGTCTCAAGATTTCACAAATTGTCATTAACAATGAAAGTTTTGCCATGTCCTCTAGGGTTTGCATGGAGGTATCTGAAAAGCTGGATTTTCCGACACTAAGATACAGTATGCCAGTGTATGACCCCTGTCCGTACCCACATTTTGCATTTTGTCACAGTGTATGACCCCTGTCCGTACCCACATTTTGCATTTTGTCACTGGCATCTCCACATAAACCGTACTGTCCGAGTTACTTGCAGCCTAGCCTCAGTCTAGCAATAACGTCTTGCAACCTACTGACCTGGTTACTTTCTCCATAAATATGTTTAACACATTTCATTATGGACAAATGATCTGCTAGCTCCTATTTTTACTGTTCCACTTCTTTAAATTAATTTTCTAGTTCTAATTATTTTTAAACTTCTATTTGAGAAACCAAAATTATATTCGACATATCAATTTTGTCATGCTCCCGGAGGCCTAAGTGAGGGGGAATCCACAAAAGCTTAATTGTGATTCCTTAATAATTAATCCTACGGGTTTAGAGCTCCCCTACTATAATTTATTTACTTGTGTGCGCGCGCGCGCGGTCTCCTATATGTTACATTCGGGTCTCGTGAAAAAATCAGTTATAACTACACTGCCCGAGGGAGTAATTTCCACAAGCTTGAGGGCAACAAGTATGGCAAACAGTTTAGTTTGTAATGTGAAGCCCAGTTATTAATTCTAACACATCTCTCTATTACGGTACCATGGGCTGGTTTACGATAACAGCACATCCGCCCTCCCACTGTCAGGGAGGGTTAATTAAGAGACATCAGCGTAGTGAAATTTTTTGTGTGCAGCTCGTGTATTTGCTCCAGAGCGATGAGTTTAGAAAAAAGACGAAGATAAGAATTATGTATGATTACTTTCTTGGGAGAGTAGGCGGGTATGGTGATATCAAAAGCTGTTATTTGCCAGGGTGACGAGAAATGCTCTTACTTCGTAGCATGATACAGTTCATGTAATCCAAACATTTTTTGTTTGTGGCTGTTATTTAAATCCATCTTGATTCGCCTGTCATGAACTATATGTTCTAATAATTCTTTAAGCATTGTTTTCATGAGAAAAGAACATTAATGTATCATGTCCATACCAGCTGTGTTCAGTCGCTACGTTCCCTACTTAACTATTTTAAAATAACCAATCACTATATTTAATACTTGTTCGAAACCAAGTAGTATATTTTTTTATAAAACGCAAACATACCCATGGGTCAAATATGGCATCAAATACAGACAGAATATTTATTGTGGAAAAGTTTGGGAGCTTTGATAATCCACACGAAGCGGAACACTGCTTCATCCCGTATGGACTGGCCCAGGTCAAGCATATTTATCCGAGGAAAAAATAAAATGCCTTCAATCGGTTCTCATTAATGTCACTGACACCATCACTCGGAACAAAGGAAGTTTCCAGTTGATGGGACCCCTGGCTCGAATGCTCATAGCAAACGCCGCCCTCTTGACTAGTCAGGATCGCACTTCAGGACTACCTGCTCTCTCGAGAGTAAATACCTAGGTTTACCAGGTGTACTCTAGTCAAATCTTGGTTTCCAAGCTAAACATTAATGTTTTTTTTTCATATTAATCACGGGGAAGCGTTAATTAAACTCGTAGAGTTCACAGTGCCTGAGAGACATTCAGGTTCGATCCATGGAATTGGAAAGGCAGTGGTTTTAGGGGCTCATCATAGGTTTTACAATCATCCCACTAAAATGAAAATTCACAATTGCAAAACTTATCAACGTACATTAAGCTGTCAGCTAAGATTAACGAGGATGGGTCAAGTTCACGGTAAGCCCCCCCCCCACACAAAATATATAATATAATATAATATAATATAAATATATATATATATATATATATTTATTTTACTGCCGAGACTCGTCACTGACAAAACTCGCCCGCCCCTCTCTTTCTGTCTACCCACATTTGTTTTCTGGCTCTATACTATCCGAATCCTTCCCCTCTCCACTGATACCATCGATCTTATGGCCTAACAAAAATAGTGTCTGCAAGGACGGATGAAACTGATCCACTGTTGACCAATTAAACGAGAGCTGGATGCGGACCCTGATGTAGCTAGTTCCGTACCCCGTAAGGTAGAGTAAGGGGGGAGGGGAAGCAAAAGGGGAAAGGAGAAAGGATGAGTAGGTGGAGAGAGATCAACAGGAAATCGTGATGCAGAAAATCTTGGAGACGACAGAAGAAGCTTGGCCTGCTAGTAGAAGAAAATGTGATAATTGAGAATTAGTGCAGCAAGCTTACTGGGTAGGTCCCTCTTCAAATGCAACCTTTCTCACTCTTAACTAGGGGGTCGGGCAATAAAGTTGTCAAAGATGGCCTCAGTACCAGGATACCATTGTGTTGCTGTGCTTAAGTATGAATACAACAGTAGTTGATAAGCAAGACGTACATTAGTTAGGCATCTTCATTCTGAAACGTTTCGCCTATACTGTAGGCTTTTTCAGCTGAATACGGAGGAGACAGCAGAAGCAGTGGAGATGCTTCTGATGCATCTGCCAATGTCAGACACAACGGTATCTTGGTAGAGAGGACATCTTCGACAACTTTACTGCCTGACCGCTATTGCGAGTATGGTTAAATCTGAGGACTTGGAACATAACTACCCAGTAGGTTTGCTACTCTGCCTCTCAATTATTATTACATTCTTACTTCCACTGGTTGGCCCCGCCTCTCCTGTCGCCTTTCAAAAATTTCTGCTCCTCACCTTTAGCAATATACAAATCTCCATTCTGATGTTCCAGATTATGGATCAGAACTTCTCCAGGCTGAGGGACTGACCACCTCAAAACTAATTCTGCTTCTGTATTTGACTTTAAAAGCCTACTGTGATGGCGAAACTTTCCGGGATACCTAACTGTTGCGCATTTGTCTGATCAACTTGTCGGTATTATATGCCAATATTACATTCACGGGGGTAAGGAGAAGAGGAACATGAGGAAGAGGGGTAGGAGATGTTAAAAGGAATAGGAATGAGAAAAGGGAGAAGAGAAAGAATGTGGTGAAGGGAAGAAATTTCAGTCACTTGCGATTAACTGCTATATTAACTATTATGATAAGAGACAAGTGGTAGTGTAGCCTTAAATAACCTCCCTCTCTACTCTCTTCCTCTCCTTTCGTCACACTCCCTCTCGCCCTCTCCCTGGTTACTTTAGTTGTGGCAAGCCTTCAAAAATATTAAATTAACATGGCAGGCAACTTCACTACAGCTATTAAATGACTTATTTTTTTTACATTTACTTCAGTTAGACAAACATATCACACAAAAAAAAATCCAAGTTTCTGCATTCACGGAAATAATTTACATTGTTTCATAATTATATAGCGATCACATTCATGCAATATTACCTGGAGGGTATTCCAGGGATCAACGCCCCGCGGCCCGGTCCACGACCAGGCCTCCCGGTGGATCAGAGCCTGATCAACCAGCCTGTTACTGTTGGCCGCAAGTAGTCCAATGTACGAACCATAGCCCGGCTGGTCCGACACCGACTAAGTATCTGTCCAGCTCCCTCATGAAGGCAGCCAGAGGCCTATTGGTAATTTCCCTTATGCATGGTGGGAGGCTGTTGAACAGTCTTGGGCCCCGGACACTTACGGTGTTTTCTCTTAGTGTACCAATGGAGCCCCTGCTTTTCATTGAAGGCATTTTGCACCGTGTGCCCAGTCTTTTACTTTCGTAAGGAGTGATTTGTGTGTGCAGATTCGGGACCTTGCCTTCTAGGATTTTCCAAGTGTACATTATGATATATATCTCTCGCCTGCGTTCCAGCGAGTACGTCAAGTGCTTCCAAGCGTTCCCTGTAGTTGAGGTGTTTGATAGAACTTATATGTGTAGTAAAGGTTCTCTGTACATTCTCTATATCTGCAATTTCACCTGCTTTGAACAGAGATGCTAATGTACAGCAATATTCCAGCCTAGAGAGAACAAGCGATTTGAAAAGGATCATCACTGGCTTGGCAGTGATGATCCTTTGAAGGAATTATCACTAGCTTGAACGTTCTCATTATCCACCCTATCATTTTCTTTGCAGTTGTGATCGTGGCACTGCTGTGATCCTTGAAAGTGAGATCCTCAGACATTACCACTCCCAGGTCGCTCATTGTTTCCGCTCTATTGTGTGATCAGGGTTTGTAGTATACTTAGTTTAGTTATTATCTTCTCCAATTTCCCATAACGGAGTAGCTGAAATTTGTCTTCACTGAACATCTTGTTTTCCATTGCCCATTGGAAAACTTGGTTTATATCTTCTTGGAGGTTAACCTTGTCCTCAATGCAGAAACAATTTAGTAGTAAGCTAAGGTTGCCGTTAGCTGCTACTAATTCAACTGAATAGTAACGAAAGTAATTAATATCACCTAGAATCTAAGCGGTAAAATATCGGAGTAAAAAATAACAAACCCTAAACTCGATAGGTTATAAAGCTTTACAGTATTTTTCCATAGCTGTCAGTCCCAATAAGACAACTAAACCCAATCAGAGGCAGCAGTACATAAATTCCTGGCTATATTATTGTGTTCAGAACTATGACTGACGCTAGAGGAATTACAGAAATTTATAGGCAGAACCGATCACGAACACTTCGAAATTATTACGATAAGATCTGGTATTAATCTGGACTTGTCAAGAAAAATTAATTCAAGGAGTGTAAAAGTTGAGCAAACCCACACATTGCGAAATATGCAAAGAAAATCTTGAAGCAAATGTAGTTCTCTCTTACACTGCTCTTAACCACATCTGCCCAGCAAGCGCCAGCGTATTACGTCTAAAATGTAGTTAAATTTAATAGTGTCCTGCACTCTGCTTATGACATTTGCTTGGCAAACTGCTGGACTAAATCCAATGTGTAGTGCAGATGTAGAAGTCCCCCCCCATTATACTCATGACCATCTACTTTACACAAAGGTTGTTTTGCCACTGTATCCTGCTTAGTAATGCAGTTCATGTGCCGAGTCATGACAGTGTCCTGGCGTTTATGCCGAGTACAAGATGAATATATGAAATTCAAGAGTCAAGATTTACAGACTAACTGGTGGCATATATAAGCGTAATTTGGGCAAATAACCCAGTCTCTTGTGAACTACAATTATGTTCTCAAATTAAATTACTCCTACATGTCATCTGACTTTCCAGTCCCATACAAAATTAAGTAAACCACCCGGCCTATTAACGAATAATCCGTGATAAATTGTACAGATGAACATTAACTATAAAACCAATAATGGTATAAAATAAATACAATAACACTGTGGAAGCTGGCTTAGCAAGTCTTCATTATGCAAAGTTCTAAACATTTGACATGAAAATAACCATGCCACGTATAAACTAAATAATGTAGATCTTAATATTACTGATTGCGAAAAGGATTTGGGAGTTCTGGTTAGCAGTTATCTAAAACCAAGACAACAGTGCACAAGTATTCGCAATAAAGCAAACAGAATCCTTGGCTTCATATCAAGGAGCATAAATAATAGGAGTCCCCAGGTTGTTCTTCAACTCTATTCCTAATTTATGGACTTATGTCGTAACTATGCACATTATTTTAACTATTAATTCTGCACCTTTCACGGTTATATTTTAAACGAAATTGTACGGGGAAAATCGCAAGTTAATTAAACAATGTAGAGAAATTGAAGAGGATTACTCCTTCCATGTCCTCCTCACTGTTTTCCTCCGTTCTGCTTCCAGCTGGTACTAACGTGATAACAGCTGTGCTGTATATACATCTATAAAAAAATTTCCTATTTATTCCACACATGATTACATATAAAACAATGTGTCGCGCTGATTATACCAGACAACGCCGTGAGATGTTAAGAAATAAACGAAAACACTACCAAGAAAATTCAAGTCAATACGAGAGAAAAGGTTGCTAGCACTAGCGACATGCTGGCACTGACCACATCTTGTATCTCGTCCAGCTTACACTACTACTCAGTTTCTAATTTACGTCTTGGTGACGCGGTGGAGCCAACATCCAATTATGAAACTTCACAACTTGCAAACCTTGGAAGAGTGTGGGGTAAGCGCCGGTTGTTGGGTCACCCTGGGCATGTGAAGAAGTATTGCGCAAGCCCAAGAGCCAAGAGATGACGTTCAGGTAAGTAATGAATTCTGAGAAGCACCTTGCAGTGCCGGTGAGCTCGCTGTAGTAACCTTTTGAACACACTAAACACCTGTATGAATAAAAAGGGAAAGATACCTAGGTTACATTTAATTCAAGAGTACCTTGCCTTGGACTACTTTGCACGTGTATCAGCGTCCCTACAATGTTCAAACAACCACGCTCCTCTGTAATAAGCCTTCGCTATCGATACAGTAGTGTACATCAATATGACCACCCCAGTGTGGGCAAGTTATCTACAGACTACATGCTAGATAGTTCCTATTCACACCCATCCATTTACACTCCAGTATTTGTAAAGTAAAAGGACAAAAGTGCAACTAATGTGACATTTATTGTGGCAACGTTTCGCTCTCCAGGAGCTTTATCAAGCCATTACAAACAATACATGGACACAGAGGGTATATAAAGGCTCACATTAGTTGCACTTTTGTCCTTTTACTTTACATATTGTCGGTAATTCTACCAACTTTATTACACTCCAGTATTTGTCGAACCTTTTTATTGAAGATCACCAATGCGACATGTTTACTAAATTACCACGTCTACACAATCGCGTGGATATCTATCCATACACTACTTATAGGACCCAGTATTTACACAATGATTGTCTACCCACATATCTAAACAGCAAGTGATATCTAAATGACAAATGATATTTAAACTACTATTGTCTGAACAATGACTATTAATGTCTAAACCGACAACTGATTTAAACAATAACACCTGATGTCTTAGTGTCTAATGCGAACCAATTTTACTTGCGGCTAATCATTGACAATCGACGTCTAACATGTCTGAATAACAAGTCAACTGTCTAAAAGGCAAACAATGTCTCATCTAAAGCAGATGACTCTCCTAAATAACAAATAACCCGCTTTAACTATAATCTTCTGTACACTGACATTGAATCCATCTACACAATGACAATAGAAGTGTCTACACTGACAAATTACCTGTTTACACAGTGAAGAATGGTGTGCTTATTCAACGTGGCCAGACTATCCAGTAAGCAGAACTGCCGGATGTGAAGTTTCTCAGAGAGGATTAGCATTTTTATGACGAATCGCTGACGTACGGAAAATGAGTGTTGCTCCGATTATTTGGATCAAGAGCTCTTCACCTGCATCAAGACATCTTTTTTCAAGGGTTCTCAAATGTGCTGAGCAGTGGCTAGAGAAGAACTAAGAACATGAATGATAAAGCAATGAAAGGAAAATAGAAAGGAAGAACGAAAAGAAAGGGAAATAGGAAAGGAACGAAGCAGGTGTAGTGTGAGCACTCCATTTCAAAAGAGGTAACAAAATAATTATAATAACCGTAGAGGTTATACAGTACCTATGGAATAGGAGTGTCACGTTTGATCCAAGAGAGGGGAGCTCCAATTCCTTGAGGTTAGATTAGGTTAGGTTTGTCAGGAAACAAGTGTTTCCCAACGCGGGTCTTAGTCATATGATGACCCGCCACTGGAGCTTCTGGTCATCTGACAGAGGCCTTCCGCTGGCTTGAATCAATCCCTCTCGCCCTTCTTGGTGGGTAGTGAAACAAACAAGGTACCCGGTAGAATGAAATCCAGCTAATTACGTATCCGGCACTTGAATTACATATACGAGAAGAATTTTTGTAACAAGAATGGAGAGAGAGATGGATGTGGGTAAATATTTCCTGAGCTGAAAAGGGACAATGTAGTTTGCAGGTTGGACAGAATTTTGATAGGTAATGGGAAAAACCCCGACGAGTCCAAATGCTGGAGGCACTGATATTGGGAAAGCTGAGAATGGGTAGCTTACCAAATACTGTATAGCGCAGCACATTAATTAGGTTAAAGGTACGAATCTCGGTTATACGTGGCACTGTGCCAAAAGTAGGCACTGAATGGCTATCCAACGCAAATTTTGCAGATTGCCAGAATAACAAACTTTGCAAGGGAAATACATTGCTTTACAATTCATTGGTAATTAGAGCATTCTATCGCAATTATGTTTAGATCGTCTCAATCATTTTATTTAATTACAATAAAGCTTTCAGAATTTCCCAATTTCAATAAAATTAGGAAGCACTGTCTAATTATTGACAAACCAATGTTCAATAAAATCGACAAATTAAAACACTAAAAGGTTGAAATCGACCAGAACCATCATTCACCAAGTTTATTAACCACGTTATTTATATGAATGGTATACATACCGACAAGATGAAAATTAGACACACATGCAACATTTGGGTATCTTTAATGTAGACGTTTCGCCAACCAGTGGCTTTAGGAAAGGCAAGAAGGCAGGCGCTTATTTACTGGCCTCAGGTGAAAAGGGGATTCCCCAGTGGAAGTAGGTCATACCCAAAGGACGGGTTAGTAGCAGTGAAGAAGGTTGAGATGTCCTCTGAACCAAGATCTCATGATGTTGCACGTGAATGGTATACAATACCGACCAGT
This sequence comes from Cherax quadricarinatus, assembly GCF_038502225.1. NCBI lineage: Eukaryota > Metazoa > Arthropoda > Malacostraca > Decapoda > Parastacidae > Cherax > Cherax quadricarinatus. Next base: position 8,568,457 of record NC_091309.1, read on the forward strand.
ATATAACCTGACGCCAGTATGTAAGTGCCTGCCTCCTTGCCTGTGCTCAGAGTGCAACGAACTAGTGAAGTAGCAGCAGCAGCAACACTCACAAGAGGCATTCTTGAGCTTCCCCAGCTCTCGGGCCTCGGTCCAAAACTGGGTTGTGGCTCGAAAAGGATCCTGTAGTGCATGCTGCCTTTGCACCTCCTGACATCGTCTGCTGCTTTGCAGCTGCCACACCCTTCGAGCTCAGTGTGGGTGGGGTTTGTGGCAGCACATGGTGCCTAGCTTCTTCCTCAGAGCCCCATGGGGCGGGGAATGGAGCTAGGCCTGGGGACAACTAGTCCCAGAAGACGAGGAGGTACTTGTACCTCCTATGGCAGACACTGGTCTGAGACAAGACCGGGCCACCACTTGGAAAAGGCCTGGGCCAGGCTATTATACTGGCGAACCTACCTACCTTGCACCGACTACTGTGCTCTTCGCATGAACTCCAAGACCGAGTGAGGGACTGATTACCTCATCTTTTCTATATAGCTCTACTGTCTTCAAATTATGTCCTAGAATTTGTGGTGACGTGTACTTAGCTGTGGTGACGTGTACTTAGCTCTGTGAAGACCTGTTTGTGTGCTCTCGAGTGGTGACCTGTACTTAACTCTGTGAAGAAGTGTCTTGTTTGCTCCCGTGGACTGAACCAAGATGCCCTCCATCGAGCAACTTTACCAGCAACTTAAGGAAGAATTGAAAGCAGCGAAGATGGAGATACGGCGATTGACCGAGGAAAACAAGAGGATTCGTAGTAGTCCTCCTGTTTCGAGTCCTCAGGTCAAGAAGGGATCGTGGTCAGTGGCTGGACAGCAGGGGACGACGAAGTTGACGATCAAGAAGACGAATGGAAAGCCAGAAACGATGAAGAAGAAAGAGACTGCTGTGGAAACTCCCGTGGAAACCTCCAACGCATTCTCGGTGCTACCCGACGAATGTGAGTCTACTACTGGGATCGTCACGACGAACGACAACAAGGAAGGTAAGAATATTGTTGTTGTTGGGGATAGCCAGGTTAGATACATGGATAGGGCATTCTGCTTGAAGGACAGGAGTAGGAGACAAAGGGTATGCTTTCCTGGGGCTGGGATGGAGGACATTGTTAGCCGGCTTGACAACATCATGAACGGTAATGGGATCAATCCTATTATTTGCCTCAGTGCTGGAGGCAATGATGTAGGCAAGCGTAGAAGTGAGGATTTAGTTAGAAAGTTCAGGACAGCTATAGACATGATTAGGAAGAAGGGGGGGCGCCCTGTTATATGTGGCATTTTGCCAAGAAGAGGTGTTGGTAATGAATGGTTGTCCAGAGCAATTGGTGTCAATTGCTGGCTGGACAAATACTGTAAGGAAAATGCGGTGACATTCATTGACAACTGGGACCTCTTCTATGGCAGAAATGACATGTATGCCAGGGATGGGGTTCACTTATCTAGGTGTGGGGTGGGAGCACTGGCCAACGCAGTGGAGGGAGCTGTTAGGTCTTTAAACTAGGAATAGTTAGTGGTATGGGTTTCTGCGGGAAAACTGTGAAGTCTCAGGGTAGTAATATGAGTACTAGGAGAACTAGTAATAGGCAAAATGAGGTGGATATCGGAAAGCCAGTGGCACTAATTGACAAGGACAGTAATAGGTTTAGTGGAATAACAGAAAGGAGCAGGAATGATAAAGAGAAAGGAGGGTCCTTAAGTATATATTACACAAATAGTCGCAGTGCTAGGAATAAGATGGACGAGTTGAGACTAGTTGCTAGTGCAGGTAACATAGATGTATTTGCCATTACTGAGACGTGGTTTAATTCAAAAAGTCGGGACATGCCTGCAGAATGTCACATTCAGGGTTTCAAATTGTTCCAAGTAGATAGAAGTATCGGGAAGGGGGGTGGGGTGGCATTGTATGTCCGAGATCGCTTGAACTGTTGCATTAAAACGGGTATTAAGTCTGAAGTAACACATACAGAGTCTGTTTGGATAGAATTTTCAGAGGGGCATGAAAAATTAACTTTAGGTGTGATATACCGTCCCCCAAATTTAGATAGGGACCAGGGAAGACTACTATGGGAGGAAATTGTTAGGGCCACAAGGCACGATAATGTAGTAATTCTAGGAGACTTTAACTTTAGTCATATTGATTGGAATTTCTTGACTGGGAATTTAGAATCATACGACTTCTTAGAAGTAGTTCAGGATTGTTTTCTGAAGCAGTTTGTGACAGAACCTACAAGGGGTAATAACCTGCTTGACTTAGTTCTGGCAAACAATGAATCCCTTGTTAATAATTTAGAAGTTTCAGAAGAACTGGGTGCTAGCGACCACAAATCAATTACATTTAGAATTGAATGGAAGTATGATAGTAGGGATAACTCAGTAACAGTCCCAGATTTTCGCTTAGCAGATTACGATGGGCTTAGAGAACACTTATCATCTGTTGACTGGGGTAACGAAGAGAGCTATCAATATGACAGTTTTCTGAACACAATACATGCTGCTCAAAGAACATTTATCCCTTATAAAGAAATTAGATCAAATAGAAATGACCCAAAATGGATGAATAATAGGCTGAAATATCTACTAGGGCATAAGAAAGGAATTTATAGGCGTATCAAAAGAGGCGAGGGTCATCTTATGAATCAGTATATTGACACTAAGAGGGACATTAAAAAGGGGATAAGAAAAGCTAAAAGGGACTATGAAATTAAAGTTGCTAGGGATTCTAAAACTAACCCAAAAAGTTTTTTCCAGGTATATAGAACAAAAGTCAGAGATAAGATAGGTCCCCTTAAAAATAACTATGGGCATCTTACTGACAAAGAGAATGAAATGTGCTCGATTTTAAATAATTATTTTCTCTCGGTTTTTACACAGGAAGACACTAATAATATTCCGGTAATTAATTTTTATAGTGGATCAGAAGAAGATAAATTATGTAACATCACAGTCACTAGTGAAATGGTTGTGAAGCAGATAGACAGACTGAAGCAAAATAAGTCACCGGGTCCTGATGAGGTTTTTTCAAGGGTTCTAAAGGAATGCAAAATGGAAGTCTGTGAACCATTATCTAATATTTTTAATTTATCTCTTCAAACAGGTGCAGTGTCTGATATGTGGAAGATGGCTAATGTAATTCCTATTTTTAAAACAGGGGACAAGTCGTTACCGTCAAATTACCGCCCAATAAGCCTGACCTCAATTGTAGGCAAATTACTAGAGTCAATTATAGCTGAGATTATAAGAAGCCATCTCGATAAGCATAGCTTGATTAATGATACTCAGCATGGATTCACAAGAGGCCGGTCTTGTCTAACTAATTTATTAACTTTCTTCAGTAAAGCTTTTGAGGCTGTTGACCACGACAAAGAATTTGATATTATTTACTTAGATTTTAGTAAGGCATTTGATAGAGTTCCGCACCAAAGACTGTTGAAGAAAGTAGCAGCTCATGGCATTGGGGGAAGGGTGCTCTCGTGGATCGAATCATGGCTCACAGACAGGAAGCAAAGAGTGTCCATAAATGGGGTTAAATCCGAGTGGGGATCAGTAACAAGTGGCGTTCCACAGGGATCAGTCTTGGGCCCGTTGTTGTTTATAATATATATCAATGATCTTGATGAAGGAATTACTAGTGATATGAGCAAATTCGCTGATGACACGAAGATAGGTAGGATAATTGATTCAAACGTAGATGTTAGGGAACTTCAGGAGGATTTAGACAAACTCTACTCTTGGTCAGAAAAGTGGCAGATGCAGTTCAATGTAGATAAATGCAAGGTTCTGAAGCTCGGGAGTGTCCATAACCCTAGCACTTATAAGTTAAATAATGTAGAACTTAACCATACAGATTGCGAAAAGGACTTGGGGGTTATGGTAAGCAGCAACCTTAAACCAAGACAGCAATGCCTAAGCGTACGTAATAAGGCAAATAGATTACTGGGATTTATATCAAGAAGTGTAAGCAACAGAAGTCCAGAGGTCATACTGCAGCTTTATACATCATTAGTAAGGCCTCACCTAGATTATGCAGCTCAATTCTGGTCTCCATATTACAGAATGGACATAAATTCGTTAGAAAACATTCAGCGTAGGATGACTAAATTAATACATAGCATTAGAAATCTTCCTTATGAAGAAAGATTGAAGACTCTTAAGTTACATTCACTTGTTAGACGAAGAATGAGGGGAGACCTGATCGAAGTGTATAAGTGGAAGATAGGTATTAATAAAGGGGATATTAACAAGGTCTTGAGGATATCTCTCCAAGAGAGAACCCGCAGTAATGGATTTAAATTAGATAAGTTTAGATTTAGAAAGGACATAGGCAAGTATTGGTTTGGAAATAGGGTAGTTGATGAGTGGAACAGTCTACCTAGTTGGGTTATTGAGGCTAGGACTTTGGGTAGTTTCAAATTTAGGTTGGATAAGTACATGAGTGGGAGGGGTTGGATTTGAGTGGGACTTGCACATCAGAGCTTATTTCTTGGGTAGCATTGAAAATTGGGTAGGTCAAATGTTTGTTAGTGGGATGAATTGTAAAGGACCTGGCAATATAAGGGCAATATAAACACAAATGCAGTATAATGTGATCCTTTATTGGTGTGAAGGATCCATTTCTACTGCAGTGTTTGACACGATGGAAATAAATGGTATAAAATACCGACACAATGGCAATATAAACACAAATGCAGTATAATGTGATCCTGCCTAGTATGGGCCAACAGGCCTGCTGCAGTGTTCCTCCTTTCTTATGTTCTTATGTTCTTATTGATAAAGCCACTGGATGGCGAAACGTCTACATTAAAGATACCTAGATATTGCAAATGTGTCAAACTTTCACCATGTTATCTAATTAAAATTTGCACTTACACAGACATTTACGCTTCAAAAGATGCATGTCAATACAGACTGAAGCTGCTCGGAAGTCATACTCAAATGTCACGGGGAATAAAAATCAAAATGGTAAATCGGCTCCTACACATTCCTATAATCACAACCTTCTACGTAGAATACACCAGTGTTAAAAGTTTGAAGCCGAATAGAAAAGGTTTCTCATATCGCATGGAAACCAATATTAGGGATGACTGAATATAAAATTGACAAAGGGCACTTGCGCTTCCCAAGTTTCATGAATTTACCCTAGATATAGTTCACCAGTTTGATGGGATGAAGCGCTCTACATTAAAGCAGTACGAAAATGATCTTGAGGAATCACTAAACTCGTGAAACTTAAAAACTCAAGAATTACCGGCCCATGCTAAGCAGATTTAACTTTCACCCAACCACACCCACTCCAACTTATTTTAAAAGCTATCCAAAGTTCTCACTTCAGGAATACAAGAACACATCCATCTTAGGAACGTGGAGGAAATGATTAGCGCTAATTCTTTGGATCAAGAGTAAATCGGATCAGTGAAAGACGCAATTCGATATGGAAAAATATTATGATCTATCTTTGGGCAACAAAATAACCACAGCACCGTTAAATTATTAAAGATGTTAAATAATATAAACCCAAATTTTGTGGGGGGGGGTATATTTTATTTAAAGCAATGCAAATACAAGGTGGTAGTTTAAGGTGATGGGGGAATGAACGAAAATGAGGTGGGGGAGGGGGAGGTGAAAGTTGACTTAAGGAGTGGTCTGGTCAACCGGGTAGTAGGAACATAATGTACCTTCCTGCATGAGAGTAACCTTGAATGAATTAGCAATATAGAATTCTCAACTGGGAATTTTTTTTTTAAATAGTTAACAACATACGTCTATAGATAAAACCAGCAGAGAACAAAAACGAGACGTTCAACACATGATTGAGGAAAGGCAAGCAGCAGGTGAGAGTCGTCCTGGACTCTTGACTAACAAGATTTTACTGACAATGAATATTTCTCAGTATAATTATATTTCGTGTAGCACGCAAAAAAATATTATACCACATTCCAGTTTATATTTTATTCTCACACAGTACTTTGCACTAGAAAAATATATAAATACTGGCAAAAAAAAAAAAAAGTGCTCACGTCAGCGAAACGGGTAGGGGTGCCAGGGTTAATTTTAGCTAAGCACAGAAATACAAAGAATATGTGGATATTACCAGTGGTGGCTGTCAAAGCCAGAGCACAACAGGTTTTTCTTTCTACTGCACACACCACTGTAATTTTCCACAATGATGTGTCCTGGCATTGTAGCTTCTTTCGTAATGCAGAATTCTAACCACCACAACTTGTTAGATCTAATGTTAACTAGAAAACATGTTTAAAGGTCAAACACAACAGCCTCTAGTTGCACAACACCACCTGTGGTTTTTACAGTTTCACTTGGGTTAACCTACACTTTTAAAACTGCAAAACTGTTGACATATTAACAAATAACACCAAAGACCGATCAAATTAGACTTACCGATGCCAGAAAGAGCAAGTAGGGTGAAACAAGTGGCGAAAAGCTTCATTTTGAGTTAGCGTACGGCCCAAGGTGGAGCACAAAATTCAGGATGAGAGACGTGCACCTCACGCAAGAGACAGACGACAACTGAACTACTCTGGGCAGGCCGGCCCGGCCATGGCCGGTGTTGGATGGCCTATGGGGAGGTGTCTGGGGAAGGGGCGTCGGGGATGGGTGGCAATGGGGGAGACTGGAGGAAAGGCGGCTGGTGATGAGTGGCCAGGGGGATGCGTTTGTGTACTCTTGTAGAGGAGGCGGGGATGGATTAGGGCAGGGCTGTTATCTTCTCTCAAGGTGTATAGGGGGTGAACTCATGAGCATGGGGAGAGGTATACTCATGGTCATATGAGATGTACTCATGGGTGTGGAGGGAGATGCCCACATTGGTGTGGGGAAGGGAGGGTTGTACTAAATGGAGTGGGCGGTGCTGCTGATTCTTGACGGAATATACGTAAGGGAACTTCTGAGAAGTTCAAGAAACCGGTTTTCTAAGATGCTTTAGCGTATTCGCGTGGATATATATATATATATATATATATATATATATATATATATATATATATATATATATATATATATATATATATTACAATCCCCTCTCCCTCCCTGTACATGAATGGTATACTTTACTGACAAAATAAAGACTTAGACATATGTGCAACATCTTGGTATCTTTATTTGTAAACGTTTCGCCATCCAGTGGCTTTATTAATACAATGCATATAATTATACAAGTCGGACAGCACCGTCGTCGTAAGCTCTTCTCTTCAATGTGCGGGTTATTTGTGTATCGTTCCAGTCACGGTATTGTGCCTTTTTTTTTGTTATTATACACTCTTCACATTATATCCTTGTATTGATATAGCTACTGGTTGGCAAAACGTCTACAAATAAAGATTCCCAAATGTTGCATATGTGTCTAATTCTCCCCCTCCCCTCCCCTCCCATCCACACAAAACTTTCCCAGTATTCAAATAAACAACAAAACAGGAAAATTTTGGAGTGTAGGTAATATAAGGTAACGTATGTTCTTAATGGCACAATTAAACATGCCACATTGTGCTGCTATTCTAATCTATATATGACATTTGACAAAGTTACAGCAAGAATGAACTATAAGTACGTATATAACATTTTTCACGTAAGATGGTTGTTTATACAATGATCAATGAGCATGGGCCAGTAGGCCTACTGCAGTGCTCCTTCTTTCTTTCGTAACAACCACTACGCTATACAGCCAGCCTTATTGGATGACGTCAATACTGCGGATTCTGGATATATCTAGATTCCAGATTCATTGTCGGAAAAAGATGTTTCTCAGTAAATTCATAACCTATATGCAAATTGTGTAAATTATCACATGGTGAAATGAGAGAACAGATGGTGGTAAGTTGCTTTGGTCAGAAAAAAAACTGTAGATGCAGTACAGTTACGGGTTAGCCAAGGCAACAGTGCATAAGTAGTCAGTCGTCACGTGAGGTCACAGACCCTGAGCTGCTTTGGGGATTAGTGTGGACGGTTACAAAGCATGGCTTGCTTCTGCAGTGTTTTAAAAATTGAGGTTGGAGAGTTGAAGGAGGAGGTCTTGCTTCTCCAGGAGGAGATTAGGAGGCTGAAGGTCCACCTAATGGGTCTGGGAGAGTGTGTGAGGTGGCTGGAGTTGTGGGGAATGAGGCTTCTAGCAGTGAGGTGCAGTCTGTCTCTCGCTGTGAGGAGGCTGTAGTTGGGGAGGTAGCAACGGCTACCAGCAGTGAGGTGCAGTCCAGCACCTGCTACAAGTGGCGAGTGGTTCACAGTAATGGAAGGCGCATCAGAGTAAGGAAAGTTAAGAGTGAAGATCTGAAGGTAGGAAATCGCTTCTCTGTTCTTCAGGATGAATGTACTTCAGTGGCCAGTGAAGGTAAGGGTACTACTGCCCCTGCTAATGGAGGTAAGCACATTCTTGTGGTTGGTGACTCTCAGGTAAGATATATTGACCGTGCTTTTTGTAATAGGAATAAGAAGATGAGAGATAGAGTGTGCTTCCCTGGAGCTGGTGTTGGGGACATTGTCAACAGGCTGGATAATATCATGTCAGGTAATGGGAACAAGCCCATTATCTGTCTCAGTGCTGGTGGAAATGATATTGGGAAGGGTAGGAGAGAAGAGCTGCTAGATAAGTACAGGTCAGCTATAGATTTCATTAAGTCTAAGGGAGGGATCCCAATCATATGTAGCATCTTGCCTAGAAGGGGAGTAGGAAATGAATGGTTGTCTAGGGCAATTGGTGTAAATTGCTGGCTAGACAGATACTGCAAGGAACTTGCAATCCCATTCATTGACAACTGGAACAACTTTTATGGCAAACATGATATGTATGCAAGGGATGGGGTACATCTCTCTGGGGCTGGGGTGGTAGCACTTGCAGACTCGATTGAGAAGGCCATTGGTGAAATGCCTATGATTTTAAACTGATGGAAGATAGAGGTATGGATGTGTGTGGGAAACAAGCAGGTTGCAACACTTGGGTTGGAAACAGTAAATGTATAAAAGGCATTCATCATGAAGTTATAAATAAAGACAATAGATCAGGTCAGCAAACAAAGGGGGACAGCAGAGGGCAGCAAGGGACTAGCTCCCTTAAGGTTTACTATACTAATAGCAGGAGTGTAAGAAATAAGATAGATGAGCTAAGATTAATTGCAAGTGCAGGAAACATAGATATTATTGCTATAACAGAGACCTGGCTCAATCTGAAAGATAGAGAGATGCCCTCTGAATGTCACATACAAGGCTATAAATTATTCCACACTGACAGGGTCAACAGGAAAGGTGGTGGAGTAGCGATGTATGTCAGAGACAATTTAAATTGTTGTGTTAGACAAGATATTAAATTAGAAGCGTCAGCCACTGAATCTGTTTGGTTACAGCTTCTCGAGGGCCGAGAAAAACTAATTTTGGGTGTGATTTACAGGGCCCCAAATCTTGATAGGGAGTGCAGTAAACTTCTATGGGACGAAATTCGTAAGGCATCTACATACGAAAATGTTGTGCTAATGGGAGATTTCAACTATAGACAGATTGACTGGAGCAATTTGACAGGAAATTTAGAGTCAGGTGACTTTCTTGATACGATCCAGGATTGTTTTTTAAAACAGTTTGTGACAGAGCCAACTAGGGGAAATAACCTCCTTGACTTGGTTCTTGCCAGTAGGGAAACACTAATTAATAATCTTGAGGTTAATGATGAGCTTGGGGAAAGTGATCACAAATCACTCAGTTTTAATATATCATGGAATTCCCCTAATAATGGCAATCAAGTCTCCGTCCCTGACTTTCGCTTGGCTGATTTCATAGGACTGAAAAATTACTTAGGTGGGCTGAACTGGAATGACCTGACTAAGGGTCAGGTAGGTGGTGATGGTTGCCGATATGATGCTTTCCAGGGCATAGTTCTAGCTGCTCAGTCAAATTATGTTCCAAATAGGGAAATCAGATCAAACAAAAATGATTCTAAATGGATGAACAATAGATTAAAATATCTGATTGGTCAAAAGAGAGGCATATATAGGCAAATCAAAAGAGGAGAGGGGCAATTGAGAAATCGATATATTCAGTTAAAGAGAGAAATAAAAAAGGGAATTAGAAAAGCAAAAAGAGATGATGAGGTTAAAGTTGCAAGAGAATCGAAGACTAACCCAAAAGGACTCTTTCAGGTATACAGAAGTAAGATCAGGGACAAGATAGGCCCACTCAAAAGTTCCTCGGGTCAGCTCACTGACAGTGATAAGGAAATGTGTAGAATTTTTAACACATACTTCCTCTCAGTTTTTACACAGGAGGATACCAGCGATATTCCAGTAATGATAAATTATGTAGAACAGGACGATAATAAACTGTGCACTATTAGAGTCACAAGTGACATGGTCCTTAGGCAAATAGATAAATTAAAACCTAACAAATCCCCAGGCCCTGATGAACTGTATGCAAGGGTTCTAAAGGAATGTAAAGAGGAGCTTAGCACACCTTTGGCTAATCTTTTCAACATATCACTACAAACTGGCATGGTGCCAGATAAGTGGAAAATGGCAAATGTGATACCTATTTTCAAAACAGGTGACAGGTCCTTAGCTTCGAACTATAGACGTGTACTTAGCTCTGTGAAGACCTGTTTGTGTGCTCTTGAGTGGTGACCTGTACTTTGAGTGCTGACCTGTACTTAACTCTGTGAAGAAGTGTCTTGTTTGCTCCCGTGGACTGAACCAAGATGCCCTCCATCGAGCAACTTTACCAGCAACTTAAGGAAGAATTGAAGGCAGCGAAGATGGAGATACGGCGATTGACCGAGGAAAACAAGAGGATTCGTAGTAGTCCTCCTGTTTCGAGTCCTCAGGTCAAGAAGGGATCGTGGTCAGTGGCTGGACAGCAGGGGACGACGAAGTTGACGATCAAGAAGACGAATGGAAAGCCAGAAACGATGAAGAAGAAAGAGACTGCTGTGGAAACTCCCGTGGAAACCTCCAACGCATTCTCGGTGCTACCCGACGAATGTGAGTCTACTACTGGGATCGTCACGACGAACGACAAGGAAGGTAAGAATATTGTTGTTGTTGGGGATAGCCAGGTTAGATACATGGATAGGGCATTCTGCTTGAAGGACAGGAGTAGGAGACAAAGGGTATGCTTTCCTGGGGCTGGGATGGAGGACATTGTTAGCCGGCTTGACAACATCATGAACGGTAATGGGATCAATCCTATTATTTGCCTCAGTGCTGGAGGCAATGATGTAGGCAAGCGTAGAAGTGAGGATTTAGTTAGAAAGTTCAGGATAGCTATAGACATGATTAGGAAGAAGGGGGGGCGCCCTGTTATATGTGGCATTTTGCCAAGAAGAGGTGTTGGTAATGAATGGTTGTCCAGAGCAATTGGTATTAATTGTTGGCTGGATAAACACTGTAAGGATAATGCAGTACCATTCATTGACAACTGGGACAACTTCTATGGCCGAAATGACATGTATGCCAGGGATGGGGTTCACTTATCCAGGGCAGGTGTGGGTTTTCTTGCTAACTCAGTTGAGGGGGTTGTTAGGACTTTAAACTAGGATTAGTTAGAGGTATGGGTTTTGAAATGATTAATAATGAATATGGATATATTGACTTATGCTCTGATATTAAGAATCTTAATAGTAACTGTCATGGAGTAACTCTGGGTAATGATAATTTCAGAAATTGTGTAAAAACAAAGATGAATAGGAAAAATGTGCAGAAGAAAAAACATATGATGGTATTTTATGCTAACAGTCGAAGTGCAAGAAATAAAATTAATGAACTACGTTTGGTAGCATGTGCTGGGAACTTTGATATCATTGCATTAACTGAAACGTGGTATGATTTAAAGAGTCGGGATATGACTGCTGAGTGTAATATTCAGGGATTTAAGTTATTCAATGTGGATAGATGTAATGGGAAGGGGGGAGGAGTTGCATTGTATGTTCGAGAAAATATTAATTGTTGCATAAAAAAAGGTATAAAAATAGATGGAGCAGTAACAGAGTCTGTTTGGGTAGAGTTCGTGGAGGGTCAAGAAAAACTAATTCTAGGTGTAATATACCGACCTCCAGGCTTGGATCACGATAGAGGGAGACTTCTTTGGGACGAAATTGTTAGGGCTTCTGGACACAGTAACGTAGTCATAGTAGGGGACTTTAACTTTAGCCAAATTGACTGGAATTCTTTGACAGGTAATCTAGAGTCCAGTGACTTCATGGAAACAGTTCAGGACTGTTTTCTGAAACAGAGTGTAACTGAACCTACCAGGGGTAATAATTTGCTAGACCTAGTCTTGTCAAATAAGGAAACACTCGTGAATAATCTGGAGATCACTGAAGAGCTTGGCGCAAGTGATCACAAATCCATCACCTTTAGCATTAATTGGGAATGCAAGAATAATGATAATACAGTAAAAATCCCCGATTTTCGTTCTGCCGATTATAATGGACTTAGGGAACATCTGTCTAATCTTGATTGGGGTTATCTAGCTAATGATTTTATTGACGATAATCATACTTATGAATATGAAGGGATCTGCTTTTATGATTGTTTTCTTAATAATGTACACAGTGCCCAGAGTATATACATTCCCCAGAGAGAAATTAGGTCTAATAATAACGATCCCAAATGGGTTAACAGGAGGCTAAAGCATCTATTAGGGGAGAAAAGGGGAATTTATAGGCGCATCAGAAGAGGAGAGGTTAACCTTACTGACCAATATGTTCAGCTTAAAAGAGAAGTAAAAAAGGCGATTAGAAAGGCTAAACGTGACTATGAAATTAGAGTTGCTAATGAATCAAAGACTAATCCAAAGGGGTTCTTTCAAGTGTATAGGACGAAGGTGAAGGAAAAAGTAGGACCTCTGAAATCTGGGAATGGACAGCTGACGGATAATGAACTGGAAATGTGTTCCTTATTTAATGACTATTTTTTGTCAGTTTTTACACAGGAAGATGTAAATGAGATTCCAGTAATTAACAATTATTTAGTTCCTGATGAATTTAAGTTAACTAATATTACTGTCACGAGGGACATGGTTATTAAACAGATAGACAAACTGAAACAAAATAAGTCCCCGGGACCCGATGAGTTGTTTTCAAGGGTACTTAAGGAATGCAAGATGGAGCTTAGTCAGCCATTAACGAGTGTATTCAATGCGTCCATCCTTACCAGTGTTGTGCCAGAGATGTGGAAGATGGCTAATGTGGTTCCTATATTCAAATCAGGGGATAAGTCCACTCCTTCAAATTACCGTCCAATAAGCCTGACATCTATAGTGGGCAAGTTATTAGAATCAATTATAGCTGACATTATCAGAAGTCACCTTGAAGAGCATAACTTGATAAATGAATCTCAGCATGGATTCACGAGAGGTCGTTCCTGCCTGACAAACTTACTGACGTTCTTCAATAGAACATTTGAGGCAGTTGACAGTGATAAGGAATATGATATTGTTTATTTGGATTTTAGTAAAGCCTTCGACAGAGTACCTCACAAGAGACTCTTAAGAAAAGTGGCAGCTCATGGTATAGGAGGTAAAGTTCTAGCATGGATTGAGGCATGGCTTACCAATAGAAAGCAGAGAGTTACCATTAATGGAGTGAAATCTGAATGGGGATTAGTCACTAGTGGCGTTCCACAAGGATCAGTTTTAGGCCCTCTCTTGTTCATAATTTACATTAATGACCTTGATGAAGGGATTACTAGTGACATGAGTAAGTTTGCTGATGATACAAAGATAGGCCGTATAATTCACTCTGAGGAGGATATCAATGAACTCCAGGACGATTTGAACAAATTAATGTCTTGGTCTGAGAAATGGCAGATGAAGTTTAATGTGGATAAGTGTAAGGTACTTGCCCTTGGTAATGAAAATAACCCTCGAAGCTATAATCTAGGTGAAGTAGAGCTTGGTCATACAGAATGTGAAAAAGACTTGGGAGTCATGGTAAGCAGAAATCTAAAGCCAAGACAGCAGTGCCTCAGTGTGCGCAACAAGGCCAACAGATTACTTGGATTTATCTCAAGAAGTATAAGTAACAGAAGTCCAAAAGTTATTTTACAGCTCTATACATCACTAGTGAGGCCTCATTTAGATTATGCTGCTCAGTTTTGGTCCCCTTACTACAGGATGGACATAGACTCATTAGAGAACATACAGAGAAGAATGACTAAAATGATTTACTGTGTAAGGCACCTCCCATATGAAGATAGACTTAAAGCCTTAAATCTCCACTCTCTGGAGAGGCGTAGAATGAGGGGAGATATCATTGAAGTGTATAAGTGGATGACGGGCATAAACAAGGGAGACATTAATAAAGTACTGAGGGTGTCGAACCAGGTAAGAACCAGGAATAATGGATTTAAGTTGGATAAATTTAGATTTAGAAAGGACATAGGTAAGTACTGGTTTTCTAACAGAGTTGTAGATGCGTGGAACAGTCTTCCCAGTGGGGTGATAGAGGCTAGGACCTTGGGTAGCTTTAAGAAGAGACTGGACAAATATATGAGTGGGAGGGGCTGGGTTTGATTGGTGTTGGGGGGTGCGGGAGTTGTTTCTTGAGTAGCTTTAGGTAGATGTCGTTTTGATAAGGACCTGCCTCGTATGGGCCAGTAGGCCTTCTGCAGTGTTCCTACATTCTTATGTTCTTATGTTCAAGGCTTTTGACAGGGTCCCACATCAGATACTATTGAGGAAAATTAAAGCACATGGAATAGGAGGAGAAATTTTTTCCTGGATAGAGGCATGGTTGACAAATAGGCAGCAGAGAGTTTGCATAAATGGGGAGAAATCAGAGTGGGGAAGCGTCACGAGCGGTGTTCCACAGGGGTCAGTGTTGGGCCCCCTGCTGTTCACAATCTACATAAACGACATAGATGAGGGCATAAAGAGCGACATCGGCAAGTTTGCCGATGACACCAAAATAGGCCGTCGAATTCATTCTGACGAGGACATTCGAGCACTCCAGGAAGATTTGAATAGACTGATGCAGTGGTCGGAGAAGTGGCAGATGCAGTTTAATATAGATAAATGCAAAGTTCTAAATGTTGGACAGGACAATAACCATGCCACATATAAACTAAATAATGTAGATCTTAATATTACGGATTGCGAAAAAGATTTAGGAGTTCTGGTTAGCAGTAATCTGAAACCAAGACAACAGTGCATAAGTGTTCGCAATAAAGCTAATAGAATCCTTGGCTTCATATCAAGAAGCATAAATAATAGGAGTCCTCAGGTTGTTCTTCAACTCTATACATCCTTGGTTAGGCCTCATTTAGATTATGCTGCACAGTTTTGGTCACCGTATTACAGAATGGATATAAATTCTCTGGAAAATGTACAAAGGAGGATGACAAAGTTGATCCCATGTATCAGAAACCTTCCCTATGAGGATAGACTGAGGGCCCTGAAACTGCACTCTCTAGAAAGACGTAGAATTAGGGGGGATATGATTGAGGTGTATAAATGGAAGACAGGAATAAATAAAGGGGATGTAAATAGTGTGCTGAAAATATCTAGCCTAGACAGGACTCGCAGCAATGGTTTTAAGTTGGAAAAATTCAGATTCAGGAAGGATATAGGAAAGTACTGGTTTGGTAATAGAGTTGTGGATGAGTGGAACAAACTCCCAAGTACCGTTATAGAGGCCAGAACGTTGTGAAGTTTTAAAAATAGGTTAGATAAATACATGAGTAGATGTGGGTGGGTGTGAGTTAGACCTGATAGCTCGTGCTACCAGGTCGGTTGCAGTGTTCCTCCCTTAAGTCAATGTGACCTGACCTGACTAGGTTGGGTGCATTGGCTTAAGCCGGTAGGAGACTTGGACCTGCCTCGCATGGGCCAGTAGGCCTTCTGCAGTGTTCCTTCGTTCTTATGTTCTTATAAGTGTTCGCAACAAAGCTAATAGAATTCTTGACTTCATATCAAAAAATATAAATAATAGGAGTCTTCGGGCTCTACTTCAACTTTATATATCATTGGTAAGGACTCATTTACATTATGCTGCACAGTTTTGGTCTCCATGTTATAGAAGGGACATAAATGCGTTGGAAAACACCAAGAAAGATGACAACGTTGATCACATAAGGAGCACTGCAACAGGCCTACTGGCCCAAGCTGGTCAAGTCCAACTCACACCCACTCATGTATATGTCTAACCTATTTTAAAAACTACACAACGTTTCGGCTTCAATGACGTTACTCGGAGTTTGTTCCATTCATCCACAACTCTGTTAGGATAGAGGAAAGCAGTGGTTTGCTTTCTAAATCTAATTTTTATCCAACTTGAACCCATTGCTGCTGAGTCCTGTCTTGGTTAGATATTTTTAACACGTTATTTACAAGTATCAGAAATCTTTCCTACGAAGACAGACTCAGGACACTGATTCTGCACTCTCTAGAAAGGCACAGAATTCGGGAAAGGGGCATGATTGAAATATATAAATGGAAGATAGAAATAAAGGGCTAATAACATCTAATTATGGCAGGACTCGCAGTAATGGGTTCAAGATGAAAAAAATAGACTTAGAACAGATAAAGGGAGGCACGGGTTTGGTAACAGCGTTGTGGATGAGTGGAACAAAATTCCGAGTAGCGTCATTGAGGCAAAAACCTTCGTTGGCTTTAAAAAATGGTTGCACAGATACATGAGTGGATGTAGGTGGGAGCGAGTTAGACGTAGAATTAGGGGGGATATGATTGAGGTGTATAAATGGAAGACAGGAATAAATAAAGGGGATGTAAATAGTGTGCTGAAAATATCTAGCCTAGACAGGACTCGCAGCAATGGTTTTAAGTTGGAAAAATTCAGATTCAGGAAGGATATAGGAAAGTACTGGTTTGGTAATAGAGTTGTGGATGAGTGGAACAAACTCCCAAGTACCGTTATAGAGGCCAGAACGTTGTGTAGCTTTAAAAATAGGTTGGATAAATACATGAGTAGATGTGGGTGGGTGTGAGTTGGACCTGATAGCTTGTGCTACCAGGTCGGTTGCCGTGTTCCTCCCTTAAGTCAATGTGACCTGACCTGACTAGGTTGGGTGCATTGGATGTAGGTGGGAGCGAGTTAGATCATATGGGAATCTTTATTAAGGAAACGTTTCGCCACACAATGGCTTCATCAGTCCGATACAAAGTAGAAATGGGTAAGGGGAGTAGTAGTTTGAGGTAATCAGTCCCTCAGCCTGGAATCGAAGTGTTCAGTCCATCACTCTTGTAGAAAGTACATCATATGGCCGGGGAAGTGGCTTATATACTGTAGTCAGGCGAGTCGAAGCAGGAGGCGGTGGGATCACAGTGGTAGGTCTGGAGTTTTGAGACTCTGACCGTGGGTTCAATCCCGCCCGTGGTATGGTAGGTAGGTAAGTAGGCGAAACGTTTCCTAAATAGATTCCCATATGAGAGTAAGACACATGTGCAACATCTGGGTATCTTTATTGTAGACGTTTCGCCATCCTGGTGCTTATATAGTAACCTGACGTTACTATATAAGCGCCAGGATTCTTTCTTCTGCTTCAGAATCTCCACGACTATGGTGCTGTTCGCACCTACTCCTAGGTTGAGGGACTGATTACCTCATCTTCTGTACATAGTTCTACTGTCTTCAAGTTATGTCCTGGAATTTGTATTGATAAAGCCACTGGATGGCGAAACGTCTACAATAAAGATACCCAGATGTTGCACATGTGTCTTACTCTCATCTTGTCGGTATTATATACCATTCATACACAACTTGTCAGACACTGCAACATCATGGAATCTTAATTCTGAGGACATGTACATAACCTTCACGACTACGACAACTACTACTACAACTAACCCATCTCTTTGGGAAGGACCTACTTCCACTGGGGAATCCCGCCTACCAGTGAATTTGCCCTCGTCTGCTTCACCTGACGTTACTATATAAGCGCCAGGATTCTTTCTTCTGCTTCAGAATTTCCACGACTATGGTGCTGTTCGCACCTACTCCTAGGTTGAGGGACTGATTACCTCATCTTCTGTACATAGTTCTACTGTCTTCAAGTTATGTCCTGGAATTTGTATTGATAAAGCCACTGGATGGCGAAACGTCTACAATAAAGATACCCAGATGTTGCACATGTGTCTTACTCTCATCTTGTCGGTATTATATACCATTCGTACACAGATTCCCATATGTTGCATAAGTGTTTCAATATTCCACTTGTCGGTTTTCAAACCATTTGTCAAACACACGAGTTAGAGCTGCCTAGCATGAGCCCCAGTCGGCCTGCCACAGTGCTCCTGTTCCTTCTTATGTTCTTACGTTCTATCTTGCTTTCGTGGGCACTGGTCAATATAATACTGTAGATTGAGACACTTATGCAGCATATGGGAATCTTTATTCAGGAAACGTTTCGCCACACAGTGGCTTCATCCGTCCAATACAAAGAGGAAGGCGTAAGGAGAGGAGGAGTATGAGGTAATCAGTCCCTCGGCCTGGAGTCGATGTGTTCAGTCCATCAATCTTGTAGAATGTACAGCATAGGGCTGTAGACGTGGCTTATATACTGTAGTGAGGTGAGGTGAAGCAGGCGGAGGCGGGGTCATAGTGGTACCATCCACTAGTCGAAGTAGGTCTTCGTCCAAAGGTTGAACAAGTGTTGAAGAATTCTTTGTAACAAGATCCCATGATGCTGCAGTGACCCCGCCTCCGCCTGCTTCACCTCACCTCACTACAGTATATAAGCCACGTCTACGGCCCTATGCTGCACATTCTACAAGATTGATGGACTGAACACATCGACTCCAGGCCGAGGGACTGATTACCTCATACTCCTCCTCTCCTTACGCCTTCCTCTTTGTATTGGACTGATGAAGCCACTGTGTGGCGAAACGTTTCCTGAATAAAGATTCCCATATGCTGCATAAGTGTCTCAATCTTCAACTTGTCGGTTTTTCAAACCATTCATCACACACACATAATACTGTAGATGAATGGTTCAGAGAACCGACTGAAAACCTGTGGCTCAGTTAGCAACACGCTCAGCTCACATATTGAGGATCCGTGGTTCGACCCCCCGGCAAAGGTGGAAACGTTGGGCATGCTTCCCTATACCTGCTACCCATGTTCACCAAGCAAAAAGTAGGTATCTGGGTGTTAGTCGACTGTTGTGGGTCGCATTTCAGGGGGTGGTAATATACCTCAGATAAGGCTGGGCTTCAAAAATGAGGCTTTGAAAAATGTACTTTTATCAAGATTGAAGGACTGAAGACAGACTCCAGGCTGAGGGACTGACTGCCTCAAACTCCCGATCTTCTACCATTCTTCTCTGTGGAGATAAATGGTAAAAAATACCGACATGATGGAAAAATAAACACAAATGCAGCATAATGCGATCCTTTATTGACCACATTTCGCCTCACTGTGTGGGCGAAACGTAGTCAATAAAGGATCGTACAAGAATGGTATACAATACCGACAAGATGAAAAGTGAGACATGTGCAACATCTGGGTATCTTTATTGTAGACGTTTCGCCATCCAGTGACTATCAATACAGATTCTAGGATGTAACTAGAACACAGTAAAACTATATACAAAAGATGAGGTAATCAGTCCCTCAGTCTTCGGTGTTCTTCACACCAACTCCAAGGCTGAGGGACTGATTACCTCATCTTGTGTAATAGTTCTACTGTCTTCAAATTATGTCCTAGAATCTGTATTGATAAAGCCACTGGATGACGAAACGTCTACAATAAAGATACCCAGATGTTGCACATGTGTCTCAGTTTTCACCCAAGTGTTGCACGTCTCATTCATAATAATAATAATAATAATAATAATAATAATAATAATAATAATAATAATACCTTTATTTACTACAAGTACATGTACAAGGTATACAGTCCTAGCTGACAACAATGACATACTACTATATAGAAAGTCCCTTGTTATGCTCCGCATTTCGGGCAAATTAGATCAGTGTCCCAGGATGCGACCCACACCAGTCGACTAACACCCAGGTACCCATTTTACTGATGGGGGACATAGACAACAGGTGGAAAGAAACACGTCCAATGTTTCTACTCTGGCTGGGAATCGAACCCAGGCCCTCGCCGTGTGAAGCGAGAGCGTTAACCACCAGGCCACCTTCCCTGTGTAATAATGAACGGTCAATAGAGTTCCTTTTCTACATTTACTTTTTTATTCTTTGAACATTAAAATGGTATAAAATACCGACAGGTTGTTAGGTAAGACACATATGCAACAGTTAGGTATCTTTATTTCGAAACGTTTCGCCTACACAGTAGGCTTCTTCAGTCGAGTACAGAAAAGTTGATAGAAGCAGAAGAGACTTGAAGACGATGTAATCAGTCCATCACCCTTAAAGTTTTGAGGTGGTCAGTCCCTCAGTCTGGAGAAGAGCATTGTTCCGTAGTCTGAAACAATATGGAGTTGAAGTGACAGGATGGAGCCTTATATAGCGCCAGGAGGTGAGACGTAGGTCACTAGTAGAAGTAAGAACGCAGATGTTGGGAGGTCAGGTCCCTCTCAAATCCAGCCGTTCTCACTAGTAGAGGTTGTCGAAGTTGATTTCAGGTCTGTACCAAGATACCCTTGTGTTGCAGTGTCTGATAGATTGAACATCCTGTCACTTCAACTCCATATTGTTTCAGACTACGGAACAATGCTCTTCTCCAGACTGAGGGACTGACTTATTACATCGTCTTCAAGTCTCTTCTGCTTCTATCAACTTTTCTGTACTCGACTGAAGAAGCCTACTGTGTAGGCGAAACGTTTCGAAATAAAGATACCTAACTGTTGCATATGTGTCTTACCTAACAACCTGTCGGTATTTTATACCATTTTAATGTTCAATCTGTCAGACACTGCAACACAAGGGTATCTTGGTACAGACCTGAAATCAACTTCGACAACCTCTACTAGTGAGAACGGCTGGATTTGAGAGGGACCTGACCTCCCATTATTATTATTATAATCAAGGGGGAAGCGCTAAACCCGGAGGATTATACAGCGCCTGGGGGGGGCTGTGGAAGGCATTCAGGCTTAATTCGGGGAACTGGAGCACAGATCCAATTCCCTAAATCAAGAGCCCCTCACCAACATCAAGGAACCTTCCTTGAGGGGACCTGACCTCCCAACATCTGCGTTCTTACCTCGACTAGTGACCTACGTCTCACCTGGCGCTATATAAGGCTCCATCCTGTCACTTCAACTCCATATTGTTTCAGACTACGGAGCAATGCTCTTCTCCAGACTGAGGGACTGACCACCTCAAAACTTTAAGGGTGATGGACTGATTACATAGTCTTCAAGTCTCTTCTGCTTCTATCAACTTTTCTGTACTCGACTGAAGAAGCCTACTGTGTAGGCGAAACGTTTCGAAATAAAGATACCTAACTGTTGCATATGTGTCTTACCTAACATTTTTTATTCTTTATTCTTTTCTTTTCCTCCTTTACTTATGTTAATTTGATGTTTAACATATGTTTAGCTCTGATACTTATAGATGAAATTCTTTGATTCTGTACAATGCATGATGATGGAGTAAGTTTACCCCGAAATTAATCGTGAATGATGTTGCAAGAAGCAGTGCTGGTTTTCATCTTCCTTTTAAGACTAGATTTTCCAAGACTCATGTGAATGTATGTATGTATGTATGTATGTATGTATGTATGTATGTATGTGTGTGTGTGTAGTTACACCACATCAACAAGTTTGCTTCCAACGCACGCATTTAGACAGTAGATAGCAAACTTCCGCATGTTGAGCGGCTGGGAAAAGTGCAGCTCGGAGGTTCCACCTATGTGGATACTATAATAACTTCAAGGACTCTACTGGAGAGCTCACTGGTATTCGGCTCGACTCAGTCCCAAGGACCCTAGTGCAGCATACATCTCGCGAGTAGAGACATGATCAAGTCTCCTTACACCTGTTGCCTCCCCTGTTCACCTAGCAGGCAATGCCTAGGAGTCAGAGCAAGACACGTGCAACACTTTGGTATCTTTCATAACTAGAAGTTTCGCCTTCTCTGTCTTCTTCAGTCGAAATACAGAGGAGACAATATTAGTCGTAGAGATGTAGATCTGAGGTCATCAGTCCCTCAACCTGGAGAACAGGCTGAGGGATTGATCACCTCTGATCCACATCACTTCTGATGAAATTAAGACACATGTGCAACATCTGGGTATCTTTATTGTAAACGTTTCGCCATCCAGTGGCTTTATCAATACAAATTCCAGGACATAATTTGAAGACAGAACTATATACAGAAGATGAGGTAATCAGTCCCTCAGCCTTCGAGTTGGTGCAAAGAGCACCGTAGTCGTGGATGTTCTGGAGCAGAGGCAAGGAGCCTGGCGCTTATATACTAACGTCATCACTTCTGCCGTTTCCTTTGCACTGCGACTGAAGAAGCCTACTGAGAAGGCGAAAAGTATCAATAAAGATACCAAACTGTTAGGCTAAGTTTAGGTTAGGTTAAGTTCGGTTTGGTAAGGTCAGTTTAGGCTAGATCACGTTAGGTTTGCCAAGACTGTCTCCAACTACAAATATTTTGGTCCGGTTCCAGACCAGGCCCGAGGCTTAGTCTGGAACCGAACCGCGGGGATGGGGGGGGGGTGACCCCGGAAGAGATTACATTTAACTTACAGGAAACAGGCAATCATTTCCAACCCAACCTTACAGTATTTGCCTCACTAACCCTACCTGAACCCACTTAAACATCTTTTGTTTTCCACGTGTAGTATAAACCTAGTTTTCCACATGTAACAAACCTAGTTTTCCACGTAAAATAAACCTAACTTTCAACGTTGAATAAACCTAGTGAACATGGCGTCTAAACCTATTAACTCTAAAGATCTCTCTAAATATTTTGCCCTAGCTTCACCCACTGAGCTACCAGGTAAGAGGAAGACTGCTCCACCCCAATCCATTTAATACAGTGGACGCAGGTGTAGTCCAACCCTACCCTACCCTTACAACTGATCTATGAAGCCGATAAACACACGCCTACCACCAAGGCAGCTCGATCTACCTACCACATCCTGTGTGATGAATGGTTTGAAAAACCGACAAGTTGAAGATTGAGACACTTATGCAGCATATGGGAATCTTTATTCAGGAAACGTTTCGCCACACAGTGGCTTCATCAGTCCAATACAAATTATTATTATAATCAAAAAGAAGCGCTAAGCCACAAGGGCTATACAGCGCTGCAGGGTAGGGAAGGAAGCAAGGGAATTGGATGGCAGAAGGGAGGGGGGATGATCAGCAGGTTACAGAAAACAGCGGGGCAGGGGATAGTACGGGGGTAGAAGGTAGCAAGAGATTGAAGTAGAAAGGGCTGAAGGTATCAGAATTTGTGAAGTAAGTCAGTCGTTGTCAAAAAGTCAATGAGAGAGTCCGGATGAAAGGTGGGTCCATCAGCGAGAAGGGAAGGTAAAGAGAGAGCAGCGGAGCGAAGACGACGACAGAGGTAAATTCTGCGTGCTCGTTGATAAAGTGGGCAGTCCAACAGAATGTGGCTGACTGATAATGGAGCTTGGCAATTCTCACAGAGAGGAGCAAGACGCCTCTCCATGAGATATCCATGAGTAAGACGAGTATGGCCAATGCGAAGACGGGAGAGAGTAGTCTCCCAACCTCGACATTGGTGATAAGAAGACGGCCAGTGACCTATACTCGGTTTAATAGACTGAAGTTTGTTGTCGAGCATAGTAGACCAACGTTGTTGCCAACGGGTGTGAAGGTGGGAAGATATTGCAGCAAAATAGTCCGTAAATGGAATACCTCTATAAGAAACTGGTAGGTCATGTACTGCTGACCGCGCAGCAGTGTCTGCCTGTTCATTGCCCTGTACGTCAACATGACCAGGGACCCAACAAAAAACAATATCTTTATGCTTGGTAAAGATGCGGCGTAGCCAAAGTTGGATACGGAGGACTAAGGGGTGAGGTGTATCAAATTTTTGTATAGCCTGTAAAGCACTAAGGGAGTCTGAGACAACCACAAAAGATGACACAGGCATAGATGCAATACGGATAAGTGCTGTAAGGATGGCATATAATTCAGCAGTAAAAATACTAGCCGAAGATAGTAAATGCCCTCGTACGACGCTGTCCGGAAACACTGCTGCGAATCCTACGCCGTCAGAAGACTTAGAGCCATCTGTGTACACAGCAATGGCATGAGAATGAGAGTGAAAGTGGTCAAGAAAAAGAGAGCGGGAAGCGACCGTAGACAGTTGGGCTTTCGAGCAAGGGAGGGAGAAAGAACAGACTCGAACAGCTGGAACTTCCCAGGGGGGTAGGGAAAAGTGAGATGCTACATGTACATAGAAAGGTGGTAGTTGAAGAGAAGACAAGAGCGAATGAAGGCGAAGAGAGAAGGGACGGAGTAAACAGGGGCGTCGAACAAATAAAGAATGTCTACTAATATCAGTGACCATTCTATAAATGGAAGGATTGCGGAGATCATGAGAGCGTACATAGTAGCGCAGGCAATGGGTATCACGGCGATCGGATAAGGATGGAACGTTCGCTTCTGCATAGAGGCTCTCGACAGGGGAAGAGCGGAAAGCACCAAGGCATAAACGTAATCCTTGGTGATGAATGGGGTTAAGGCTAGAGAGAGTAGCAGGAGATGCCGCTGAATAGATCTGGTCACCATAATCAAGTTTCGATAAAATAAGGGTGGAATGTAGGCGAAGGAGGGTTCGACGATCAGCTCCCCACGAAAGATGAGCAAGGGTTTTAAGAAGGTTCAGTCGGCTGTGACAAGTTGCCTTCAGAGAGGTAATGTGAGGTTTCCAGGATAACCTACGATCAAAGAGAAGGCCCAGAAACTTGACTGTATCACGTTCAGGGATACGGGAGCCATAGAGGTACAAAGGATGATCGGAGATGACAGAGCGTCTAGTGAAAGTGATTTGGTGGGTTTTAGTGCTGGAAAATTTAAACCCACGTGTGGTGGCCCAATTGGAAACACGGTCGACTGCATGTTGGAGAGAAACTGTAAGGAGGTGACAGTCAGCGCCTGCACAGGCAATAGCAAAGTCATCAACATAGAGTGATGACCAAATATTTGATGGAAGACTAGAGGCCAAATCATTAATAGCAAGGAGAAAAAGTGTTGTGCTCAGAACACATCCCTGGGGGACACCTTCAGCTTGGATAAAGTCCGGGGAGAGCACATTATTAACCCGGACACGGAAATGCCTGTCAGTTAAAAAGTTCTTAAGGAAGGATGGTAGATTGCCTCGAAGGCCTAAGGAGTGGGCTTGGGCTAAAATATTATACCTCCAAGTTGTGTCATATGCCTTCTCAAGGTCAAAAAATATGGCAATAACTGAGTGGTTATTCGCAAAGGCATTACGAACATACGTATCCAAGCGTAGTAAGGGGTCTATGGTAGAACGTCCCTTACGAAAGCCATATTGACGAGTGGAGAGACTGTTGTGTGTCTCTAAATACCACACTAAACGTCTATTTACTAGGCGTTCCATTACTTTGCAAACTGCACTGGTAAGAGCAATGGGACGATAGTGGGAGGTTTCATGTCCCGTAGTGCCTGGTTTGCGGAAAGGGAGAACAATGGCGGATTTCCACAGCTGTGGAAGAACTCCTTGTGACCAAATAAGATTGTAAAGGCGTAATAGGACTGCAAGGGCTGACTGATGTAAATGTTGTAGCATACGAATATGAATGTCGTCGGGCCCAGCTGCCGATGATCGACAAGCTGAGAGTGTTGCCTCCAGTTCTTGAAGTGTAAAAGGCACATTATACTGTTCTTCTCTGAGAGAAGAAAAGTCCAAGGGTGCTAACTCTCTGGCAGACTTTGAGGAAAGAAATGAGGGGCATAGATGGAGTCCCTGAGAAATACGGACCAGATGATTGCCAATTTCATTGGCAGCATCTAGTGGGTTTGCTATATCAACACCGGCAACCCGCAGAACAGGAGCCGGGTCAGGAGAATATTTACCACTCAGTTTTCGTACTTTTTTCCAGACTGCACTCATAGAGGAAGCAGAGGTGATGGTGGAGACATAATCTCGCCAGCAAGTGCGTTTAGCGTCACGGATGACACGGCGAGCGATCGCACGCTTCTGTTTAAAATCAAGGAGTCGCTCTGTGGTTCTATTGTACCGGTACCTGCCCCATGCAGCGCGTTTCAAACGTACTGCACGAGCACAAGCAGGAGACCACCAAGGCACGCATTTCTGAGAATGCCTGCCCGAAGTTTGGGGTATAGAATGAGAAGCTGCGGTGAAAACGGAGGACGAGAAGAGGTGTAAAAGCTCATCGATGGAGGACGAAGAAGGAACCTCTTTAAAAACAGTCAGGTGTGAGTAAAGGTTCCAATTTGCCCGATTAAATTGCCAGCGTGGGGTGCGAAGAGGTGGCGAATATGAAGGGGAAGTAAGAATGATTGGGAAATGATCACTGTCATGTAAGTCCGGGAGAACAGACCAAGTGAAGTCTAATGCGGCGGAGGAAGAGCAAACTGAGAGATCGATGCAAGAGAGAGTATGAGTCCGAGGATCAAAATGGGTGTGAGTACCTGTATTTAAAACATGGAGGGGGTGGGTGGCAAGAAAAGCCTCTAACTGAATTCCACGGGAATCACAGTGAGACCCCCCCCAGAGGAAATGGTGGGCATTAAAATCACCAAGTAACAGAATCGGTGGCGGTAATGACGAAACAAGGAAGGCAAAATCCGGAATAGATAATGCCCGAGAAGGAGAGAGATATAAAGAACAGAGCGTATACCACCTATGTAAGTGGATATGGGCTGCTGTGTAATGCAGCGAAGTATGAACAAATAGCTGATGGTACGGAATATCAGTGCGGAGAAGAAGGGCACTTTCATTAAAGGTCCCATCAGGAAAAGGATCTGAAGAATACAATAAATTATAGCCTGAGATGTGAGAAATAACAGCAGAGTGTAATTTTGGTTCCTGTAAGCAAACACCAACAGGGGCAAACTGGGAGAGTAACATCTGAAGCTCACCCCGATTACCCCTGAGGCCGCGTATATTCCACTGTAAAAAGGCCATGATTGGCAATGATAAAGATACTTGAAATCCGCAGGTAAGGGTTCCTACGGACTAGAAGGGTTAGAAAAGTCCACATGCGGAGGCAGTGGAAAATGTTCAAGCAGCGAAGGAACGGTGCGCTGTGAAGAAAGGAGTTGCGCAGATGGAGCAGAGGAGAGAGAAAGAGTGGAAGGTGGATCAGTGTCCATTGATGGTTTGGTCTCTGCAATATATTCAGAGATTGCTTCAAGTGTTTCGGAATTCAGAGATGTCGTATGGGAGACAATATTGGGAATGGTAGGGGGAGGATGAGTAAAGATTGGAACTGTATTGGACTGTACCAAGGTAGGGGGGGGCGAAAGGGTGGAGGGAACTGGAGAAGCGTGGCAGGGGACAGAAGAGACAGGAACCTGGGAGGTGGCAGAAGAGGAAGAAACTTGGGAGGGAACAGGGGAGGAAGGTACATTACGAGGAGGAGGGTGAACCTCTGCACTTGTAACTGAGCCAGTGAGAGGGGAAGAACTAGGGACAGAGACAGGGAGGGTAAAATGAGGAGGTGGAAGATGGGTAGGAGGTGTTACCGGACCTTTTTTTGACTTTTGAGAAGTAGAGGGACGATTGGGAGGTGTCGTACGAGGTCTCGTCGATACTGAGGCTTGTAAGAGAGAACTCGAAGAAGCGAGATTAGACTGAGGCGTTGAAGTAGGGACGTCTGAGCCGAGGACAGCAAAAGGATTAGATACAGGAGTGATTATGGGAGAGGTAACCACAGAGGTGGGTGTAGAAGATGGGATACCAGAAGTGGGGGGACGTTTTGAAACACGGGAATAAGAAACACGTGGGAGTCTCCCTTGGAGGCGGAGATGAGAAACTGCCATGGCATAAGGGAGACCTTCTGTCTCTTTGAGGTAACGGATTTCCCGCTCGTTTAAATAGACCTGACAACGGCGAGAGTACGAAGGGTGAGCCTCATGACAGTTAAGGCAAGAGGGAGATCGATTGCAAGACGTATTAGAATGGTCATCGGCACCACAGACTGGGCATTCGGCGATAGATCTGCAATATTTCGCTGGATGGCCAAATCGCCAGCAATTTCTACACTGTTGTGGTGTAGGGATCACCTTTCGAACTTGTAACCGATGTCCTGCTATATAAACTGAGGATGGGAGTTCTCGGCTGTCAAAAGTTAAACGAGCCACATTGCTAGGGTATCGTCTCCGCCCACGGGCAGGAAGAACGTAAGTGTCTACCTTGAGGATTGGGAGATCTTGGAGTTCCAGCTGTTCTAGAATGTCGGTGCCACATGTCTGGAAATTTTGTTGAACTATGGTATGGGGCAGAATGACGGTACCACTACAAGAATTGAGGGAATGATGTTTTTCAAGGGTGACAGGAACAGTATCTATATGGGAAAGACGAGAGAGCTCACGAGCCTGGGTAGCATTCTGTACGGTAATGATGCGCGTACCGCTCTTAAGAGCATGAAAAGAAATATCTTTACCAACATGGCGTAGGAGTGCCTTGCCAATACTATGGTCAGAAAGATAGGCAGTAGAGGAAGTTGGTCGTAAAGTGAAGAATTTAGTCCACTGTTCAGTCTGAAACTGAGCGTGGAAAGGTAGTGAAGGACGTGTCGATCGTTTCTGAGAAGAACGAGAAGGTGAAGGTGGAGAAGTATCATCAGCAGGTAATTGTCGTTGACGTTTAGGCGTGGGACCAGAGTTGGTCCGACGTGGAACGGGTCGGCGATTTGAAAATTGCCGCACCGTAGAGGGAGAGGCCGGAAGCATAGTCAGAGGAGAGCGAAGGTCTGATAAATCGAAGGAGTCAGTCGAGGCCTCAGTACCTGAAGCGGGTGAGGAAACAGCACCGGCAATAGGTACAGAGGCATGAGGAATGTCTGAAGAGTGGTCCAAAGACGAGGCGGGGTCAGAACGGGGTGCGGTATCAAGAAGGGGCCCGGGGGTACCAGGTTCATGGACTAGGGCTGCCATGGTTAGGTTACTTCTTTCTTTTTGTTTTTAAGAAAAAAAAAAAGAAAGAAGAAAAGAAAATAAAAATAAAAAAAAGAAAAAAAAAGGGGGGACCGGGGAGGGATAGGTCCTAGGAGGAATGAAAGGGCCAGAAATCTCCCTCCGCGCCCAAGAGGACCTCAGCACCGCAAGTAGCGCAGATGCAGCATGGAACCCGTGCCATACCCTACCCATCATGCTAGTAAACTAACAATCCGGGATAGCAACCTCACATCTGCCGAGCTACCTCGGTGGACAAAAGAGAGGGCGGCCGGATATCCGCCACAAAGCATACCTCCTTCGGCCACCACCCCCGGAATCCGAAAGGTGGCTTCCAGAGATACACTCGTCGCCCGAAAGACACCCAAAGCTACTCCGGAATACCGGAGAGGGATCGGGACATCCCCAGGCGATCCAGATTCCACGGCAAACTACGCCACCGCTAAGAACCTCAACGGAATGGGATGGACCCCGGTATCCTTTCTCCTACCCAGGAACTAGCGCGCCTGTGGGAGAAATCCCAAAGGACAAAAAGAGGAAGGGCAAAAGGGAGGAGTGGGGAGGAGGAGGAGGAAAGGAAAAAGGGGAGGATGGGGAGGATGGGATAGGGGAGGGGAGATTGGGGGGTAATTAGGTTCGGTCTGAGGAAGAAGACCGATAGGTCTAATTCCTCAGACCAAGAGCCTCTTCACCACGCCAAGGAGCCCCCCTTGAAGAGGGTCCAATACAAAGAGGAAGGCGTAATACTCCTCCTCTCCTTACGCCTTTCTCTGATGAAGCCACTGTGTGGCGAAACGTTTCCTGAATAAAGATTCCCATTACTGCATAAGTGTCTCAATCTACCACATCCTATATACCTGGTTTCTTTGCTAACCTTGTTCTCACTTTCTCTAAATTCTCTTGTTTTATGGAACGCCTATTATTATTATTATTATTATTATTATTATTATTATTATTATTATCGAAAGGAAGCGTTAAAACTATAAAGCCTAAAACTGAGAAACAAACAAGGCTCTAAAGTGAAGAAATGGTCTGGTGATACCGACAAGATGTGGAAAAACACACTTATGTACAGTTTAGGACATTTATTAAAGGAAACTAAGCCACTCGTGGCGAAACGTTTCCTTTAATGTCCTGAAAAGTACATAATTGATTTTTCCACAACAAGGCTATAAGTTTTCCACCATACATTCAACTGTAGCCTTGAAGGACGAACTGCTCACAGACGACAAACGCAATAGAGTGTATATACATTTTTTTTCAATTTTGTACCAAAACTAACTTAGCACTTTACCGAACCTTCCTAAAATAAACGTTAATATAATTTGGCTTAATTTTATCCGCTATCTTAGATCATCCTAAATTTAAATTAGCATTACATAAAGTCAATGAAATATACTAATTTCGTGATGCACTGACAGACTTTCATAATCTATGGAAAAAAAATCTAGACGAAAATTCAAGGGAAAATCCAATAGGAAAGAAATAAATGCAAAATATCCAACAGAAAAAAAAAACTTAACCTGAACTAACCAAATGGCTTATAGTCGGATTTTTCTGTGAATTGTTTTTCGATTGATTACTCGCTGGATATTTTTCCGTTTGCCGATTTTCTAGGAGTTACTGAAACAAGAGATTTGCATTCAGCTTTTATGACAAAACGACTGGTGCCTTATAAACCAATAAATAAATTTATTAAATACATAAACTATGGTTCGTACGTCAGTTTGCGTGCGGCCAGCAGTAACAGCCTGGTTGATCAGGCCATGATCCACCACGAGGTCTGGTCTCAGACCGAGCCACGGGGGCGCTGACCCCCGAAACCCTCTCCAGGTAAACTCCAGGTAATATATATCGTGCCGAATAGGTAAAAAAATTTCTTATACGTTTAAAGATATATTTTTTCATCTATCTTTATGTAAAAATTAATAATTTTGTACCAAAAGAACCTTAGAAAACTTACCTAACCTTATTATAACAAGCGCAATTTATTTTTTTTCATTAAGTTCAGAATAATTTTTTGCGAAATTATTGTATACACAAATTTTAGCTTGCCTTATTCGGCAAGAAGAGCGTTGCTATTTAACCAAAATCACGAGTTTTACTTATTCGGCACGACTTATATACTGGGAGGTACCACGTTACTAGCGACCTGGACCTTCTTCTTACAGGCAAGGACTTGGTAGACATTACACAGCTGCGCATCGGTTTTAACTGCTTCTCGTTGGGCGATTCTATGTACCAGCAATCCTTTTGAATGACAATGGACTCAACCCTCAGTACGGTCTTGGATAACCTGTGCACAGAGCACCTGGAAGAGAAAATAAAATTACACAACCCCGATGGTGTCACGTGGCTGCATTACGTTGGCAACATCCCATCTATGGTGTCCAGACGACTCGGATACTGACCACATTTATTCTACTGAACACATTTATCACAATAAAAGCTTACAATATTTCATGTCATCTACCTGTCGGCTCGTTGCACCTTCACCTATCTTATGTGATTTTCTCTATCTTTCATTAATGGTTCAGTGGCGTGACCTAATTTTAGGAAGCTAGTTCAACTGATATTGCTCAAGAGTAAAATATATCAGATAAAGTTCTACAGATTCAACAAGAGAGCCCTCAAGCTGCAGGACTGAGCTACTAGATAGCAAGCTTGGCTGTTATTCATTAAGATTCAGCAGCCAATACTGATCTGCAGCTTACCCGCGTCACTCATTGGTTCCCTGGTCACGATCTGATTGACCCACATGGTATGGCACCAGATACCTTAATAACCAGATACTTTGTTAAACAACCAGATACCTTAATAACCAGATATTTTTCCAAACAACCAAATATAATAACTATTAAGATACGCGAACAGCCAACTAGATATCATGACAATTAACCAAATACTACAATAATCCACCAGATACCAAAATGACCAACCAGATCAAAAATACATACTAACCAAGCCACGCCGCATGATAATGTCAGAGCTGCAAATATCAGTCATACAAAAAGACAACCTTTATAGTCGACAGAAAGGATAAGGTTTACAAGTCTTCTAACCCATGAGCCAGCAATTTTCTCTTCAACTTGCTAGCACACACACACACAATATATATATATATATATATATATATATATATATATATATATATATATATATATATATATATATATATATATATATATATATATATATATGTCGTGCCGAATATGTAAAACTGGTCAATTAGCAAGAACTCATTTAAAATTAAGTCCTTTCTAAAATTTTCTCTTATACGTTTAAAGATATATTTCTTTCATTAATGTTAATGCAAAAAATTTTAATTTTGCACCAAAAGAATCTTAGAAAACTTACCTAACCTTATTATAACAAGATTATTATTATAATAAAAAAGAAGCGCTAAGCCACAAGGACTATACAGCTATTATAACAAGAACAATTTATTTTAGCCTAACCCAACTAAATATATTTTAGATTTGTTTACAGAAATTTAATACTAAACAAACACAGTGAAATATATTTTTTTCGTTAGGTTTAGAATGATTTTGGCGAAATTATTGCATACACAAATTTTCACTTGTCCTATATGGCAAGATGAGCGTTCTACACTGCAAACTGAATTGTTTGCAATCCTAATGGCGCTAAAGCTAACCTATGACACTGAGCTTGACTATCATCATTACTGATTCTATGTCATCATTGAAGGCTCTTGGCTCATATAATGACTCCAACAACATGCTCATTGGGGAAGCCAGGTATAGATACTCAAAAATTAGGGACAAAGGAATTAATGTACAATTGCTATGGATCCCATCACACATTGGATTACTCCTTCATGATAAAGTTGATATGTTAGCCAAGAAGAGTATCCAGAAGGAGAACGCAGAATATAACTTTGGTATAACTGTGTCTAGCATTAGGAATAATATTAGGAGAGAAGTAAATAATGAAGATGATTGTTATAGGAATGCAGTTAGAAGCCTGAGTAGATCTATAACCCACTATGATAACATGAACGTAGATAAGTATGTTTATGGAGCAACTTGCAATGTGAACAGACTGACTGATGTTGTAGTGGCCAGGCTTAGGCTTGGTTACAAGTACTTCTGGCAGTTTGGGAGACACACAGATGATCAAACTAAATGTAAATTATGTGATCAGGCATATGGTCACTGTCTTGAACACTATGTGCTTAATTGTCCACTTATTGAGGAATACAGAGACAGACAGTATAATAACCTATGTGACATGTCAAGATATCTTATTAATGAAAATAAGATACCAGATATACTAAGCAAATTTCCTAAATTTGCTTGTAACAGATAAGTGAACTATAGATATGTAGATATAAATCCATATGTATTCCTGTTAACCCTTTGGGGCCTAGTTCCTAGGCCTTTTGTGTATCCACATGCTCTCGCGCTACCGTCCACAGGATGGATATGGGGTGCACAATAAACTAGCCACTTCGGTGGCAAAATCTAAAAATAAAAAAAAAAAATGAGCGTTGCTATTTAAGCCAAGATCGCACATTCTGCCTATTCGGCACGACATTTTATATATATATATATATATATATATATATATATATATATATATATAAGCCAAAGTTTCGGTTCATACTAAATCATGGTCCAAGACAGACCGGAGCGTCGTCTAGTTGCAGCCTCAATTTGTGAGCTACTTGTAAATTTATATAAAAAGTTGAAAGGTGTTTCAACACAGAGTTTCTTAATTCTTACAGGTGATTCATGTATTCCTAGCATGAAAAAGTGTGTAGCAATACTATCCTCTTAGGGGATCAAACAGCTTTTACTTTTCTTTTCACGTCATTATTTTTATTATTATTATAATTAGGTATCCCCGAAAGGATACCTTTAAGTGGTTGCCCATTTTTTTTATCTTTCTTTCTCCAGAGTTTTCGTCTAAGACATGAGAACGCCTAGTCTGATCGGCTTCAAACTTTCAATGCTGGTGTACTGTAGCTAGGGTAAGATTCATGCAACTACTGGCATGTGCTGACGCCCTCTGGTCAGTTTTACATAGATCAATCCTAGAATTCGTTTCTGTGCAATAACTTGCGAAAGCCTCATCTGATAGGCACAAATAACCCATTACGATTGTGACCAGATATAAACATGATAATAGTTCATTACCACTGTAACCTGTTTAGCTATCAAAACTTTGCCGTCCAGTTCCTGGACCCATTATGTACCTCCGTAATCTTTTGACTACCGCCCACAGGATGAGCATGGGGTATATAATAGATATTAAACTAAAAAAAAAACTGATAGGCTTCAAATTTTCAACAACGGTGTATGCTACCTAGAAGGCTGGGATCGTCAATGGAATACGTAGGTGCTAATATCTCATTTAACAGTTATAATCTTTTTCTTCAAGAAATAAGAAGAGCATTGCCTTTTCTGAAAGGTTGCAATTTTTAAAGGCCGATGCTTCGGACACAGAGGTTGGTACCCAACAAATTTAGGTTCCTGTACACGCAAATCTGAGTTTTCTAACCTGTATTATTATAATAATCAAAACTAAGCGCTAAACCCCAACAATAACAGGAAAATGCATCTTATGACAAGCTTCAAACTTTAATATCATTACAATCACAACTAAGCGCTAAACCTACAAGGGTCGATATAAGCGATATATCTTTGTTGAGTTCCAAGAGTTTTCTACTCCCGGAGCCCGGCCATAGGCCAGGCTCATCTGGTAGGCCTTACGCAAAGAAAGAGGCGCACTGATTTAGGGCTGTGGAAGTTGTACTTAACTAATTTAATTAAATAAATTCCGTTTTATGCATAACTAAATCCACAGTCCCTATAGGCCTAGAGGCCGCTGAACCGTAGAGCAAAGATTACTGTGGGAGGCAGTTGTGGGTTACCAGATGGGAGGCAATATAGGGATACTAGGTGGAAGGCAATTTGTGGGTTTTCAGAAGAGGCGCAGTAGTGGGTTTTCAGGTGAGAGGCAGTAGTTGGGTTTTTACGTGGGAGGCAGTAGTGGGTTATCGGGTGGGAGGCAGTAGTGGGTTATCGGGTGGGAGGCAGTAGTGGGTTACCAGGTGGGAGGCAGTAGTGGGTTACCAGGTGGGAGGCAGTAGTGGGTTTTCATATGGGAACCCGTGAACTAGTGAAGGAAGCAGTCTACAAGGCGACTATTGGGTTATTATAATCATTGGTAGGGGGATATACAGCGCCTGGGAAATGGCAGATAATGAAGTCTGATTCAAGGAAAAGGATAGCAGCAGCACTACTTTGTATCATGAGCCCTTTACTAGCGGTAATTAAAAGACACCTTTCACAAAAGGGGTGGTGGTGGTGGTTGTCGTTATGAAGGTGTGTGGCGGTGGTGGTAGCGATGGAGAGAATAAGTTTTGGTGATGCTTGTGAAGAGTGGTGGTGGTGGTGGTGGTGGTGGTGGTGGTGGTGGTGGTGGTGGTAGTGGTGGTGACGGAGTGTATTGTGGTAATGGTGGCGGATGGAGTATCGCCAACAACTCTCTCTGCCCGATCAGAATACTCAATGATCTTAAAAGTGTGTGTGTGTACTAGCCTATTTGTGGTTGCTGGGGTCGATTCACAGCTCCTGGCCCTGCCTCTTCGCTGGTCGCTACTAGGTCCACTCTCCCCCTGCTCCATGAGTTTGTCGTATCTCTTAAAACTCGCATCCTATCTCTCTTCACTCTACTATTTATATCTCGAGCACACACACACACACACACACACACACACACACACACACACACACACACACACACACACACACACCCCACACACACACACACCACACACACACACCCCACACACACACACCCCACACACACACCCCACACACACACCCCACACACACACACCCCACACACACACCCCACACACACACACACCCCACACACACACACCCCACACACACACACACCCCACACACACACACCCCACACACACACACACCACACACACACACACACACACACACACACACACACACACACACACACACACACACACACACACCACACACACACACACACCACACACACACACCACACACACACACACCACACACACACCACACACACACACCACACACACACACACACCACACACACACCACACACACACACACCAGACACACACACACACCAGACACACACACACCACACATACACACACACACACACACACACACACACACACACCTCACACCACACACACACACACCACACACACACACACACACACACACACACACACACACAACACACACACACACACACACACAACACACACACACACAACACACAACACACACACACACATGCACACACATACAACAGGGCTAGTGTCTCATTGACATGTGCCTAGGACCAAATGGTAACACACACACACACACACACACACACACACACACACACACACACACACACACACACACACACACACACACACACACACACACACACCCATTGACAAAGGCGCGTGTCTATTGACAAATGTCTCTGACAGTTGGTAAACTTATTTCAGTATACACACACACACACTTATGGTTCTCTCATTCTCTCACTGTCTCCCCTAATCTAACATGAGGTCACATGCTGGGTGAAAATTCTCTCTATTATATATTGATTATATATATATATATATATATATATATATATATATATATATATATATATATATAATATTATACCCACGAACAAGTGGTACTGTTCAATAACAACACTGCGACTAGCCAAGGAGTCTAACCCATGCTGCTCTGGCCCGCCTCATGGTGAGCGAAAGACACATGACGCTCTAGTCATGTGTGGTCCCGTGAACTAGAGCGTCACGTGTCTTTTGCTCACCATGGGGGCGGGCCAAAGCAGAATGGGTTCGACTCCTTAGCTAGTCGCAGTGTTGTTATTGATTATATATATATATATATATATATATATATATATATTATATATATATATATATATATATATATATATATATATATATATATATATATATATATTATAATGATCGATTTGCCTATTTATCTACCTTCACTACTATATAACACTTGTTTAACGTCCAGTGGTACTACTGATCTACATTCATTGAGAATACAAGAAAGAGCGGATTCGATAATCAGTTGCCGTATGGAGTCGATGAAGCAAAATGGAAACTTTAAAAAAAAAGTTACAATGAAATAAAAAAATTATATTAATAGGTCCTGCCTTCCGTAGTCCAGTAGGCCTACTGAATTGTGTTTTTAAGCCCAATTTATTGTTTGTGTCGCTCCTACTAACAGGATATCAAGTGATAATTGATCAAAAGCTCGATCACAAGCAATTCATGACAACGGTTTCTTAAAAAAATAATAGCTATTAATACAATAAGAGAGAGAGAGATTTCGTTCGGATTTTTAACCCCGGAGGGTTAGCCACCCAGGATAACCCAAGAAAGTCAGTGCGTCATCGAGGACTGTCTAACTTATTTCCATTGGGGTCCTTAATCTTGTCCCCCAGGATGCGACCCACACCAGTCGACTAACACCCAGGTACCTATTTGCTGCTAGGTGAACAGGACAACAGGTGTAAGGAAACGTGTCGAATGTTTCCACCCGCCGGGAATCGAACCCGGGCCCTCCGTGTGTGAAGCGGGAGCTTTAGCCACCAGGCCACCGGGCCACATACTCAAGAAATCTTTGATAAGGCACAGGGCATATATATCGGGTGCACGCCCTGCATGTACATCGAGTGCACGCCCTGCATGTACATCGAGTGCACGCCCTGCATGTACATGGAGTGCACGCCCTGCATGTACATCGAGTGCACGCCCTGCATGTACATCGAGTGCACGCCCTGCATGTACATGGAGTGCACGCCCTGCATGTACATCGAGTGCACGCCCTGCATGTACATCGAGTGCACGCCCTGCATGTACATCGAGTGCACGCCCTGCATGTACATCGAGTGCACGCCCTGCATGTACATCGAGTGCACGCCCTGCATGTACATCGAGTGCACGCCCTGCATGTACATCGAGTGCACGCCCTGCATGTACATCGAGTGCACGCCCTGCGTGTACATCGAGTGCACGCCCTGCATGTACATCGAGTGCACGTCCTGCATGTACATCGAGTGCACGTCCTGCATGTACATCGAGTGCACGTCCTGCATGTACATCGAGTGCACCCCCTGCATGTACATCGAGTGCACGCCCTGCATGTACACCGAATGCACGCCCTGCGTGTACATCGAGTGCACCCCCTGCATGTACATCGAGTGCACGCCCTGCATGTACATCGAGTGCACGCCCTGCATGTACATCGAGTGCACGCCCTGCATGTACATCGAGTGCACGCCCTGCATGTACATCGAGTGCACGTCCTGCATGTACATCGAGTGCACGCCCTGCATGTACATCGAGTGCACGCCCTGCATGTACATCGAGTGCACGCCCTGCATGTACATCGAGTGCACGCCCTGCGTGTACATCGAGTGCACGCCCTGCACGTACATCGAGTGCACGTCCTGCATGTACATCGAGTGCACGTCCTGCATGTACATCGAGTGCACGTCCTGCATGTACATCGAGTGCACGCCCTGCGTGTACATCGAGTGCACGCCCTGCATGTACATCGAGTGCACGTCCTGCATGTACATCGAGTGCACGTCCTGCATGTACATCGAGTGCACGCCCTGCGTGTACATCGAGTGCACGCCCTGCATGTACATCGAGTGCACGTCCTGCATGTACATCGAGTGCACGTCCTGCATGTACATCGAGTGCACGTCCTGCATGTACATCGAGTGCACGCCCTGCATGTACATCGAGTGCACGCCCTGCATGTACACCGAATGCACGCCCTGCGTGTACATCGAGTGCACCCCCTGCATGTACATCGAGTTCACGCCCTGCATGTACATCGAGTGCACCCCCTGCATGTACATCGAGTGCACGCCCTGCATGTACATCGAGTGCACGTCCTGCATGTACATCGAGTGCACGCCCTGCATGTACATCGAGTGCACGCCCTGCATGTACATCGAGTGCACGCCCTGCATGTACATCGAGTGCACGCCCTGCATGTACATCGAGTGCACGCCCTGCATGTACATCGAGTGCACGCCCTGCATGTACATCGAGTGCACGCCCTGCATGTACATCGAGTGCACGCCCTGCATGTACATCGAGTGCACGCCCTGCATGTACATCGAGTGCACGCCCTGCATGTACATCGAGTGCACCCCCTGCATGTACATCGAGTGCACGCCCTGCATGTACAGAGATGGTGTTTGTAATGTGGAGAGTAGATATGCGCCATTAAATGAGACCTGGATTTTCACTTAAGCTTTTCGAAAATACAAAAACAAATTACAATGGTTTTCAGGGCCTCAAAAAGTACCTTATATGGATTTACAATAGGGTAATCCAACAAGTCAAACAATTTAACATATTTCCATTTTAGTCTTTTTAACTTGAAGCCAAGTAGACTGTTTAGTTTTGTGCGAGCATTTATGTTGTCATGGCTTGAATATATTCAAAACCAAGCGTTAAATCCGTATGGAGCATACAAATCATGGCTTGAAATTTCTAATCACAACTACAAGTTTCTTCGCCTCCGGTTTGATCAAGTTCCATTTTATATACAGACGTTCTAGTTATTCTCCTTCCTTACGATTAAGGCAATAAATTTGTTCAATATAAATAAATCACACTATTTGGCTTTACTGCCTCATCATTGTATTAATGGTATACAGTATCTACAAGTATAAGAATAGGTCAATAAAAATACCTATCAATGTTACAAGTATCGTAACTCGTACACTTTGTTGGATTATTATAAATTAAATCTTCATAGCTTAACACCACTGTATGCTTATAGTATTATTCTTGTGTTTAATGGAACCACTGCAAAAAAAAAAAAATGGATAAACACATCAATCTGTAAAACATTTGTATATATTACCCGAATAATACTTATTCACACTGACCTGCTCAGGTAACATTGTTAGCGTCTACATCTAACTTTACTAGGATTTAATGCGTATTTGAAGTCTTGATACATGCCTGTGACTGTTTTCGAGAATCTATTCGTGAATCTATTCTTGAAGCACAGTCTCAGACCAGACTTTCGTTTACTGTCTGATCTATCATACCGTTGCGGCCCACAAATCTACATAACCATCACAATTTAACTTCTCTAGAACACTTATATACAATATATTCACTATGACGGTTGTTCATGGCGCCGAGTAATTCATACATGGGGCCGCACAGAGGGGTGAACTTAGAACTCGGCAGACAAGATGTAAGTACGTACACCCTGATTCTGTAGGAGGTCGAGCAAGTATCAAGGGTCAAGCATTAGCTATTGATATTGCAGTTGACTGCAGTTACAGGAACCACGGAATACCAAAACACTAGATCTCGGCGTGAACTGAGACGTATGAGCATCTCACACCTGTCGCCCCTAGATAACACGGAGGCGTAATGCCGAAATGTTATCAGACCTTGTAGAGCTGCACCTGTCTTTTCTTCAACCTGCTACTCCACATCACCCAGCAGTAAATACGTGTACTAAGTACCTGGGTGCTAGTAAACTGTTATGACCCGCATCCTTTTTTTTGTGTGTGTTTATTCAATTAGATACATCAACAGCGTGCTGCTACCCTAATCTATATAACAGCTACACAGTGTGAACAAAAGGCAACATATTTCCGTCATAGGATATGGGTCATACAAAGTGTTGAAATGTGTCAGTCTGAGCTGGGAGACTCAGGAGAGCAATGAGATATCGTCAGGTATTCCACTAAGGGTTCATCTGAGACAAGATGAGGGATGGGGGAGGGGGGCTTAGTACACTTTAGATCTGGGTTTTTACAATGCGCTAAAGTAGCATTACAAATCTTGGTAAATTCAACAGAGCATCGCCTCATACAGCATCCACCCCTGTGTCATAAGTAGATAAAGATGGATGTTCTAAATTATATGGAGAGTGGCATACATTGCGAAAGATCTTGATAATTTTGAAGTGGAAATAAATGATAGAACAGCCAATATTAATCAAAACAAAAATTCGAGTGCTGATATAAACAGTCTTGCAGTGAGCCACCCACAACATGATGTTTAAAGAGGCCAAATTTCAGTTACTACGTCACGGAAGAATAGAGGAAATAAAAATATGGGAGCACAAGACAAACTCAAACTACTCAACAGAATGCAAGTCGAATGTGAGAGAACCGGGAGTGATATGTCAGATATCACCTTCAAGGTGCACAATGTTATTATCGCAACTGCAACAAAAGTAATAGGTTGGATAACTAGACCTTCAGAACAAGAGTTGCTAAGCCATTGATACTCTTCAGGTCACTTGCTCTCTATAGGCTGGACTATTGCTGTGTACTAACTGCCACCTTCAAGGCAGGTGAAATTACCGATCTGGAAAATGTATGGAGAACCTTCACAGTTCATATAAACTCAGTCAAGCACCTAAATTCCCGGAAGCGTTTGAAATCCCTAGAACTGTGTTACTTGGAACGTAGGCGAAAAAGATACATTATCTACACCTGGAAGATACTGGAGGGATTAGTCCCAAACTTGCACACCAGAATTACTACTTATGAACATAAGATGTTTGGCAGATTATGCATGACACCTCCAATGAAAAGGAGAGCGATGAGTACACTAAAACTCAATAAGTATTAAAGGGCCACTCTTCACCACCCTCCTTTCTTACACAAAAGGGGGATAACCAACAAACCCCTAGCTGTCTTCCTGAGGGAACTCAACAGATTCCCTTAAAACAGTTCTTGATCAGCCCGGTTGTGGTGCATACATTAGACTGCGGATGATGGGCACTAACAGTTTGATCAATCTGGCCAGCAACCAGGAGGCCAAGTCTTGGACTGGGCTGCCAGGGCACTGACCTCCGGAAGAAACTCCAGGTAAACTTCAGGTTCTCCAGATCATCATCGTTGTTGTTGTTGTTGTTGTTGTTGTTGTTGTTGTTGTTGTTGTTGTTGTTGTTGTTGTTGTTGTTGTTGTTGTTGTTGTTGTTGTTGTTGTTGTTGTTGTTGTTGTTGTTGTTGTTGTTGTTGTTGTTGTTGTTGTTGTTGTTGTTGTTGTTGTTGTTGTTGTTGTTGTTGTTGTTGTTGTTGTTGTTGTTGTTGTTGTTGTTGTTGTTGTTGTTGTTGTTGTTGTTGTTGTTGTTAGCTGCCAAATACGTAAGAGTAATACAGCACCTGAACAATGCAAGGAAATTAAGTTTGATCTAAGCAAGAAGAGGGTATCTTCCCTTCCTTGAATCAAAAGCCCCCCTCCCCCACCAATATCCAGGCACCCTCTTGAAGAGTCTAAGTGAAGAGATCATAGAATTTCGAGTATTAGTTCTACTTTACCTTTCTGGCTAGCTCATTTTCCCTTCTGTGTGGACAAATAATGGTCTTGGGGGAAACAATTGTCCTATCTCCCGGTCTGGGAGAGAGAGAATTAGCTTGCACACTACACTAGCCACTTGCTCACTGTGTTTGAAGTCTTCTAGGCATCTTTTGTAATGATAGATCATTAACGGAGAGTAGGGCGCAGAGGGCAAAATTAGTAGTGGTGCATGGGGATGGCAACAGAGGTGGGTAGTGACTAGTGCTATAATCATTTACATACCCTGCAGTGTGGGATCAACGTTCGAGATCTGTGGTCGAATTACTTGGGGGCGAACGCCTGAGTATAAACTGTTACTCGATCTGTCCCAATGGTGTTGATTCTTTAACTGAGCTTAAACCAATTTCGCTATACAAATTATTTTTATTATGTTAATGTAATTAAACAATTATAACGTAAGAGAAATGCCTTGCCAAAAACTCTTCGGATATAACAAAAAAAACTTTCAAATATAAGAATGAAGGAACACTGCAGCAGGCCCACTGGCCCATGCGAGGCAGGTCCAATTTTCCCACCGGATAAAGCCAATGCCTTGACCTAGCCAGGTCAGTCACATTCACTTAAGGGAGGAGCATGGCATCTGACCTAGTAGCACAAACTAGTCAGGTCCAACTCAAACCCACCCACACCCACTCACGTATTTGTCCAACCTATTTTTAAAACTACACAACGTTTTGGCCTCAATAACTGTACTTGGGAGTTTGTTCCACTCATCCACAACTCTCCTGCCAAACCAGTGCTTTCCTATATCCTTCCTGAATCTGAATTTTTCCAAATTAAAACCATTGCTGTGAGTCCTGTCAATGCTAGATATTTTTAGCACGCTATTTACATCCCCTTTATTAATTCCTGTTTTCTATTTATACACCTCAATCATATCCCCCCTAATTCTATGCCTTTCTAGAGAGTGCAAATTCAGGGCCCTCAGTCTATCCTCATAGGGAAGATTTCTGATATATGGGCTCAACTTTGTCATCCTCCTTTGTATATTCTCCAGTGCATTTACATCCATTCTGTAATACGGTGACCAAAACTGTGCAGTATAATCTCAATGAGGTCTAACCAAAGATATATAGAGTTGAAGAACCTGAGGGTTTCTATTATTTATATTTCTTCATATGAAGCCAAGGATTCTGTTAGCTTTATTGCAAACACTTATGCACTGTTGTCTTGGTTTCAAATTACTGCTAACCAGAACTCCTAAATCCTTTTTGCAATCCGTAATATTAAGATCTACATTGTAGATGAATGGTTCAGAGAACCGACACGTTGATAAATTAGACACATGTGCAAATCTTGGGTATCTTTATTAAGGAAACGTTTCGCCACACAGTGGCTTCATCAGTCCATACAAAGGAGAAACTTGAAGAACAGGAGGGGAATGAGGTAATCAGTCCCTCAACCTTGAGTCGATGTGGTCAGTCCATCAATTCCATCCATCCATCTATTCAAGATTGATGGACTGACCACATCAACTCAAGGTCGAGGGACTGATTACCTCATTCTCCTCCTGTTCTTCAAGTTTCTCCTTTGTATGGACTGATGAAGCCACTGTGTGGCAAAACGTTTCCTTAATAAAGATACCCAAGAGTTGCACATGTGTCTAATTTATCATTAAGATCTACATTACGTATTTAGTTTATATGTGGCACGGTTATTTTCCTGTCCAACATTTAGAACTTTGTCTACATTAAACTGCATGTCACTTCTCCAACCACTGCATCAGTTTATTCAAATCATCCTGGAGTGCT
This sequence comes from Cherax quadricarinatus, assembly GCF_038502225.1. NCBI lineage: Eukaryota > Metazoa > Arthropoda > Malacostraca > Decapoda > Parastacidae > Cherax > Cherax quadricarinatus. The sequence continues at coordinate 8,612,651 of NC_091309.1, forward strand.
CTGTCCTCATTAGAATGAATTGGATGGCCTATTTTGGTGTCATCAGCAAATTTGCTTATGTCGCTATTTATTCCCTCATCTATGTCGTTTATGTAAATTGTGAACAACAAGGGGCCCAACACTGACCCCTGTGGAACACCGCTTGTGACGTACCCCCATTCTGATTTCTCCCCATTAATGCTAAAATCAACGTTGTCTTAAAAGCAGTACAGCACAAGACTGAAAGAACACTGAAGCAGGTCTTCTCTCTTCTGGGCCATGATAGGCAGGTCCAGTTCACACCCACTCACGCCCACTTATGTACTCGTTCAACCTATATTTAAAGCTACTCAAAGTTCTCATCTAAATGATACTACTTGGGAGTTGGCTCCATTCATCGTCAATTCTACTGCTACACCAGTACTACCCTACATCCTTTCTAAATATAAATTTTCCCCCACTTGTATCCATTGCTGAGAGTCGTGGATTATATATAGCCAATACACTATCTATAATGAGGCACTTGCACAACATTTGGGAATCTTTATTCTAGAAAAGTTTTGCCACGCAATGGCTTCTTCGGTCCAATACAGAGAAAGGTGCAACATGACTTCTGTCCATTCTGAAATATGGAGACCAGAACTGAGCAGCATAATCTAAATAAGACTTAAGCAAAGATATATAAAACAAATATAATCTTAGAACTTTGATTACTTATACTTCTTGATATGAAGCCAAGGGATCTATTAGCTTCATTGTGAACACTTATTCACTGTTGTCTTGGCTTTAAAATTTTGCTAACCAGAACTCCTAATTTTTTTTTTTTTTTTTTTGCATCCACTTTGACTAAGATGTACATTAATTAGCTTATAAATGTCAGTTTTTTCTAGAATTAGATCCTAACACTTGTTTGCTTTAAACTGCATCTTCCACTTCTCAGACCACAACATCTATCCAGGTCATCCTTTAGGTTTTTTTAGCATTTACATCAGAAATTATTTGATGACCTATTTTAGTCATCAGTAAACTTACCTGTCTCTATTTATTCTCTCATGTATGTCGTTTATACAGACTGTGAATGAGTGTCATAACCTAACACTGACCCCTGTGGCACACCACTTGCAACAGGACCTCATTCTGATTTTTCCCCATCAATGAAAATTCTGTGTTGCATGTTGGTCAGCCATACCGCAATCTAGGAGATAATATGTCCTGCTACTTTCTTAATCAGTCTCCTATGTGGAACTTTATCAAAGGCCTTACTGAAGTTCAAATAAACATTACTGTATTCTTAATTTTGGTCTACCACCTCAAATACCTTAGTGAAAAAGATTAGCAAATTTGTAAGGCAAGAATGCCCCCTTTATAAAACCATGCTGAGATGCATTGATCAAATATCTTTCAAGATGGCTTCATATTACAGTGAACCCCCGACTTACGATATTAATCCGTTCCAGAGAGCTCATCATTTGAGGAAATTATTGTAAGTCGAATTAATTTTCCCCATAAGAAATAATGGAAATCCAATTAATCCGTTCCAGACACCCAAAATTATGAAAACAAAAATTTTAACACATGAAATATACATTTTCCTACACACAAAAAGGATACATGCACAATATACATACTGTACTAAATGAAGAATAAATGACACTTACCTTTATTGAAGATGTGGTGATGTGTGATGAGATGGGATGAGGGGAGATGGAAGTGTATTAATTTTTGGAAGGGGAATCCCCTTCCATAAGGACTTTAGGTAGCAATTCCTTTCCCTGGTTGCTTCCCTTCTTTTAATGTCACTGGGAATAGCTTGAGAGTCACTGGACCTCTGTTGCACCAAAAATCTGTCCATAGAGCTCTGTACCTCATGTTCCTTTAAGATTTTCCTAAAGAGGTTCACAACATTGTCATTGTAAAAGTCACCAGCACGGCTTGCAATAGCTGTGTCAGGGTGATTTTCCTCCATAAAGGTTTGCACCTGTGACTACATTGTACACATTTCCTTAATCGTTGAAGAAGGTAACTTCCTCAATTTCTCTCTCCCCTCGTCTGAAGCAATTTCCTCAGTTGTGGCTTCTTGCTGTTGTAGATGCTCTTGCAGCTCATCAGTGGTTAGTTCTTCATTGTCTTCCTCCACCAATTCTTCCACTCCACTCCACGCACTCCACTCTCATGTTTTGTGATTATCTCTGTCTTCATTTCTATAGTAACTTGACTCAAGAAATCGTAATGACACGACTCCAGCCCGTGGCTAACGCGACGGGCTGGAGTTTTGAGACTATGACCGCGGGTTCAATCCCGGCCGGGGGTATGATTTCTATAGTAATTTTCACCCTTTTAACCACAGGGTTGGCACTAGAAGCTTTCTTTGAGCCCATGGTGGCTTATTTAGCAGTTACAAGCACTAAAAACACTGGAATAATACAAAATGTACCGAATTTGTGTGTGGGAACGACCACACTGGCTTGTAAACATCGGCACACTAACTGAAGGCAGGGCAGCTAAGGCGCGCTCAGGCCAGAGGGACACATGGATGTGTTCGGGACGAATGATGTAAATCGAGCTTTTGTTCGTACGCCGGGGGAAATTTCTTACGCTGAAATGCTTCGTAAGTCAATTTTATTGTAAGATGAGGCCTTCGTAAGTCAGGGGTTCACTGTACATGGTAATTATTGATTCTGTCAACTTTCTCGCAACTGTATTAAGATCCCAAGATGTTGCTGTGTCTGACAGGAATGCAGATAAATTCCTGTCAGACACACGGAATTCTTCACTTGTCCAATCTTCAGGCATGACCTACTTCCATGTTTGGATTTGTCAAGTGTGATACCTCCTATGATTGCTTCACCTCTCCTGTCTACAGTATATAAGCCACTTCTTCGCACATATGCTGTATTCTTTTCAAGATTGATGGAATGATTACATCGACTCAAGGCTGAGGGGCTGATTACCTCAAACTCCTGTTCTTCATGATTCTCCTTTGTATGGACTGATGAAGTCACTGTGGCAAAACATTTCCTCAAAGATACCCAAGTGTTGCACATATTTCTAATAAATCATCATGATGGTGATGATAGTTAGCCATGAAGTTACTGATGACAGGTGAATGGAGGTGATTATATGGAGTGTAACTGCATGGCATGATGAGTCTAGTGTAAATATGATTGGGCGGCTGGGCATTCACGAATGTTCAAAGCTCGCAAAAGTGGAAGGCTAGCTGTACAGTGGAACCTCTGGTCTCGACCATAATTCGTTCCAAAACTTTGGTCACGTCCCAATTTGGTCATGACCCAAACCTAATTTCCCCAATGGATTGTATGTAAATGTGATTACGCTGTCCCTAAATGCAAAAACCTTGAATAACACTGAGAAAGCCTTGAACAACAGAGAAAAACTAACATTGCACGAGTCCGTTCTAGATCCCTACAAACCGTTCACTGTAAACAGTTTTTTTTTTTTAAGAGTTTTAAGGGACGTCTAATGGCTGAGAAGTGAACTCTGTTATTTATCATCCGATTTCTTTCATTTCTGGTGTATGTTAAGAAGTATCTTTCCATCATACATTGCCCAAGTCTCAATAAGATAGCTCAACAAACAACTGAGGAAAAAAAATAACCAAAAATCATATATGGCAAGCCCTAGCTGGGTACTGGCACTGCGAGATGCTGACAAAACAATGCTAATCCAAATTTATCAAGGTTGTAATTACTGTAATTTATGAATAACTTACTTCCAAGATAATTGACAAAAACGAGCACACACTGAAAAAAAAAACTGAGAAAATAAGTCACTCTGGCTTTTATGGGTTGCCCTACATTCTCTACACACATGATGCTATGTATGATAATCTATGTAACTGTATTTGTGCAATTATACAAAATATTGCACAGTTTAATAAAGAGAAAACCTGGAACAAGAGAGGAAAAAATACCATAAACAATCAAGAAAACAAAATGAATTAAAAAACACACGAAATACAACACGAGGAGTTCACAGTGAATGAACGCACATCTAACCGAAACCGACTACAAGGCGAGGGTCTTTGTTAGGTGTACACAAACAACAGGACGTGGGGAAAATTAGCACGTGTGAAAAAATGGCGCTGAATGTGAAAATTGGCGTGCCTGTGTTTGTTCAGCACTTGATGTGTTCATGACCAGATGCAAAAATTTGGCAAATTTTTTGGTTGCGAACCGATTTGTTCGTGTTCAGCAGCATTCGTGACCAGAGGCTGCACTGTATATGGATTAGTCTTTGATACCCTTGCAACCTTTATTTCATAGTCTTAATTATACAGTCTCAAAAGACTTTCCTTTATACGTATGTAGAAGCCTTCAAGAGGAAACTGGACAAGTACAGTGGACCCCCGCCTTACGATGGCATCGCATTACGTTAAATCTGCCATACGATACATTTGAACACAGAAATTTTGCCTCGCCTCACGCGATTCGTCCGGGACGCGTCCCACGTGTGGCCTCAACGCCAGTGCTTACAAGCCAGCCAGTGAGGTCGCATCCACGCATACATTCGGTACATTTCACCTTATCACAGTGTTTTCTGTGCTTGTAACTGCAAAATAAGTCACCATGGGCCCCAATAATGCTTCTAGTGCCAACCCTGTGGTAAAAAGGGTGAGAATTAGTATGGAAATTAAGAAAGGTTTTGAAGGGTTTGGGGCTAACCCTGAGAGGCCTATGCCAGTTGTGGAATCCATTGTGCCTACTTCAAAGATTAAGGAAATGTGTGCAAAGTGGGTTGAACTGCAAACCTTTATGGATGAAAATCACCCAAACACAGCTATTGTAAGCCGTGCTGGTGACTATTACAATGACAATGTTGTGGCCCATTTTAGGCAAATCTTAAAGGAACGGGAGGTACAGAGCTCTATGGACAGATTTGTTGTGCGACAGAGGTCCAGTGACTCAAGCTGGTCCTAGTGGCATTAAAAGAAGAAGGGAAGTAACCCCGGAAAAGGACTTGATACCTCAAGTCCTAATGGAAGGGGATTCCCCTTCTAAACAATAACAACTTCCACTCTCTCCCCTCCTCCCATCCCATCAATCATCACCAGATCTTCAATAAAGGTAAGTGTCATGTATTCTATTCTTAGTAGAATATTAATTGTGCATGTCTTCTTAAGTTTGTGTGTATTAAAATTAATATTTCATGTGGTAAAAAAAATTTTTTCAGACTTTTGGGTGTCTTGCACGGATTAATATGATTTCCATTATTTCTGATAGGGAAAATTAATTCGCCTTACGATAATTTTGGCTCACGATGAGCTCTCAGGAACGGATTAATATCGTAAGGCGGGAGTCCACTGTATCTTCACCAGGTGCCAGATCAACCAGGCTGTGATGGATATGTGGGGCAGCAGGCTTCCAGCAGCAACAGCCTGGTTGACCAGGCAAGCACCAGACGAGCCTGGCCCATGGCCAGGCTCAGAAAGTAGACAAACTCTCGAAACTCTTCAAAGGTATACTTTTTTTTTTTACTTCTCTTTTCAACTAAATATAATGTTCAGTAAGGTAACCTCTCACCTCACATGATTTGCATGTAAATGCCTCTTTTCACCAAGAGATGTTTTAGTCTATTGTTCGTCTATTTAGGGCCATTCATGTCTGATCTAAGTTCTGTATTATGAGTATATGCACCTTGGCCAGCTTGTACAATGCTTTGAAAAATGTCACATTGGCAGCAGTCACCACTATCAGGCCTTCCTCATGACAGTCTCTAGTCAAGCTACCCCTATTCTACTCAGGTAATCCCTTAGTCCCATATAATCTGCAACATAAAAATTGGGGATCTTACCATTGTTATCACTGTTAAAGTAATCCCATGAGATACTGAACCCAAGTAATTTGTAACTGCTTTCTCCAAGCTCTTCATTAACCTCAAGATTACCAGTGCATATCAGATAATACAGTGTACCCTCGGTTATCGGCCGTTCCGCTTATTGGCCAACTCACTTATTGGTCGTTTTTTTGGCTTCCAGTTATTGGCCGTTATTTCGCTTATCGGCCGTACTGGACACTTATCGGCCGGCGACGCTCGTGTGTTCCTGAGTCAGTGTAGCTATGTCGCTTGCTGAGTGAGGAAGCTTCTGCTCATTCATCCAAACATTTCGCTATAAATCAGTGTTTTTCTTTGTCATTTATTAAGTGCAACTGCAGAATAAGTAAGCATGACCCCAAAGAAAGCTCCTAGGAAAGTTCCTGTGGTAAAGAAAGTGAGAAACATGATGGAATTTAAGAGAGAAGTGAATGAAAAATTTGAGAGTGGTCTGTGAGTGTTGGAACTTGCCAGGATGGATGGGAAAAGCAAATCTACCATCACATTCATCCTGGCAAAGAAAGAACAAATCAAGGAAGCTGATGTTGTGAAAGGAGAATATGTGATAACGAAACAAAGGTCACCTATAATGGAAGATATGGAAAAGTTATTATTGTTGCGGATCAGGGAAAAACAATTAGCGGGAGATAGTGTTGTGGAGTCAGTGATTTGTGAGAAGGCTAAGCAGTTGTATGCAGATCTTGTAAATAAAATGCCTGGAACAAGTGTTGCTGTTAGTGAATTTAGGGCCAGCAAAGGCTGGTTTGAGAGATTTTTAGAAGCATAGTGGCATACACAGTATGGTAAAGCATGGAGAGGCTGCAAGTTCTAATAAATGTGTGGCTGAAAAATTTGTGCAAGATTTCAAGGGGTATATAGAGGCTAAGGGATTCCTCCCCCAAGTGTTCAATTGTGAGGAAACAGGCCTGTTTTGGAAGAAAATGCCAAAGAAGACCTACATTACGCAGGAGGAAAAGACCCTGCCAGGACACAAGCCTATGAAAGACAGGCTTACTCTTTTGTTCTGTGCTAATGCTACTGGGGATTTCAAAGTGAAGCCTTTACAGGTGTATCACTCTGACTATCCCAGAGTGTTCAAGAAACACAATGTTTTCAAGAGTAAATTGTGTGTGATGTGGAGGGCTAACAATAATGCATGGGTCACAAGGCAAATTTTCAGAGTGGGTGAATGATGTGTTTGGGCCGAGTATGAAAAAATACCCCCTGGAACATAAATTGCCACTTAAGTACCTCCTGGTAAAGGACAATGCTCCTGCTCATCCTCCAAACTTGGTAGACCTCTTGTCTGTGGGATTCCATTTCATCACAGTGAAGTTCTTGCCTCCTAACACCACTCCTCTCATCCAGCCCATGGACCAGCAGGTCATTTCTAACTTCAAAACACTGTACATCAAAGCAGTTTCAAAGGTGCTTTGAAGTGACCTAGGACACAGATTTGACCCTAAGAGAGTTCAATACCCTCCATTGCATAAGCCTTATAGGTAAGGCCTGGGAGAGAATGACTTCCAGGACTTTGAACTCTGCTTGGAGAAACTTGTGGCCAAAATGTGTCCAAGAGAGAGATTCTGAAGGGTTTGGGGCTGACCCTATGCCTGTTATGGAATCCACTGTATCTCTGGGCAAGTCCATGGGGATGGAGGTTAGTGGTGAGGATGTGGAAGAGTTCGTGGAAGACCACAGGGAAGAGCTAACCACTGAAGAGTTGCAAGAGCTTCATCTGGAACATCAACAGACCACAGCTCAGGAACTTGCTTCAGAGGAGGAGGAAGAGGGAGTGAAGAAGGTGCCTTCTTCAGAGATTAAGGAGATTTGTGCAATGTGGACTAGGGTGCAAACTTTTGCTGAGAAATATCACCCTGACCAAGCTGAAACAAGATCCATCTGCAACAGGTTCAGCGACAGAACCTTGTCCCACTTCAGGGAAATCTTAAAGAGATGCCAGAAACAGAGCTCTCTGGACAGATATTTTGTGCGACAGGGGTCCAGTGACTCTCAAGCTGGTCCTAGTGGCATTAAAAGACAAAGAAGGGAAGTAACCCCAGATAGGGCTTTGATAACTGAAGTCTTTATGGAGGGGGATTCCCCCTTCCAAACAATAAACTCTCCTCCCTCTCTCCTCCTCCCTATCTTCCATAAGCCAACAACAGTCTTCAATAAAGGTATGTAATACTGATATAATTGTTCATATACAGTGGACCCCCGCATAATGATCACCTCCGAATGCGACCAATTATGTAAGCGTATTTATGTAAGTGCGTTTGTACGTGTATGTTTGGGGGTCTGAAATGGACTAATCTACTTCACAATATTCCTTATGGGAACAAATTTGGTCAGTACTGGCACCTGAACATACTTCTGGAGTGAAAAAATATCGTTAACCGGGGGTCCACTGTATTTGTTTTATTTAGTTCTCATTGTTTTGTGTATGTAAAAGTATAATTAATCTCTAAAAAATGTATATTTTTGTGAATATTTCTGGGTGTCTGGAATGGATTAATTGTATTTACATTAATTCTTGTGGGAATAATTATTTCGGTTATTGGCCATTTCGGTTTTAGGCCGGCCTTCTGGAACGGATTACGGCCAATAACCAAGGGTCCACTGTACCTGATTCCCAGAACCAAGTCCAGCAGGCTATTTCTTCTAGTTAATTCTGACACAAACTAGTATTTCAAAAAGCAGTCCTGCATCATAAAAAAAAAAGTAGGTAGACTCTAGATTTCCTGTTAAATTGTTTCAATCAATTTGATTAAATTTAAAATAATGCATTAAACTACATTTTTAATTTTAGATGCTTTATACTGTTTGGAAACAGAGCTGCAAATATTCAGCTAAACATATCGATAAATGGTTTCCCCAATTTCAAGACACACCTTCGGATAATTTCTAGGGCTCCACATTGACAGCTGCCTTAAATTCAGACCCACATACAGCATATTTCCCAAAAAAAATCTCCAAAACAGTAGGTATCCTCTCTAAGACATGGTACTATGTACCCCAAATGGCACTTCTTGCTCTTTACCACTCTCCCATCTATGGAATTTGTGTATGGGGTTCAACCACAGCAAATCACCTTAAACCTTTAATTATACAACAGAAAGCTGCTGTGAGAACGATTACAAACTCCTGCACCAGGCAACACACCCCACAGCTATTTAAGAGCTTAAACCTGCTTAATATACAAAATATCCACTTATATTATTGTGCCTACTATATACACAGAATATTATTCTCCAATATAAACTCTCTTCTCAAGCTCCTTCTTGAAAACTACAATAGAATGCACTTACATAACACAAGACACAAAACACACTCTGATATCCTTTATGTCCCTCTCTCCCTATGCAAAAATGCAGTGCATATAAAGGGCCCTTAGATCTGGAATTTATTGCCTGAAAATAAAAAAGGGCTCCTGCCTGTGCACCAGTTCAAGGCTCTATTTAGAAATCACCTCATCTCCCAAATCTAACAACACAAACACTATATATTATCGCCACCATCAATGCAATAATTGCCAAACTTTATAAGATTATTTCAGAACTAAAATGGTCTCAATCTCATTATGTATAATGTGCTAAAATATAATACTGTAGCTTGTTATTCAACTACAGTACTTGTTAATTTAATTACTGCTAAACCACTACTACCTCTGTTGATATACAAAAAAAAAAAATGTTCAATTTGAACCAACTATGATATATATGTCTAGTATTAAGTAGTCTGTAAAGCATTATGTTCAGTCAGCCCGAAATGCCTCGGCATGATAGTGGCTTTCTCTGCACTTAGCAAATCAATATTGTAATTACACATCGTAAACTATGCATGGAAATAAAAATTTATAATATCTCTGGTATATTTTTAAATGTTTATACAGTAGTGTACTGTATATTGTATTAAACAGAATAGAGGAAATCAGCTCTAATATACATTATTTAGGTATACATACTGGTCAAAGAGCCCGTCATAAGTCTGAGGCATTGGTAAACGATTATGTCGCTAAGTGTGGAGAGGCTGTATTTGAAAGTGAAAATAAGGCCAAGATTCACTCTACAGCAATTTTTTCTTTATAGCAGTAGCTCAGAAGCTAACCTGCTGTATAAACAGGGCCTCTCCTGTACAGTATGTAGCAGCTTCACTCCCTTTCCATAAACAATCCCTCAAATACACCATTTCTTAGGTAACAAAATGACATACATATGCACACACATACATATTTTTTATATTTTGCTGCATTAGAACTGGATGATTTCCCTGCATTATTCCTTTTGTATTTATTAAGGTAAAGGGAGCTGGGCTTATGAAATATGGGGATAACTTTCCAATCATGCAGTGACCAAAACACGTTTAGTTTTTATCTTTAGAGGCAGGGAAATATCTAAACAAACAGATGGAAAAAGATAAGCAGAACAGGGTCCTACAAGGATAAATGCAACCAAAATGCCCTTGTGTTCTATGAGGGTCTGGAGTAACTGACCTAGATCAAGTCATTGTGAATTACAAGAAGGCTGAATGCACATAAAATGTACTGCTCTCAACATGACTCACAAAATCGTAATGACACGATTGCAAACATACCATACCACGGACAGGGATATAACCTGTGATCAGGGAGTCTTGAAACTCCAGACCGTCGCGTTAGCCACTGGTTTGTTTGCAATCGTGTCATTACGATTTCGTGAGTCATGTTGACAGCTTTGAGGGGACTTGAGCTAGAGTTCGTCATGGCCACGCTAGCTGGAGATTCGTCTGTAAAAATTTGCATTTGTGGTCACAGTGGTGCCTATGCTAACCTTCCTATGGTGTAGAAATATACCTAGTTGGACGAATCTTATTGTGGCTAGCTGGTCCAGTGGCTAACGCGACGGTCTGGAGTTTTGAGACTCTCTGATCGTGGGTTCTATCCCCACCCGTGGTATGATTTGTTTGCAACCGTGCCATTACGATTTCGTGAGTCATGTTGACGGCTTTGAGGGGGCTTGAGCTAGAGTTCGTCACGGCCATGCTAGCTGGAGATTCGTCTGTAAAAACTTGCATTTGTGGTCACAGTGGTGCCTATGCTAACCTTCCTATGGTGTAGAATATACCTAGTTGGACGAATCTTATTGTGGCTAGCTGGTCCAGTAGCTAACGCGGCGGTCTGGAGTTTTGAGACTCTATCCCCACCCGTGGTATGGTTTGTACTGCTGTCATAAGTGAAGAAGAATACTAAAAGTTAGTGGTGAGCAATGTTAGCTTTGATTTCGTTTGTAATGCATATCAGTGGAAACTGTCAAAAAACAAATAAAAACACTAAATTACTAAAAGGGATATAAAAGCTTGTCTACATTGTAATACAGATCTGAATTAGAACAACAAAGCCATGACTGTGAGGCATTTAAGAGCTGGGTCCAAAATTTGTGATTTGATTGATGTTGACTAAAACTAAACTCATTTTGATTGGAAATGTCTACTATACACCTACTGATAGTCAGTTTTTAGAATACTATGCTAGTACTTTTTTTTTTTTTTTAGCATCTCAGCCGTTTCTCACCGAGGCAGGGCGACCCATAAAGAAAGAACTGGGTCCAACTTTGAAATAATAATACTAGATACATAATTGTTAGCCATCATATTAGATACAGTTATAGTCTGTAATTTATGAAAATATTGGTCTAAATAGCCATTTTATGAATTACAGTATTAAAAAAAAAATGGGATATTTAATAGGACAGCATACACCCATCAAATAGAGAAACCTTAATATGCAAATTACAAAATAGTGATTGATCTGTACAGTATTAATAAATGACAAAGAGACAAATGAAACCTGGAAGAAATTATTCAATAAAGTACAGAGTGATACTGCACCAATAAAGAAAATTAAGATAAAAAGAGAAATGAACCATGTATGACCAGTGAGGTATAGGACCCGCTTGAATAGACACCAGATATTATAGATGCATAAAATAGAGAGACAGGACAAACCATTACTCAGTGAATTAATAGGATAAAAATTAAAGTGACATCTTTTTTTCTTTCAACATACCAGCCGTATCCCACCGAGGCGGGGTGGCCCAAAAGAAAAAACTAAAGTTTCTCTTTTTAAATTTAGTAATATATACAGGAGAAGGGGTTACTAGCCCCTTGCTCCCGGCATTTTAGTCGCCTCTTACAACACGCATGGCTTACGGAGGAAGAATTCTGTTCCACTTCCCCATGGAGGTAAGAGGAAATAAACAAGAACAAGAACTAGAAAGAAAATAGAAGAAAACCCAGAGGGGTGTGTGTGTGTATATATATGCTTGTACATGTATGTGTAGTGTGACCTAAATGCAAGTAGAAGTAGCAAGACATACCTGAAATCTTGCACGTTTATGAGACAGACAAAAGACACCAGCAATCCTACCATCATGTAAAACAATTACAGGCTTTCGTTGTACACTCACTTGGCAGGACGGTAGTACCTCCCTGGGTGGTTGCTGTTTACCAACCAACATACAAAGAGAAATAAAAAAGCACCAGGTAATATTAAAGTTGGATAACATAATAAGAACCATAAAAATCTTTGCTAACAATTAAAATCCCTTGGAAATGACCATAACCGAGACAGCAACAACAGACTCAGATGCTTTTAAAATTAACTATAGTAAAAAAAACAAAATAACCTCCAGAAAAATGTTACCAAATGTGCCTTTTTAATTTATACTAAAAGTACTAAATAAATTAAACAGAAACAAAATCACAGGACCTGACAACATTCCAGATAATTTTCTAATGATGTTATACACCATGTTCAATGTGTTAATTAATACGTATATGTTAAAAATTTTAGATGTTTAATTTCTACTAACTGAATTTGTCTTTACAACTAATTAACATAGCCAACCCCTAAGAAAGTTCAAGCATTACTGTACAATACAATTTTATATTTTTGAATGCATAAATTATGAGATACAATTCAAAATAATAAATAAATAATATCTTTTAACACACTGGCTGTCTCCCACCGAGGAAGGGTGGCCTGAAAAAGAAAAATCCTACTGCGATCTTTGTGTATGTACTTTCGCTTGTTTCTGCGAGGTGCATCGACATATTATTGCAAGTGAAGCTACAACATACAGGAGGAGAATGAAATAGTTGGAGATGTAAAACAGAAAGAGACAGGCGCTCCCTTTACAGGCGACGGAAAAGAATAACAGAGCGGCTAAAAGAGGTCAATATATCTGAAATGAGTAGGGAGACACTGGTCAGAGAAATAGCAAGCATCGAACTTAAGCTAAAAGAATCCTTTAGGAGTCAGGAATTGCGGGAAGAACTAAAAGCCATAAATGAAATCGAAAGAAACCCAAAGTATTTCTTCTCCTATGCCAAATCAAAATCAAGCCCCTATCACGAGCCTTTTCCATCCTATGGAGAGGGAGCATGGACATGGGGGTCGTCCCACAGTTACTAAAAACAACAGACATAGCCCCACTCCACAAAGGGGGCAGTAAAGCAACAGCAAAGAACTACAGACCAATAGCACTAACATCCCATATCATAAAAATCTTTGAAAGGGTCCTAAGAAGCAAGATCACCACGCATCTAGAAACCCATCAGTTACACAACCCAGGGCAACATGGGTTTAGAACAGGTCGCTCCTGTCTGTCTCAACTATTGGACCACTACGACAAGGTCCTAAATGCACTAGAAGACAAAAAGAATGCAGATGTAATATATACAGACTTTGCAAAAGCCTTCGACAAGTGTGACCATGGCGTAATAGCGCACAAAATGCGTGCTAAAGGAATAACAGGAAAAGTCGGTCGTTGGATCTATAATTTCCTCACTAACAGAACACAGAGAGTAGTCGTCAACAGAGTAAAGTCCGAGGCAGCTACGGTGAAAAGCTCTGTTCCACAAGGCACAGTACTCGCTCCCATCTTGTTCCTCATCCTTATATCCGACATAGACAAGGATGTCAGCCACAGCACCGTGTCTTCCTTTGCAGATGACACCCGAATCTGCATGACAGTGTCTTCCATTGCAGACACTGCAAAGCTCCAGGCAGACATCAACCAAATCTTTCAGTGGGCTGCAGAAAACAATATGAAGTTCAACGATGAGAAATTTCAATTACTCAGATATGGTAAACATGAGGAAATTAAATCTTCATCAGAGTACAAAACAAATTCTGGCCACAAAATAGAGCGAAACACCAACGTCAAAGACCTGGGAGTGATCATGTCGGAGGATCTCACCTTCAAGGACCATAACATTGTATCAATCGCATCTGCTAGAAAAATGACAGGATGGATAATGAGAACCTTCAAAACTAGGGAGGCCAAGCCCATGATGACACTCTTCAGGTCACTTGTTCTATCTAGGCTGGAATATTGCTGAATGAGGCTCACTAGTGGGCCCAGAGCTAGAAAGAAACATGGCTTGTAAGTAGGCTACCTAGCATTTTGAGGCATCTTTAGCTAATTGGTTTAAGGTGTCATAACATATGTAAATGTACTCCCCTAATTGTGGTTGCAGGGGTCAAGACTCAGCTCCTGGCCCTGCCTCTTCACTGAGCACTACCAGGTTCTCTCTCTCCCTGCTCCATGAGCTTTATCATACCTCATCTTAAAGCTATGTATGTATGTATGTATGTATGTACTCACCTAGTTGAGGTTGCGGGGGTCGAGTATGTATGTATGTATGTATGCATGCGCGTATGTATGTATATACGCCGAGATATACATATCTTGGTAATAAACCCCAAGTGAGTTACATATATGTACTTCAATACTTGTTTTAGATAATACCTGGAGTTTACCTGGAGAGAGTTCCAGGGGCCAACGCCCCCACGGCCCAGTCTGTGACCAGGCCTCATGGTGGATCAGAGCCTGATCAACCAGGCTGTTACTGCTGGCTGCACGCAATCCAATGTACAAGCCACAGCCCGGCTGGTCAGGTACCAACTTTAGGTGCTTGTCCAATGCCTGCTTGAAGACAGCCAGGGGTCTATTGGTAATCCCCCTTATGTATGCTGGGAGGCAGTTGAACAGTCTTGGGCCCGTGACACTTATTGTGTTGTCTCTTAACATGCTAGTGACAAGATAATGACTCATGTGCAGTTGATGGGGTTTAAACCTAACACACTAATTACAGACGAAAATTGTATGCAATACCAACATTATGAGTACTTAAACAAGAACATCCCTAAAATTCCTCAAATGAAGTCAATTCTTACAAACTTCTGAAGTCATTAAAGACCATTCTTGATATACTATACTGCTAACATTCAGACTGCTCATAACAATGACAAAAATAGTTAACATATATGTACTGTAATCTGATCCTATCTTTAATATTAATGTACAAAACTGATTTTACTTTGCCCTTAGTACATCTCCTTTTATTGTAACTACTTTTCACATAGTTAAATTACTTACCTGTTTTTAACCTTTAAATTTAAATAACTAAATTTGCTTTCCCTTTATTATATAACTACTCTTCACAGCTAAATTACTTATCTGTTTTAACTTTAAAAATTTAAACAACAGTTATCACATGGACCCCAAGGAAATAAGTCACTTTGACTTTTTTTTGGGGTTATTCTAGGTAATCAACACATGCTGCTATGGATGATAATTTATGTAACTGTATTTATGTGTACCTTACTTAATATAATAGTTGATACAGCTTCTATAATATAAATGTCATACACAGATTGTAACATTATTTATTACAAATCAAATCTGAGATACAAGTTTCATGTGCACCACGTTCACTATTCCACTGCCAACTTTTCGTGCTAGTAAGTATTCAGATATACACAAATACAATTACACAGATAATCATACATAGCAACATATGTGTAGAGAACCTAGGATAACCCCAAAAAGTCAAGGTGACTTATTTCTATTGGGATGCATTAGTAATGCAAAAAAGTCCCTCTCCTCCCAATGTTAATCTTCATCTGCAAGGTGTTCCTTAACTTTAGCCTAAGCTGGTAAAACATGCCACTAGTGATACATGAGCCGCTGCCGACACATCCCATGACTGCTAAGAATACTCTGTGCACTGACCTTCATAAGGCGTAGAAGAGTGATTGCTAAAGGTTATACAGGAATCCTGACCTGCTTGTATAGTCGCTAAAGGTTATATGAATCCTGGCTTGCTTGTATAACTCATTCGTCTGCTATAAGGTCACAGGTCAGATTACTAAGTCTGAAGGTTGACACATGATTCACTTTTACTGTTGGGGTTTTTGATAGCCATTCCAGCTTGTGTCGTGTTGAACCCTGATTCCTGGGAGTCAGGGAAAAATATATTGTTCAAATCAGGGCGGAAATTAGAAGCGAAACGAAGTTCCCTACAAGAATACAATGTTCTTAATTAGGTTAGGAGTCACTGTCATTGTACTCATATTACCCGCTGCTTGCAAACACCTCAAACAAAACCTTCCCTAGGATCTTCGTACATTTACCCTCAATTTGTTGTACTAATAATTTATTTCTTTTTATGCTGTACAAGGGTAATGTAGTTTACAGGTAATAAAACATTGTTAGGCACACTTTAGTAGTTACACAAATTTAGGCGATTACAATTATCATACATAGTAATATATGAGTAAATTACCTAGGAAAACCCAAAAAGTCAGACGGAGTGACTTATTTCCATCATTATGTTAAGAGAATTCATTATCTCAGAACCTGCAATGTTATATAAGGTTTAGCGCTTCTTTTTGATAATAATAATGATAATAATAATAATAATGTTATGTAAATACCATTCCAGGTACTGGTGCTGAAATATAACAAGACAGCCATCCTCTTTAAACTGGTAAAATATATACAGTAGTAATGTTGTCAAAATTTATATAAAAAATATGCACAAGAAGGTAGATATTTCGTATGTATCCTACTAGGCATATTTTATTGATTTTGATAAGAATAAAATTTACATGTGTTGATACTAGGTTATATTACCATCACTAAGCCTTGATTTCAGGATTTTTTCTATTGGTCAATATTTTGGTGTGATGGTGAGAAATGATATAAAATGCTGACAGGATGGATGACGATAAAAACGCAGTATAAAACAACTATTCGTTGAAAATCCACCTAGGGAATGGCAGAGGTTAGTGACTTGATAAAGCCCACTGTGTGGGCGAAACATCGTCATTAAGGAGTCGCATTGTACATTGTATTTGTGTCCTTGTCTACTCTGATGTCATAATTAACCATCTATGGAAATCGAGCGCAACAGAACTATGTGAGATCACCGTAGTCACTATATAGCTACGGACTGTCTGGTAGCTATGAAAATGATACAACAGAAATTAACCTTTATATTATAATAAGGTAAAAGGACCCCAATGGAAATAAGTCACTCTGTCTGACTTTTTTGGGTTATCCTAGGTTCTCTGCACATATGCTGCTATACACAAATAACCCGCACATAAAAGACAGAAGCTTACGACGACGTTTCGGACCGAAACGTCGTCGTAAGCTTCTGTCTTTTATGTGCGGGTTATTTGTGTATCGTTCCAGTCACGGTATTGTGCCTTTTTGTTACATATGCTGCTATGTACGATAATTTTATGTAACTGTATTTGTGTATACCTGAATAAACTTACTTACTTACTTACATCTACATGAAATCACTGAGGAATTCTGACTTGATTGTGTAGGACTAAAATACATGAAGGCGTGATTATATTATGAAAAATTATAATTTCTCAAAAAAAAATGGCGGCCGAGTAATGTCTACAAATTTGCTGAAAGTTTGGGGGATTATACAGCGCGTGTGTGGGGGGGGGGGGTGGAAGGTACTCAGGCTCAATTCAGGGAACTGGAGCACAGATCCAGTTCCCTAGATCAAGAGCCCCTCACCAGCGTCAAGGAACCTCCCTTAAGTAACGCAAGACTTAAGATCTTTATCACCATGATACTTGTAGTAGTGTTTAACTCACAACCAAATGAACCTAACTTATGATTTATATGTACATATTATCTGTTATAGTTGTAATAAATATAGTATTTGCAGAACACTAATAATAATAATAATAATAATGAATACTAATGATAGTGAAAACTAATAATGTTCCTTCGTTATAACTTTGGTATTTCCAAAATGACATCGTCAGCCTCCTCTGTATCGTATACCTGAGTAATTTATTGTTCTCGTAGTATTTGCTATGTTCTGGCCGTCATAGAAAACTCAGGCGCTGCTGGAAGACTGAAGTCGACAGTATTCATGGCTTTGTGTGCCTGATCAATATACTGTACTACACAAGTGGGAGAGGCGCTAAGTATTTTCAACATTATTTTTTTCTTCTTTAGTCTCCCCTAATTATTTTGGCTTAGCCACGTTTTAACATTTATATATCTGTATTTTATTAAAATGTTGAATAGATGTGTGTGCACATATACATATATTTTAGTGTGTACAGTAATCACGTGACTGAACGTCACAGTCTAGCACTCGAGCGTGTTTATAGATCATTCTTTTGCTGGGGTGCAGCTTACTGCCGAAAACCTCATATACACTGTGTTGTTCCCGTGTTATTATATTAATTAGTCACGCAAGTATAGCAGGTTTTTCTTCGTATAACTACTTGGAAAAATGGAAATAATAGTGAATCCTGGATACTAAATTCGTCAAATACTTGAGTAGAACCAGACCTTGAGGATCACTGGGACCCATGTCAACCCGTCGGTGCTGGAGTATCAAGAGGGTGAGACACAAGACACAGTCTTTGTCCTATAACAATGGGAAAGCAGTTTGGATATACACCATCAGTGAGAGTGGTGAAAAGACTGACCCTTCCTGTAAGAGAGGAAAGACAGAACTTCCCTGTAAGAGAGGAAAGACGGACTTCTCCAGTAAGAGAAGCAAGGCAGCACTTTCCCGTTAGGGAGGTGAAAAATTCTCAAGGTAAAGAGAGTATAACAAATGTTCAGAGTGGCATCAGAGCAAACTGAACTCTCCTACCCCAGTGTCCATACGCTGTATTATTATTATTACTCTTATTAGTAGTAGTATATAATATTAAAATACGGAACGAGTGGCAAGTGTTTTAAAACTCACTGGCTAGTGTATCAACAGTAGCCAGCTGGCTGAGTGGTTAACGCATTGGCCTGTGAGTTTTAGGTCTCGTTTGCCATGGGTTCAAGCCCCACCCGTTCCATGTTTTTTTTTTTTTTTTTGCAGTCTTGTTATTACGATTTCGTGAATCTGTTTATTATTATTATTATTATTATTATTATTATTATTATTATTATTATTATTATTATTATTATTATTATCACAAAAACGCTAAACCCACCTGGATTATGACGGTAGTGTTTAGTTTTAAGAATCAACTGGTTGGTTTATTTGGTTTTAAACTTACTAAGGGGTCATTAAGGCTTCGTGTAACCTGTTCTCTCCTCCAAGTACACTCGTATATGCAATATTGCTCTCAATGCGTATTTATTAGGAGGGATATACTCATCAAACTATATAGTGTTTCAGGCATATTTAACACTACACATTATAAATAGGCCTACTGATAACTACTCCATATCTCTTCACATGTTACATACTGCCTGAAACAATTCAGTTTTAGTTCTTTAGATACAGTCTTCTTCATGTGTATTACAGTAAATGCAAGTAAATTGATTTTGAACTTAAAATATTATTGCGAATAACCATTGTTTACCTACAAGTATGGGATTTTATGACGAAAGTGAAACAATATGTATATATACTGAAAGTGCATATAAATACACACATATATGAACATATATCGGGGCCAGGAGCAATGTTTCGACGCATATATGTCGTGCCGAATTTGTAAAAATTGCGATCTTGGCTTAAATAGCAACGCTCATCTTGCCATATAGGACAAGTGAAAATTTGTGTATGCAATAATTTCGCAAAAATCATTCTGAACATAACGGAAAAAATATATTTCATTGTGTTTGTTTAATATTAAATTATTGTAAATATATCTAAAAATATATTTAGTTGGATTAAGCTAAATTAAATTGCGCTCGTTATAATAAGGTTAGGTAAGTTTTCTAAGATTCTTTGGTGCAAAATTACAAATTTTTACATTAACATTAATGAAAAAAATATATATTTAAACGTATAAGATAAAATTTTAGAAAGGACTTAATTTTAAATGAGTTCTTGCTAATTGACCAGTTTTACCTATTAGGCACGACATATATATATATATATATATATATATATATATATATATATATATATATATATATATATATATATATGTCGTGCCGACAATTAGATATATTTTTTTTCATTAATGTTAATGTAAAAAATTTTAATTTTGCACCAAAAGAATCTTAGAAAACTTACCTAACCTTATTATAACAAGTGCAATTTATTTTAGCCTAACACAACTAAATATATTTTAAATACGTTTACAATAATTTGCGATCGTTAGGCAGAATGATTTTGGCGAAATTAGCAAATTTTCACGCTCAAGATGATCTTGCCAAGATATAGCACGACATATGTCGTGCCGACTAGGCAGACCTTGCGATCTTGGCTTAAATAGCAACGCTCATCTTGCCATATAGGACAAGCGAAAATTTGTGTATGCAATAATTTCGCCAAAATCATTCTGAACCTAACGAAAAAAATATATTTAGCTGTGTTTGTTTAGTATTAAATTATTGTAAACAAATCTAAAATATATTTAGTTGGGTTAGGCTAAAATAAATTGTTCTTGTTATAATAAGGTTAGGTAAGTTTTCTAAGATTCTTTTGGAGCAAAATTAAATTTTTTTACATTAACATTAATGAAAAAAATATATCTTTAAACATATAAGAGAAAATTTTAGAAAGGACTTAATTTTAAATGAGTTCTTGCTAATTGACCAGTTTTACATATTCGGCACGACATATATATATATATATATATATATATATATATATATATATATATATATATATATATATATATATATATATATATATATAGATAGATAGATAGATAGATATAGAGGTGTATACATGTTAGGAGTTTATCTTAATCCCTATTTTAGGATGAAAGTATTATTGGTTGGTGGTGTATAGGTGACATAGCTTTAATGACCATACAGTGAAAAATTAATGCACCCTTTATAGATTCCATGAGTGATATCAGCATGGTAATAATTCACCGCAGACACAAACTTATCCCTCTCCTTGAACGTGCGAAGAGGAGCAATTTATATTTTGGGCACATCTATAGACCTATTATGGTACCATCGTTATCTCATGGCGTACGAGCAAAGTTCATATAGGATTACCAATACCGTTGGTTCAGATATTTTGATTTTGACAAATAAAAATCTGGAATTAAATTATCAGAAGTGCTACCAGTTTTTTTATTGTAAATTTCTTATTTGTTTACAAGATGACACCGGCTTGGTCCACCGGTGTGATCTTGATTAACAAAGGTGTAGTGTAATGACCTTTGTCACTCTTTCACTTGATAAATTAATAAACAGGGAGAGGGAGAGGGATTTTTAATAAACTGGACTTTCCTATAGCATCCAGAATTTAATCCTTTGGCGTGCTGTTACTGCCAACACGTTTAACCCACAAATAATATTTGCTATACGAATAGAAGGTGACGAGGAGGATGACGCCATTAACTCGACAAAAATAAAATATTGCCTTGCATCCATCAGAAGGATTTTACCATGATAAGTCAGGTCAAGAGTAACTTGACTTAACACAGATTAAAACTATCACAAATTAAATTAAAAATGTGTGTTTAGTTTATAGTCTTATATTGATGTTCAGATGAAAATTAAGGCCAATTTTCAAGAAATAATAATTTGCATGTATTAGCTTTCTTAGATGTTAGCCAGTCAGTATTATGCTTAAAATTTCTTACATGAGTAAACTGGGAATCAAAATCATGACCAAATGTAATGTTTCATTTGTGTTGTTTAAAATCTTAGCTAATTTTTTCAGTCATACATAAAATTTACTGCATTTTGTACAAAGGCTCTTATAGACACAACCACCAACATTTTGGGTGTATTCTTCTTAAATGTCTTTATGGTATCTATTCTTTATAATACATCATTGTTAACTGTAATTAGTCAAGGAGGAATTTCAAGAAAGCTGGAAAGATGTGGTAGGTCAGACAAATAAATGTAAAAGTCAAGTAGTTGATAGCCAAAGCGTATCTATATTTTCAAATTTATCTTCTTCTTTTGCCACAGCTGCCTGGTCAAAATTATACGCAGTGTGTATGAACACTTGCTGTTTTGGTGGAAGGAACATTTCACCTCATAGTGGCTTAATCACTCGCACCGACACCATTGTCATCTCCAGGACACTACCCTCAGGGAGTTCTTGCTGACGTGAGTTGAAATGCTGCCTACTTTAATAATGCTGGGCGGTTACATGGAAATGGATATTTCGTGTCAAAAAAGATATATGAAGTCAAATTTGTCACACAAAGTGGATGTGTAATGATAAAATGAAACCACTGTGCTTATTCTAGGACTGGCAACAGTAATACGGTATTCAACTTTTTTCTTTTTTTTTTCATTTAAAATATCAGTTTTGCATATTTTCGTATATCTTCAGTGTAATATATCTGACAGCCATGCCATCACTGAATGTAAAAAGTGTCTTCTAAGTTGACAATAACAGAGAGTGAAATTCAAGTGGCTAGGTGCAGATTTTAAAATTTTGTGTAAAATTGTGTGAAATTTTGACTTTCATTTACTGAAGCCTTTTCTAAATAGCTTTAGTAATTAATGCCTGATGCATCTTATACCCAGGATAGTACACATCCTGCTTAATTTGACTATGGACAAATTTGTCAAAGTAATATACATTTTTAAACTTTGAATCATTAAAGCTGTCATTAATTGGGCAATGTTAAAAACAGAATCTATTTTAGAGGATTATAGATCTTTTAAAATGCAAAAAAAAAAAAATTCAAGAAATATTGAAAACTCACCCTTTTATAGTGTTTTTAAATTTTTCGAGTTGAATGATCCTATAAATACCGCATGGCATGATGCCAGAGCCGTCCATCTGTTAGCTACAGCTTCCTCATACCACTTAAAGCTTTCGTTCATAATTTCAGAATGCCTTATTCAATCGGCTTCAGATTTCAAACCCTGGTCAACCGTTACTAGACAGAGGTTCGTAGAGCATTTGACTTAGGATGCCGATAAAAAGATCCTCTTTTGATCGGCATCATAATTTCAGGTATCTCTGTGTGATAAACTTAAATCATTATTGGTTATAAATTCACATATATACACTATGCACATAACAGTGGTACTGGTGGTGGTGATGGCGGTAATGATGTTAATATTAGTAATGATGACGGACATATATGCACATGCATACATGTATATATAATACACATACACAAGTATGCATTTATACATGTATATGTACATAAAAGTTACATAAATTTTCAATTCAGCAACCCAGTTTCTCAATTTGTGCATGGTGTGGCAAATTTTACTTATTCGCCACATCTTTGGTAGGTTCGTCAGGAAAAAGGAAAAGTTTCCTGACGTGGGTCCTAGTCATATGATGACCCGCAGCTGGAGCTTCTGATCATCTGACCGAGGCCTTCCACTGGCTTACCGGTCCACCCTTTAAAAATTATAGTTATAATTATAACTATTGGATATTTTCGCCACACCTGTGGCTACATATAAATATATGTTGCTCACTTCTGGCCTACATGAAGTGGAACAATACAGATATGTAAATAATAAAAATAAATACGTATTTTAATCAACTATAAGATAAAGAGTATTAATAAACTATTCTAAGTTAGTTTTGATCAATATGTGTTTTTATTTCCTTCTGATTATGAAACTGAAGAACTACCTAAATTTAGTATGTTGCCTCACATAATACATAAAAAATTAATGTCAATATTATTTATATAATTATTCTATTGACACAAAATTTATCTATAGGGCTCTGGTGGCCTGGTGGTTAACGCTCTCGCTTCACACGGTGAGGGCCTGGGTTCGATTCCCAGCCAGAGTAGAAACATTGGACGTGTTTCTTTCCACCTGTTGTCTATGTTCCCCATCAGTAAAATGGGTACCTGGGTGTTAGTCGACTGGTGTGGGTCGCATCCTGGGACACTGACCTAAGGAGGCCTGGTCACAGACCGGGCCGCGGGGGCGTTGACCCCCGGAACTCTCTCCAGAAACTCCAGATATAGTATTACCATGGAGAGCATAACTACAGCTTATAAATTTTACAAAATAATCTAAAGTTTCATCATTGAGTGAACTGAAATTTTACCCGGCCTAATCTTGCCATATGATAGTATACATAATGAGTATCTCAGGCTTGACTCAGCTCGTAAATCCTTAATCTATTTTTTATCATGAATCGTTGAATCAGAAGGGGAGTGGGAAGAAATATTCAATCCAAGAAAATGGAGGGTAGTTGCAATTCTCTGGAAATTATTAGTATTATGTGAGCAAATCACCTGCAGGAGACTTACAGGGCATCACCTGAATTATTTCCTGCAAGTAATATGGGTGAGGTAAGTGGGACTTAGTCACAGTAAGTTGCTGAACTGCAACTCCTGACCTCAATTGTAGGCAAATTACTAGAGTCAATTATAGCTGAGTTTATAAGAAGCCATCTCGATAAGAATAGCTTGATTAATGATACTCAGCATGGATTCACAAGAGGCCGGTCTTGTCTAACTAATTTATTAACTTTCTTCAGTAAAGCTTTTGAGGCTGTTGACCACGATAAAGAATTTGATATTATTTACTTAGATTTTAGTAAGGCTTTTGATAGAGTTCCGCACCATAGACTGTTAAAGAAAGTGGCAGCTCATGGCATTGGGGGAAAAGTGCTCTCGTGGATCGAGTCATGGCTCACTGACAGGAAGCAGAGAGTGTCCATAATTGGGGTTAAATCCGAGTGGGGATCTGTAACAAGTGGCGTTCCACAGGGATCAGTCTTGGGCCCGTTGTTGTTTATAATATATATCAATGATCTTGATGAGGGAATTACTAGTGATATGAGCAAATTCGCCGATGACACAAAGATAGGTAGGATAATTGATTCAAACGTAGATGTTATGGAACTTCAGGAGGATTTAAACAAACTCTATTCTTGGTCAGAAAAGTGGCAGATGCAGTTCAATGTAGATAAATGCAAGGTTCTGAAGCTTGGGAGTGCCCATAACCCTAGTACTTATAAGTTAAATGATGTAGAACTTAGCCATACAGATTGCGAAAAGGACTTGGGGGTTATGGTGAGCAGCAACCTTAAACCAAGACAGCAATGCCTAAGCGTACGTAATAAGGCAAATAGATTACTGGGATTTATATCAAGAAGTGTAAGCAACAGAAGTACAGAGGTCATACTGCAGCTTTATACATCATTAGTAAGGCCTCACCTAGATTATGCAGCTCAGTTCTGGTCTCCATATTACAGAATGGACATAAATTCGTTAGAAAACATTCAGCGTAGGATGACTAAATTAATACATAGCATTAGAAATCTTCCTTATGAAGAAAGATTGAAGACTCTTAAGTTACATTCACTTGTTAGACGAAGAATGAGGGGAGACCTGATCGAAGTGTATAAGTGGAAGATAGGTATTAATAAAGGGGATATTAATAAGGTCTTGAGGATCTCTCTCCAAGAGAGAACCCGCAGTAATGGATTTAAATTAGATAAGTTTAGATTTAGAAAGGACATAGGAAAGTATTGGTTTGGAAATAGGGTAATTGATGAGTGGAACAGTCTACCTAGTTGGGTTATTGAGGCTGGGACTTTGGGTAGTTTCAAATTTAGGCTTGATAAGTACATGAGTGGGACGGGTTGGATTTGAGTGGGACTTTCACATCAGAGCTTATTTCTTGGGTAGCATTGAAAATTGGGTTGGGCAAATGTTTTGTTAGTGGGATGAATTGTAAAGGACCTGCCTAGTATGGGCCAACAGGCCTCCTGCAGTGTTCCTCCTTTCTTATGTTCTTATGAATGCCCACTTCCTCACCACTCACAAAAAGCTAGACCTGACATTAAATTAATAATTGTAAAATTAAAAACCAGCTACTCTGGTAAAATTAAAATTACATAGATTGTATATGATTAGGCTTGCTGGGGACACAGAATATAATTATTATATATAAATTAATAGTGCTATTAGAAAGGAAATTCTTATTAATACTTATTATTTAATTACTAGAAAACAATGCTGATGGAGCACACCCTCACTATACCCTAACAGCTAGGATTTACGATGGCCAATGCAAAAACTACTTTACATTATGGGTATGTGTCGCTTAGCTAAGGTGTGTTGTGAAGAATTCGTTGAAGTCCTCTATTTTTCCGTCCTCCACACGTAATTCTTGAGGTCCCATAAAATTCCTGTCCTAATTCTTCAGCAGGGGACATTAACATTTGCTCCTTTTAGAAATTCAGGCCAAAACACCCAAAACTGGCCTCAGAGGACACCGAATTACATTGTATAACTAAAGAACCAGTTTTCACACATTAAATTCAATACTGTGTCTCTTCCCTTGTGTCACTTAGCTGTTATTCTGCTAAGTGGGACTAGTACCAAACTTGCACACGAAAATCACTCCCTATGAAAGTAACAGACTTGGCAGACGGTGCAACATCCCCCCAATGAAAAGCAGGGGCGCCACTAGCACGATAAGAGACAACACAATAAGTGTCAGGGGCCCAAGGCTGTTCAACTGCCTCCCAGCATACATCAGGGGGATTACCAATAGACCTCTGGCTGTCTTCAAGCAGGCACTGGACAGGTACCTAAAGTCAGTACCTGACCAGCCGGGCTGTGGTTCATATGTTGGATTACGTGCGGCCAGCAGTAACAGCCTGGTTGATCAGGCCCTGATCCACCATGAGGCCTGGTCACAGACCGGGCCACGGGGGCGTTGACTCCCTAACTCTCTCCAGGTATACTCCCCCTCACTCGAAATTTCTCGAAAGGGTCAAATCAGCATCACATATTACACAATTATTGTATTCAAATTTCCCCATGCTGAATTTAGGAAAATCCAAAATTTTCCACAAGCCTTGAAGGGCTGAAATTCAGAAAATGTTCGAAAGGCCACAACTTGTTCGAGTCGAAATTTACTAAAGAATTAATACTTCCTTTATATGATGTTGATGTTTTCATGTGTAGTACTTAATTATAGCCTCACGAAGTCCAGAGATTATTATGACAGTTCTATACCTTAGAATTCGAAGATCTGGTTTCTGTTTTGAAAGTACTCTTATATTTCCCATATAAGCTTAAATCCACAGTGAAAACAATTAATTTAGTTCTGCCAAATTATATACCTACATATATACGTATTACCAGTGTAATAATGTAGGTGTGCATTAGCAGTCTTTAATGCATTAGAATATTTCTGTTTACAGGAACCTAATGGATTTCAAGAGCAGAACAGAAAAAAAAACTTTATACCCATATAGCTTCAGTAAACATAGAGCTATTATCTATCAGCTTCCTGAAATGTAGGTGACATGGATAGACATTTAAAAAAGAAAAAAGCTTAGCTTAAAGTGTGCTTTTACAAAGACTACATATTTGGACCCCCGAGTAATTAGATGAAATTAATATTTCCTCATGGCTTAAGTTTATTTTCCAGTTTCGTTCCTATGGCAAACAACAAGCACGGCAAATATTTATATGAACAAAATATTGACAAAAACAAATATAGACCTTTAATTGTGTAATTTAATCAGTAAATCCAAACCAGCATTAAGCATCTTCCCATGTAACATCATATTGTATTTACATATCCAGATCAAGTAAGCAATATGTTATTAATGTAAATCAATATTTGCTTTAGCTGCTCAGAGGAATTGGATGATGATTTATAGTTTACAGTGCATAACATTAACTAGGCTTTACATAGACATTTTTTTTAAGGATGGGGGGGGGAGCAAACTAAAACAAGTTAGGTTAGTTGGGTAACTAAGGTTAGGTTATATTGTTGATGCAAGAAGCATTCCATACTGTCTTGATCACACTACTTGTGAATTATGCCATTAAACGTTAATTCACATAATTTACACTTGGTAAACATTAATGCTGCCTAATTTGTTCATGAACAGTTTATTAGTGGAATGTCTGTCTGGTAGTGCTGATGTATTCGGCGCGCAATGAATTAAATACCATCTTCCTCTCGAAAAAGTTTATGGGTGTGGCTAATATCTCCTAATTATAATAATTTGCACAAGAAATGAACGTGTGCCTGGGTTTGCATACGTTGCCTGTATGAAAATAAAATAAGAAAACTGCCGAGTTCTCCGAACTCGCAAACAAAAATATAACTGATATGTAGGTGTTTATAAAAATAGCAGGAAACAAATGCACAGATAATGCAAATGAGCCATACTTTATGTCTGTCAGCCAAATTGTTATTACGTTCAGGGAAGAAACGCTAAATTCATATGGGTTATACAGCGCCTGGGAAAATGCCAGACAATTAGGTTCGATCCGGAGAAACTGGGTTCAGGTCCAGTTCATTAGCTGAAGAACCGCTCACCAGCGTCAAGGAACCTACATGGTAAGACTGGCAGCCAAAGATGGGTCGACAAACACCATTAGCGTCAGGCAGGTAGCAGGTAGGACAACCTCCAGGTCCGCACACTGCAGGAATAAGTATTATGATTACCACACTAAAAAAGCTATTCTTTTTTTTGGATAGGCTCTCTGTCGAACGACTAATAATGTTAATAATGATTTATTAGTAAAATTATTATTATTATTATTATTATTATTATTATTGTTTTTTTGCATAATTATTTATCAGAGAAGTTCTTTGGCATAATTTCGCGTGAATAGTAATTTCCATTTATAATCACGGGGAAGCGCTAAGCCCGTAAGGGTTATACAGCGTCTAGGAAAAATTGAGGTTCGATCCAAGGAAGGGACGGCTAAGTTCAGTTCTTTAAATCAAGATCCCCTAACCAGCATGAAGGTTTTGAGATGCGTGAAGAGCACACCTCAGCATAAAGGGTTGTGCTTTGACCCTTTGAGACAATAAAATAAGTCACGTTTGAGCTTAATTTCTAGCGTCGACATGGGTAATAGAAAAATAAGGGAGTCAAAAATTTTCGAGACTCCTCATATACTGAAGCTTTAGGATGTATTTGAACTATTAAGTAGGTCCGGTCCTAAAAACATGCCAATGCTGTCTTACCACAGAAATGAAATATCAGAAAAAAAAAATACTTCAGTGACATTAACAACATACATTTCCCCTATTTCATAATCGTATGCAGAACATTGATCTTCAATGCAGAACATAGCAGGCCTAAACCTACTGGTCCATACCTGACAGTTCATACACTCCAAATATTCCCGTGTATTATTGTGTCTGTTTATTAAGCTTTCCAGAGTGTTTGCTTCCACAGCACTACTTTGCCTTTTGCTCTCCTCATCTACAACTCTATTGACAAAGTAATACTTTCCATTATACTTTTTAAATCTGAATTTATTTAATTTGAATTCACTGTTGAGAGCTCTGTCCTGGGGCCCCAAGGAACAACTCGCGATCGAACAGAACAGCAGAAATATTTCTAGTTATTTCCCCAAAAAGTGAAATGCATACTGGTAAATAGCACATGAAAAGCCAAATGAAGAAAATAAAACGGAAAATATACGTATTGTAAATTTGGGCCTCACACGGAGGCACTTTCAGCAAACAGAAAAAGGTTTCAGTGTGTGGTCGAGGAAGGAAGTGGCAGCTGCCAGCTTCAGGTAGTCCCAAAGGTTTAGAAAATATGGTGAACTCGCCCCTTATTACATGTTTATTCCCATAGGTTCAAAGGCTCTCGGTTCATGAGGAAAGAGTGCATCCAAGTTCTTTAAGGAGTTAGGTAAGAGTTATCAGAGCAACTAAGAATCCCAGAGCAACCAGTTTTCTGTTCCCGAGACTCAGTGTTGCAGTTTAAAGGGGTAATGCCTGTTGTTTCTTGGGGACGCGCCCCATCTCTGAGGAACTGGATGAGATATTTGAATTAATTTTTGACAAAAACACGTGTACTTGCTATGTATCTCTTAAACCTTGTGTTTTATATACTCCAACAGCTTTGTACATCTTTATGCACCATCATTATTTCATAATAAAATATACCTATTTGTGGATTTATAAAAGATGGGGTGGTGTAAGTGGAATATTCAAACGGCCTCAGGGAGAAATCTAAATATTTTTCTCCTCGAAACCTTTTTATCTACTCCGAACCTATGGCTCCCCACAATTTGTACTAATGATGGACTTTGTGTATCCAATTTCTCTTTTATTTTCATGTGGGTTCGTTTGTGCCATACCTAGTTCATCATGTTTTGTTAAGTACTCACGTATGCAGCGCGTATCTTCACTGTACTTCTTGGTCAGGATGAGTGGAGCAGCCTGACCGACCTCGGCCAAGCAGACAAGAGTCACCATGATAGTACCAGTTAACAGCAGCCACCACAACAATGTTCCCACACCGCCTCCTGCCATCACTGCTCACCACTAAGTTGGAGAAACATTTACTCAAATCTCTCTTCACTTTAATTATAATTTGTCCGCCCACTACTACTATTTGCTTCTTGAAATAATTACTGAAAATATACACTTAGTAATTACAAGTACTATTTATATTGATACTATATTTAAAGCAATTAGGGTAATTATTATTATAATAAAAAAGAAGCACTAAACCTACAAGGGTCATACAGCGCAGGCAATTAGGGTAAATAAGACTGGAAGTAACTTTGTGTGCTGTGTTAAGGTCGGTTATATCTATTTTTAAATCAAAGTCTGAAGTAAGCCTCTATATCTAGACTATACCTGAAGAGGGTTTCGGGAGTCAGCGCCCCCGTCTGTAACCAGGCCTCATGATGGATCAGGGCTTGATCAACCAGGCTGTTACTGATGGCCGCGCAACCCGACGTACGAACCACAGCCCGGCTGGTCAGGTACTGACTTTAGGTGCCTGTCCAGCGCCTTCTTGGAGACAGCCAGGGGTCTATTGGTAATCCCCTTATGTATACTGAGAGCCAGTTGAACAGTGTTAGGCCCCTGACACTTACTGTGTTTCTCTTATCGTGCTAGTGGCGCCCCTGCTTTTCATTGGGGGGGGGGGATGTTGCATCGTCTGCAGAGTCTTTTGCTTTCATAGGGAGTGATTTTTGTGTGCAAGTTTAGTACTAATTCCTCTAAGATTTTAAAGTGCATATAAACATGTATCTCTCCCGCCTGCGTTCTATGGAGTACAGGATGAGGAACTTCAAGCGTTCCCAGTAATTGAGGTGTTTTATTGCAGTTATGCGCGCCGTGAAGGTTCTCTGTACATTATCTAGGTCAGCAATTTCACCTGCCTTGAAAGGTGCTGTTAGTGTGCAGCAATATTCCAACCTAGCTACAAGACCTGAAGAGTGTCATCATGAGCTTGGCATCCCTAGTTTTGAAGGGTCTCATTATACATTGTCATTTTTCTAGCAGATGCGATTGATACAATGTTGTGGGCTTTGAAAGTGAGATCCTCTGACATTATCACTCAGGTCTTTTACATTAGTTTATCGCTCTATTGTGTGGTTGGAATTTGTTTTATACTTGAGTTGTAAAATAAATTAAAACGCCAATTTTTTTTTTTTTTGCACGTCAATTTTATAGGCTCATTTCAAAGCCGAACCTTAAGGTATACTAACCCCCCCCCCAGGATGCGACTTAACAGTCGGCTAACATCCAGGTATAGTACCTGGGTGAACAAGGACAGCAAGTGGAAGAAAACATGCTAAACGTTTCCACCCGGCTGAGGATCGAATCATAGACACTCAGTATGTAAGCTGATTGTGCTACCAACACATGTCACGGGACCTGCTTCTATCCCATCTGAGTGTCCTACTTTCACTTGTCCTTGCGTCCTGGTCCTTCCCGTACCAGTTTGTCTATGTCCTCCCTATTGACGTCTCGGTGGATTTTTATGTAGTGATCACATCTACTCTTCGTCGTTAAGACTAGTTTGTATAGCTTGTACTCATTGTGTGAATTCAAGTGTATATACGAACATGTAATACGCA
Organism: Cherax quadricarinatus; assembly: GCF_038502225.1. Classification (NCBI taxonomy): domain Eukaryota; kingdom Metazoa; phylum Arthropoda; class Malacostraca; order Decapoda; family Parastacidae; genus Cherax; species Cherax quadricarinatus. Next base: position 8,644,512 of record NC_091309.1, read on the forward strand.
TGACATTTGACCACACCGCAAGGCATGTTCCATGGGATCTTGGCGTAGTAATCACATTCTCAGGGAATGTGATTGAGAATGTAATTAATATATCCTGAAAGGAATTAGAATTTATCTCTTTCTATGATCAAAATGCTTAATAAGGTAACACCCCTTTTTATTGCATGTATGTACGTGTGTACCTATGTACAGCGTGTATTTGAATATATATATATATATATATATATATATATATATATATATATATATATATATATATATATATATATATATATATATATATATATATATATATATATATATATATATATATATATATATATATATATATATATATATATATATATATATATGTAAGGAATTCGCGAGAGCATGCTGATGCGTGCAGGGGATGAGATGAAAAGCTGTAAGCTGGCTGCCTTGGATCAAACGTGTAGCGGATGCTACACGCCAAGGTATTGGTCCAGTGTGGGTAGATTGGTAAAGCACTGCGTACCTTGTCCTAAGGTTCGTAGGTTCGAGTCTCCTTCAGCCAGAGATCAGTGTTTGTATATATATATATATATATATATATATATATATATATATATATATATATATATATATATATATATATGTCGTGCCGAATAGGCAGAACTTGCGATCTTGGCTTAAATAGCAACGCTCATCTTGCCATATAGGACAAGCGAAAATTTGTGTATGCAATAATTTCGCCAAAATCATTCTGAACCTAACGAAAAAAATATATTTCAATGTGTTTGTTTAGTATTAAATTATTGTAAACAAATCTAAAATATATTTAGTTGGGTTAGGCTAAAATAAATTGTTCTTGTTATAATAAGGTTAGGTAAGTTTTCTAAGATTCTTTTGGTGCAAAATTAAAAATTTTTACATTAACATTAATGAAAAAAATATATCTTTAAACGTATAAGAGAAAATTTTAGAAAGGACTTAATTTTAAATGAGTTCTTGCTAATTGACCAGTTTTACATATTTGGCACGACATATATATATATATATATATATATATATATATATATATATATATATATATATATATATATATATATATATATATATATATATATATATATATATATGTCGTGCCGAATAGGCAGAACTTGCAATCTTGGCTTAAATAGCAACGCTCATCTTGCCATATAGGACAAGTGAAAATTTGTGTAGGAATAATTTCGCCAAAATCATTCTGAACCTAACGAAAAAAAATTATTTCACTGTGTTTGTTTAGTACTAAATTACTGTAAACAAATCTAAAATATATTTAGTTGGGTTAGGCTAAAATAAATTGTTCTTGTTATAATAAGGTTAGGTAAGTTTTCTAAGTTCCTTTTGGTGCAAAATTATAATTTTTTACATCAACATTAATGAAAAAAATATATCTTTAAACGTATAAGAGAAAATTTTAGAAACGACTTAATTTTAAATGAGTTCTTGCTAATTGACCAGTTTTACATATTCGGCACGATATATATATATATATATATATATATATATATATATATATATATATATATATATATATATATATATATATATATATATATATATATATATATATATATATATATATATATTGCCGTTTCCCACAGAGGCAAGATGACCCAAAAAGAAACAAACAAAAGGAAAGAAAAAAAATTCATCATCATTCAACACTTTCACCATCACTCACACAATCACTGTCTTTGCAGAGGCGCTCAGACACAAACTCCTCCTTTAAAGTGTCAGCATTGTACTTCCCATTTCCAGAACTCAAGTCCGGCTAACCGGTTTCCCTGAATCCCTTCACAAAATATTACCCTGCTCATACTCCAACAGCTCGTCAGGTCCCAAAACCATTCGACTCCATTCACTCCTATCTAACACGCTCAGGCATACTTGCTGGAAGTCCAAGCAACTCGCCCACAAAACCTCTTACCCCCTCCCTTCAACCTTTTTGTGGACGGCCCCTACCCCTCCTTCCTTCTCCTACAGATTTATACGCTCTCCAAGTCATTCTATTTTGTTCCATTCTCTCTAAATGACTAAACCACCTTAACAACCCCTCTTCAGCCCACTGACTAATACTTTTATTAACTCCACACCTGCTCCTAATTTCCACACTACGAATTCTCTGCATAATATTTACACCACACATTGCCCCTCGACACATCTCCACTGCCTCCAGCCGCCTCCTCGCCGCAGCATTTACAACCCATGCTTCACACCTGTATAAGAGTGTTGGTACAACTAAACTCTTGTACATTCCTTTCTTTCTTCCATGGATAACATTGTCTCCACAGATACTTCGCCTCTTGTGACACACATGGTTTACGGAGGAAGAATTTTGTTTCACTTCCCCATGGAGAATATTATATACAGATACTTATATTGTGACACACATGGTTTACGGAGGAAGATATATATATATATGGAGAATATATATATATATATATATATGCAAAACAACCACTCTGAAAGAATAGAGTTCATAGATGAGGAAATATCCAAAATTTATGAAATAGGTAATGATTTAAAATACCCAAGAAATGTAATTGATAAATCTTTTAAAGTTGCTAGAAATACTTTTTACAATCCAAAAAGGGACAACCAGCCTTATTCAACTAAAAATATGTTGGTCCTCCGTTACCATGAAAACTTGGTTGATATGCCTTCTCTTCTTAAGACTTTTAATATTAAAGTTGTATTCAAAAATCTTGATACAGTAAAAAAAACTTTTGATAAAGAATTCCCCCCAAAATGCTGATGGATGTGTCTGTAAGATTCCTTGTAAAATTTGCGATAAAGTTTATTACGGTCAAACTGGTAAAAATCTCGAACTAAGATTAAAACAACATAAATATAGCATTAGAACTGGACAAGATTCCAATGCTCTATTTATTCATGTAAGAGATTTTAACCATCCAATTGATTTTCAAAAAGTTGAGAAAGTAGTATCAAGCAAGTCCATGGTCGACAGGAATATAATTGAATCTTGTTTCATAAAAAGCAGTTTTGACAATAATATGAATATTTCTTTTGGTTTATATAAATTAGATCCATTTATAATTAATAGAATTTGGGAAGAATTTAATAATACACTGGACAAATAATAATTTTAAAAATTTTCTTGGGTAGAATAGTTTGTTGGTGGGTTGTGCAAAAGACCTGTCCAGTTGGGCCGGCGCGCGTCAGGTGTTTAACTGTTGTGGGATCTGATAGTGAGGTGTTGCCCAGACCCCTTATATACCTTCCTTGGATGCTTTACTTTCATAGTTCCTTGATAATGTGAGTAGTCACGAAAGCGCTTGGAATTTCTCTATTCTTTCAGAATGGTTGTTTTGCATATTCTGAAATCACCTGTTTACTGTGATCGTATTGCATATATATATATATATATATATATATATATATATATATATATATATATATATATATATATATGTATATATATATATATATATATGTACATATATATATATATGTCGTGCCTAATAGGTAAAACTGGTCAATTAGCAAGAACTCATTTAAAATTAAGTCCTTTCTAAAATTTTCTCTTACACGTTTAAAGATATATTTTTTTCATTAATGTTGATGTAAAAATTTATAATTTTGCACCAAAAGGAACTTAGAAAACTTACCTAACCTTATTATAACAAGAACAATTTATTTTAGCTTAACCCAACTAAATATATTTTACATTTGTTTACAGTAATTTAATACTAAACAAACACAGTGAAATATATTTTTTTCGTTAGGTTCAGAATGATTTTGGCGAAATTATTGCATACACAAATTTTCACTTGTTCTATATGGCAAGATGAGCGTTGCTATTTAAGCCAAGATCGCAAGTTTTGCTTATTCGGCACGACATATATATATATATATATATATATATATATATATATATATATATATATATATATATATATATATATATATATATATATATATATATATATATATATATATATATATATATATATATGTCGTGCCGAATAGGCAGAACTTGCGATCTTGGCTTAAATAGCAACGCTCATCTTGCCAAATAGGACAAGTGAAAATTTGTGTATGCAATAATTTCGCCAAAATCATTCTGAACCTAACGAAAAAAATATATTTCACTGTTTGTTTAATATTAAATTATTGTAAACAAATCTAAAATATATTTAGTTGGGTTAGGCTAAAATAAATTGTTCTTCTTATAATAAGGTTAGGTAAGTTTTCTAATATTCTTTTCGAGCAAAATTAAAAATGTTTACTCTAACATTAATGAAAAAAATATATCTTTAAACGTATAAGAGAAAATTTTAGAAAGGACTTAATTTTAAATGAGTTCTTGCTAATTGACCAGTTTTACATATTCGGCACGACATATATATATATATATATATATATATATATATATATATATATATATATATATATATATATATATATATATATATATATATATATATATATATATCAATGTGTATATGTATCTACATAATACCAACGTGTGTACGCATCTGCATTATACTACGTTTTAACATTGTTACGTAGCCTGGTAATCCATTAAACTGCTTCAGATAAGGAAGTACAGAGGCAGTGTTGCAACCTCCAAACTGAGATACTACTGTAATGTCAGGCAGCTTCTACCCATTGAAGAAGCCTACTGTGTAGGCGAAACGTTTCGGAATAAAGTTGCCTAAATGTTGCCTATGTGTCTTATCTACCAGCTTCTACAAAGTTTATCACCGCCTTTGACCTTGGTGGATGCAGATTGATTCTTACACTTCTAAATACACAGTGGAACCTCCGCTTCGAACTATAGACCAATAAGCCTAACCTCCATAGTGGGAAAATTTATGGAATCAATAATTGCCGAGGCAGTTCGTAGCCACCTTGAAAAGCATAAATTAATCAACGAATCTCAGCATGGTTTTACAAAGGGGCGTTCCTGCCTTACGAATTTATTAACTTTTTTCACTAAGGTATTTGAGGAGGTAGATCATGGTAATGAATATGATATTGTGTATATGGACTTCAGTAAGGCTTTTGACAGGGTCCCACATCAGAGACTATTGAGGAAAATTAAAGCACATGGAATAGGAGGAGAAATTTTTTCCTGGATAGAGGCATGGTTGACAAATAGGCAGCAGAGAGTTTGCATAAATGGTGAGAAATCAGAGTGGGGAAGCGTCACGAGCGGTGTTCCACAGGGGTCAGTGTTGGGCCCCCTGCTGTTCACAATCTACATAAACGACATAGATGAGGGCATAAAGAGCGACATCGGCAAGTTTGCCGATGACACCAAAATAGGCCGTCGAATTCATTCTGACGAGGACATTCGAGCACTCCAGGAAGATTTGAATAGACTGATGCAGTGGTCGGAGAAGTGGCAGATGCAGTTTAATATAGACAAATGCAAAGTTCTAAATGTTGGACAGGACAATAACCATGCCACATATAAACTAAATAATGTAGATCTTAATATTACGGATTGCGAAAAAGATTTAGGAGTTCTGGTTAGCAGTAATCTGAAACCAAGACAACAGTGCATAAGTGTTCGCAATAAAGCTAATAGAATCCTTGGCTTCATATCAAGAAGCATAAATAATAGGAGTCCTCAGGTTGTTCTTCAACTCTATACATCCTTGGTTAGGCCTCATTTAGATTATGCTGCACAGTTTTGGTCACCGTATTACAGAATGGATATAAATTCTCTGGAAAATGTACAAAGGAGGATGACAAAGATGATCCTATGTATCAGAAACCTTCCCTATGAGGATAGACTAAGGGCCCTGAAACTGCACTCTCTAGAAAGACGTAGAATTAGGGGGGATATGATTGAGGTGTATAAGTGGAAGACAGGAATAAATAAAGGGGATGTAAATAGTGTGCTGAAAATATCTAGCCTAGACAGGACTCGCAGCAATGGTTTTAAGTTGGAAAAATTCAGATTCAGGAAGGATATAGGAAAGTACTGGTTTGGTAATAGAGTTGTGGATGAGTGGAACAAACTCCCAAGTACCGTTATAGAGGCCAGAACGTTGTGTAGCTTTAAAAATAGGTTGGATAAATACATGAGTAGATGTGGGTGGGTGTGAGTTAGACCTGATAGCTTGTGCTAACAGGTCGGTTGCCGTGTTCCTCCCTTAAGTCAATGTGACCTGACCTGACTAGGTTGGGTGCATTGGCTTAAGCCGGTAGGAGACTTGGACCTGCCTCGCATGGGCCAGTAGGCCTTCTGCAGTGTTCCTTCGTTCTTATGTTCTTATGTTCTTTACGAATTTAATCCGTTCCGTGACCTCGTTCGTATCCCGATTTGTTCCTATGCTGAGTCAATTTTCCTCATTTAAATTAACTGAAATGGCATTAATCCATTCCAGCGGAATTCCTGCTCTTAGGAGGCGCGACAAAATACTTCAATATGATGCTAATATCAACTCTACGGCTTGAACATCAAAATGGTATACAATACCGACAGGTTGTTAGGTAAGACACATATGCAACAGTTAGACACCTTTATTCCGAAACGTTTCGCCTACACAGTAGGCTTCTTCAGTCGAATACAGAAAGTAGGCAGGAACAGTAGAGATGTGAAGACGATGTAATCAGTCCATCACCCTTAAAGTCGTAGAATTTGAGGTAGTCAGTCCCTCGGCCTGGAGAAGTTCAGTTCCATAGTCAGGAACTATCTGAAGATCAAGCGACAGTGCGGAGACTTAAATACTGTCGGAAGGAGAGGTGCAGGGTAGTAGTAGTAGTAGTAGTAGTAGTAGTGAGAGGCAACTGAGAGGTCATGTCCCTCTCAGATCCAACCCTTCTCACTTGAAAAGCTTGTCCAAGGTGTTTTCTGTACCAAGATGCCACGTGTTGCAGTGTCTACGGCTTATTTATATATCACAATTCATAAGAACATAAGAAAGGAGGATCACTGCAGCAGGCCTGTTGGCCCATACCAGGCAGGTCCTTTACAATCCATCCCACTAACAAAACATTTGCCCAACCCAATTTTCAATGCTACCCAAGAAATAAGGTCTGATAACTCTATCCACTCATTTGCAAGTCCCACTCAAATCCAACCCCTCTCACTCATATATTTATCTAACCTAAATTTGAAACTACCCAAAGTCCTAGCCTCAATAACCCAACTAGGTAGACTGTTCCACTCATCAACTACCCTGTTTCCAAACCAATACTTTCCTATGTCCTTTCTAAATCTAAACTTGTCTAATTTAAATCCATTACTGCGGGTTCTCTCTTGGAGAGATATTCTCAAGACCTTATTATCTCCTTTATTAATACCCATCTTCCACTTATACACTTCGATCAGGTCTCCCCTCATTCTTCGTCTAACAAGTGAATGCAATTTAAGAGACTTCAATCTTTCTTCATAAGGAAGATTTCTAATGCTATGTATTAACTTGGTCATTCTACGCTGAATGTTTTCTAACGAATTTATGTCCATTCTGTAATATGGGGACCAGAACTGAGCTGCATAATCTAGATGAGGCCTTACTAATGATGTATAAAGCTGCAGTATAACCTCTGGACTTCTGTTGCTTACACTTCTTGATATAAATCCCAATAATCTATTTGCCTTATTACGTACGCTTAGGTACTGCTGTCTTGGTTTAAGGTTGCTGCTCATCATAACCCCCAAGTCCTTTTCGCAATCTGTATGACTAAGTTCTACATTATTTAACCTATAAGTGCTAGGGTTATGGACACTCCCGAGCTTCAGAACCTTGCATTTATCTACATTGAACTGCATCTGCCACTTTTCTGACCAAGAATATAGTTTGTCTAAATCCTCCTGAAGTTCCCTAACATCTACGTTTGAATCAATTACCCTACCTATCTTTGTGTCATCGGCGAATTTGCTCATATCACTAGTAATACCCTCAGCAAGGTCATTGATATATATTATAAACAACAACGGGCCCAAGACTGATCCCTGTGGAACCCCACTTGTTACAGATCCCCACTCGGATTTAACCCCAATTATGGACACTCTCTGCTTCCTGTCTGTGAGCCATGATTCGATCCACGAGAGCACTTTTCTCCCAATGCCATGAGCTGCCACTTTCTTTAACAGTCTTTGGTGCAGAACTCTATCAAAAGCCTTACTAAAATCTAAGTAAATAATATCAAATTCTTTATTGTGATCAACAACCTCAAAAGCTTTACTGAAGAAAGTTAATAAATTAGTTAGACAAGAACGGCCTCTCGTGAATCCATGCTGAGTATCATTAATCAAGCTATGTTTATAGAGATTGTTTCTTATAATCTCAGCTATAATTGACTCTAGTAATTTGCCTACAATTGAGGTCAGGCTTATTGGGCGGTAATTTGACGGTAACGACTTGTCCCCTGCTTTAAAAATAGGAATTACATTAGCCATCTTCCACATATCAGACACTACACCTGTATGAAGAGATAAATTAAAAATAATAGTTAATGGTTCACAGAGTTCCATTTTGCACTCCTTAAGAACCCTTGAAAAAACCTCATCAGGACCCGGCGACTTATTTTGCTTCAGTCGGTCTATCTGCTTCACAACCATTTCACTACTGACTGTGATGTTACATAATTTATCTTCTTCAGGCCCACTATAAAAATTAATTACTGGAATATTGTTAGTGTCTTCCTGTGTAGAAACCGAGAGAAAATAATTATTTAAAATCGAGCACACTTCATTCTCTTTGCCAGTAAGATGCCCATAGTTATTTTTAAGGGGACCCATCTTATCTCTAACTTTTGTTCTATAGACCTGGAAAAAACTTTTTGGGTTAGTTTTAGAATCCCTAGCAACTTTAATTTCATAGTCCCTTTTAGCTTTTCTTATCCCCTTTTTAATATCCCTCTTAATGTCAATATATTGATTCAAAAGATGACCCTCACCTCTTTTGATACGCCTATAAATTCCCTTCTTATGCCCTAGTAGATATTTCAGCCTATTATTCATCCATTTTGGATCATTTCTATTTAATCTAATTTCTTTATACGGTATAAACGTTCTTTGAGTAGCATGTATAGTGTTCAGAAAACTGTCATATTGATAGCTCTCTTCGTTACCCCAGTCAACAGACGATAAGTGTTCTCTAAGTTCTTCGTAATCTGCTAAGCGAAAATCTGGGACTGTTACTGAGTTATCCCAGTTCCTCTGATATTTCTAAATTATTAACAAGGGATTCATTGTTTGCCAGAACTAAGTCAAGCAGGTTATTTCCCCTTGTAGGCTCTGTCACAAACTGGTTCAAAAAACAATCCTAAACTACTTCTAAGAAGTCGTATGATTCTAAATTCCCAGTCAAGAAATTCCAATCAATATGACTAATGTTAAAGTCTCCTAGAATTACTACATTATCGTGCCTTGTGGCCTTAACAGTTTCCTCCCATAGTAGTCTCCCTTGGTCCCTATCTAAGTTTGGGGGACGGTATATCACACCTAAAATCAATTTTTCATGCCCCTCTGAAAATTCTATCCAAACAGACTCTGTATGTGTTACTTCAGACTTAATACCCGTTTTTATGCAACAGTTCAAGCGATCTCGGACACACAATGCCACCCCACCCCCCTTCCCGATACTTCTATCTACTTGGAACAATTTAAAACCCTGAATGTGACATTCCGCAGGCATGTCCCGACTTTTTTAATTAAACCACGTTTCAGTTAAGGCAAATACATCAATGTTTCCTGCACTAGCAACTGGAGACCTGGAGTTTACCTGGAGAGAGTTCCGGGGGTCAACGCCCCCGCAGCCCGGTCTGTGACCAGGCCTCCTGGTGGATCAGAGCCTGATCAACCAGGCTGTTGCTGCTTGCTGCACGCAAACCAACGTACGAGCCACAGCCCGGCTGATCAGGAACCGACTTTAGGTGCTTGTCCAGTGCCAGCTTGAAGACTGCCAGGGGTCTGTTGGTAATCCCCCTTATGTATGCTGGGAGGCAGTTGAACAGTCTCAGGCCCCTGACACTTATTGTATGGTCTCTTAACGTGCTAGTGACACCCCTGCTTTTCATTGGGGGGATGTTGCATCGTCTGCCAAGTCTTTTGCTTTCGTAGTGAGTGATTTTCGTGTGCAAGTTCGGTACTAGTCCCTCTAGGATTTTCCAGGTGTATATAATCATGTATCTCTCCCGCCTGCGTTCCAGGGAATACAGGTTCAAGAACCTCAAGCGCTCCCAGTAATTGAGGTGTTTTATAAACCATACCCCCGGCCGGGATTGAACCCGCGGTCATAGAGTCTCAAAACTCCAGCCCGTCGCGTTAGCCACTAGACCAGCTAGCCACAATAAGATTCATCCAACTAGGTATATTTCTACACCATAGGAAAGTTAGCACAGGCACCTCTGTGACCACAAATGCAAGTTTTTACAGACGAATCTCCAGCTAGCGTGGCCGTGACGAACTCTAGCTCAAGTCCCTTCACTGCCGTCAACATGACTCAAGAAATCGTAATGACACGATTGCAAATAAACCATACCCCCGGCCGGGATTGAACCCGCGGTCATAGAGTCTCAAAACTCCAACCCGTTATGCGCGCCGTGAAGGTTCTCTGTACATTTTCTAGGTCAGCAATTTCACCTTCCTTGAAAGGTGCTGTTAGTGTGCAGCAATATTCCAGCCTAGATAGAACAAGTGACCTGAAGAGTGTCATCATGGGCTTGGCCTCCCTAGTTTTGAAGGTTCTCATTATCCATCCTGTCATTTTTCTAGCAGATGCGATTGATACAATGTTATGGTCCTTGAAGGTGAGATCCTCCGCCATAATCACTCCCAGGTCTTTGACGTTGGTGTTTCACTCTATTTTGTGGCCAGAATTTGTTTTGTACTCTGATGAAGATTTAATTTCCTCGTGTTTACCATATCTGAGTAATTGAAATTTCTCATCGTTGAACTTCATATTGTTTTCTGCAGCCCACTGAAAGATTCGGTTGATGTCCGCCTGGAGCCTTGCAGTGTCTGCAATGGAAGACACTGTCATGCAGATTCGAGGGTCATCTGCAAAGGAAGACACGGTGCTGTGGCTGACATCCTTGTCTATGTCGGATATGAGGATGAGGAACAGCACTACGGCTATTAGCATAATATACATTGAAAGACTCTCCTTTCTCTTTGCCCTTCCTGCTCATTTCTGTTTTTCTACTAAACCTATTACTGTCTTTATCACCTAGTGTCACTGGCTTTTCAATATCTACCTCGTTCTGCTTATTACTAGTTCCCCTAGAACTCATAATATTACTACACTGGGACTTCACTGTTTTCCTGCCAAAACCCATTATTATTATTATAATCAAAAAGAAGCGCTAAGCCACAAGGACTATACAGCGCCAAAACCCATACCACTAACTATTCCTAGTTTAAAGTCCTAACAGCTCCCTCCACTGCAGTTGCCAGTGCCCCCACCCCAGACCTAGATAAGTGAACCCCATCCCTGGCATACATGTCATTTCTGCCATAGAAGAGGTCCCAGTTGTCAATGAATGTTACTGCATTTTCCTTACAATATTTGTCCAGCCAGCAATTGACACCAATTGCTCTGGACAATCATTCATTTCCAACTCCTCTCCTTGGCAAAATACCACATATGACAGGGTTCCCACCCTTCCTCCTAATTATTTCTATTGCTGACCTATACCTGCTAATCAGGTCCTCACTCCTACGTCTACCAACATCATTGCCTCCAGCACTGAGACAGATAATAGGATTGCTCCCATTACCTCTCATGATGCCATTCAGATGGCTAACAATATCCTCCATCCCAGCCCCAGGAAAGCAAACCCTCTGTCTCCTACTCCTGTCCTTCCAGCAGAATGCCCTAACCATGTACCTAACTTGGCTATCCCCAACAACAATATTCCTACCTTCCTTGGTGTCGTTCGTCGTGACATTCCCTGTAGTCAACTCACATTCGCCGGGTAGCACGGAGAAATCATTAGATGTTTCCACAACAGATTCAACAGCAGTCTCTTTCTTCTTCATCATTTCTACCTTTCCATTCGCCTTCTTGATCATCAACTTCATTCCATGCTGTCCAGCCACTGACCAGTTTCCCTTCTTGACCTGAGGATTCAAAACAGGAGGACTAATACGAATCTTCTTGTTTTCCTCGGTCAGTCGCCGAATCTTCATCTTCGCCATCCTCAATTCTTCCTTAAGCTGTTGGTAAAGTTGCTCGATGGAGGGCATCTTGGTTCAGTCCATAGAGAGCACACTCGACATGTCCTCACTGAGCTAAGTACAGGTCAGTTTTGTCCCAGGATGCAATCCACACCAGTCGACTAACACCCAGGTACCCATTTTAAACTGGTGGGTGGACAGGGACAGGAACAGCAGGTGTCTTATGGAAACGCGTCTCTAATGTTTTCCATCCATACCGGAGGAGATTCGAACCCCAGACGTCAGTGTGTGTGAGCTGAGTGCTCTCATTAGGACTATATATTTGTAATCAACCGAACAAAGCTATACATGTGGTGTTGCGTCTTTATTATTTAATCTAACGCGTGTGTACACTTAACTAGCTGTACTTAACTAATTGTGCTTGCAAGGGTCAATTCATACCTCCTGGTTCCGCCTTTTCACTGCTATCGACCGACTTCATTGACTCATCTTCTCGGGAGACCAATCATACCTAGTCTTGAAGGTGTGTATTTTTGTGTGTTTTTATTGTTATATGTATGTGTATACTCATCTATATGTGGTTGTAGAGGTCGATTCATAGCTCCCGACATGTGTGCACGAGCATCATAACGATTTCAGCGTAAAGGAGGTTTTGTGGGCGAGGGGCTTGAACTTCCAGCAAGCATGTGTGTGTGATAGAGAGGCGTGAATGGAGACGAATGGTTTTTGGGACCTGATGAGCTGTTGGAGTGTGAGGAGGTAATGTTTTTTGAAGGGATTCAGGGAAAACAGTTAGCAAGACTTGAGTCCTGGAAATGGGAAGCACAATGCATGCAATTTAAAGGAGGAGTTTGGGATATTGTCATATCTGAGCACCTCTACAAAGACAGTGATTATGTATGAGTGATAGTGAAAGTGTTGAATGATGATGAAAGTATTTTTTTTCTTTCTTTTTGGGTCACCCTGCCTTGGGAGTATTATTATTATTATAATTGAGGGGAAGCGCTAAACCCATAGGATTATACAGCGCCTGGGGAGGGATGTGGAAGGCATTCAGGCTTAATTCGGGAAACTGGAGCACAGATCCAATTCCCTAAATCAAGAGCCCCTCACCAACATCAAGGAACCTTCCCTGAGGGGTGCCTTGGGAGGAAACAGCTGCAGCGTTAAAAAAAAATGTACATTTTCTTTCAACAAAATGGACATATCCCACCAAAGCAGGGTGGCTCAAAAAGACAAACAAAAGTTTCTTTTTTAATTTTAGTAATGCACGCAGGAGAAGGGGTTACTAGCCCTGGCTCTGGTGGCCTGGTGGTTAACGCTCTCGCTTCACACGGCGAGGGCCTGGGTTCGATTCCCAGCCAGAGTAGAAACATTGGACGTGTTTCTTTCCACCTGTTGTCTATGTTCCCCATCAGTAAAATGGGTACCTGGGTGTTAGTCGACTGGTGTGGGTCGCATCCTGGGACACTGACCTAAGGAGGCCTGGTCACAGACCGGGCCGCGGGGGCGTTGACCCCCAGAACTCTCTCCAGATAAACTCCAGCCCCCTTGTTCCGAGCATTTTAGCCGCCTCTTACGACACGCAGGGCTTATGGAAGAAGAATTCTGTTCCATTTCCCCATGGAGATAAGAGGAAATAAACCAGAACAACAAGAACTAGTAAGAAAATTGAAGAAAACACAGAGGGGTGTGTATATACATGCTTGTACATGCAAGTGTAGTGTGACCTAAGTGTAAGTGTAAGTAGCAAGATGTCTCTGAAATCTTGCATGTTTATGAGAGAGAAAAAAACACCAGCAATCCTACCATCAGTCACTTGGCAGGATGGTAGTACCTCCCTGGGTGCTTGCTGTCCACCAACCTACTACCTAGGTTGGCAGACAGCAACCGCCCAGGGAGGTACTACCGTCCTGCCAAGTATGTGTAAAACGAAAGCCTGTAATTGTTTTACATGATGGTAGGATTGCTAGTGTCTTTTTTTCTGTCTCATGAACATGCAAGATTTCAGGTACGTCTTGCTACTTCTACTTACACTTGGGTCACACTACACATACATGTACAAGCATATATATACACACATCCCTCTGAGTTTTCTGCTATTTTCTTTCTAGTTCTTGTTCTTGTTTATTTCCTCTTATCTCCATGGGGAAGTGGAACAGAATTCTTCCTCCGTAAGCCATGCGTGTTGTAAGAGGCGACTAAAATGCCGGGAGCAAGGGGCTAACAACCCTTTCTCGTGTATAAATTACTAAATTTGAAAAGAGAAACTTTTGTTTTTCTTTTTGGGCCACCCTGCCTCGGTGGGATACAGCCGGTTTGTTGAAAGAAAGAACTTATTTATTTATTTTACAGTAAGCTTATTGAATCTCATTTAACTGAATAGCATTGCCTGGTTAGTATAGTCAAAATCTGGGCATAATAACTGTATATTTAACACCAGTTCATAACTGTCACGTGCGTAAAAAGTAAAGTCTGAGAAATTTTTCCATACACAGCAGCTGACACCAGGGCAGTGTGAGAACCTCTTGTATCAGGCAGAGAACCTCCAAAACAAAGATAAACACAATGTTATCTGTATTCAAGGAGGGAGTGCTAAACCCATAGGGGTCATACAGCCCTTGCAGGAAATGGAAGGAAATCAGGTTCAGTTGGGTGGCCAGGTTCATTTCCTTGATCAAGAGCACCTTTCTGGCATCAAAGAACCTCCCTGGAGGGGTTTAAACCCTGGTGATGGAGTGTGATACCAGACCAGTAGAAAAAATCATTCAGGATGAACAGATAGAAAACCTGTAATAACACTGTGCATTTACCCATCCAGAGTATTAGTTTTAAGGTATACCTATGATATACTCTAGGTAGTAGGTTGGCAGACAGCAACCGCCCAGGGAGGTACTACCGTCCAGCCAAGTGAATGTAAAACGAAAGCCTGTAATTGTTTTACATGATGGTAGGATTGCTGGTGTCCTTTTTTCTGTCTCATGAACATGCAAGATTTCAGGTACGTCTTGCTACTTCTACTTAAACTTAGGTCACACTACACATACATGTACAAGCACATATAAACACACCCCTCTGGGTTTCCTTCTATTTTCTTTCTAGTTCTTATTCTTGTTTATTTCCTTTTATCTCCATGGGGAAGTGGAACAGAATTCTTCCTCCGTAAGCCATGCGTGTTGTAAGAGGCGACTAAAATGCCGGGAGCAAGGGGCTAGTAACCTCTTCTCCTGTATATATTACTAAATGTAAAAGGAGAAACTTTTGTTTTTCCTTTTGGGCCACCCCGCCTCGGTGGGATACGGCCGGTGTGTTGAAAGAAAGACCTATGATATACCTTTGAGGGCCCTGAATCTGCACTCTCTAGAAAGGCGTACAATTAGGGATGATATGATTGAGGTGTATGCATGTACAGTGGACCCCGCATAACGATTACCTCCGAATGCGACCAATTATGTAAGTGTATTTATTTAAATGCGTTTGTACGTGTATGTTTGGGGGTCTGACATGGACTAATCTACTTCACAATATTCCTTATGGGAACAAATTCGGTCAGTACTGGCACCTGAACATACTTCTGGAGTGAAAAAATATCGTTAACCGGGGGTCCACTGTATATGGAAGACAGGAATAAATAAAGGTGATGTAAATAACTTGCTGAAAATATCTAGCCTAGACAGGACTCATAGCAATGGTTTTAAGTTGGAAAAATTCAGATTCAGGAAGGATATAGGAAAGCACTGGTTTGGTAACAGAGTTGTGGATGAGTGGAACAAACTCCCGAGTACAGTTATAGAGGCTAAAATGTTGTGTAGTTTTAAATAAAGGTTAGATAAATACATGAGTGGGTGTGGGTGGGTGTGAGTTGGACCTGATTAGCTTGTGCTACTAGGTCAGCTGCGGTGTTCCTTCCTTAAGTGAATGTGACCTGACCTGACTAGGTTGGGGCATTGGCTTAAGCCAATAGGAGACTTGGACCTGCCTCACATGGGCCAGTAGGCCTGCTGCAGTGTTCCTTCTTTCTTATGTTCTTACTTTCAGAGCCTGGCCCTGTTCCAGGCTTGTCTGGTGCTTGCCTAGTCAACCTGGCTGTTTTTGGTGACCTGCCAGAAGCATTGCCTAGGAAATGGGAAACAATCAGGTTCAACCTGAGGAAGGGGTAGACAAATCCAATTCCTTAGCGCTAACATCAAAGAACTTCCCTTGAAGGGGTTGCTTATCCAAACCACCACTTATGCAATTAAATGTAAACAGTTGTAAAAACACTGGTATTATGAAGGGTGATTAATTATTTTTCTTGCAGAAAAACTCCCACCTAACTTTGTGAAATAAACATTTATATCACTGGAACATTTGTGATTTTTTGATCAGTGAAATAAGGTACAAATATATAATTGTTTGTTCCTTAGCTATTTCTTTAACAGTTGAAAGTGGATAGGTACTAACCTTTGCAAAAACTGGTCAATGCTAGCTTCTTTACACTGTCTGCTTAGCATTATTTCTTTTACCTACTAAAACTTAATTACCTGGACTGTACTTGTGGATAATTTCTGGGAGAAGTGAAAAGAACAGGTAACACCTTAGAAGACCCAGTGCAAGTAAGCCAAGAAACATGCTGGCTCTCCTTGGCAGGAAAATACTTGATAAGATAACCAGCTGGTAATGTTTGATGAGTAATTTGCGTCTTATCACCCTTTTCTTTCAAGTCTCCGCTTATGCTTCACTAACTATTCTTCCACCTCCACTTAATTTAATCCTTCTTCCTTCCCCATGTAACTGATGCTTAGTGAAGGGTTTTTTTTTTGTTGGTGGGAAGGACCAACACATCTTCGAAGAGTATTTATTGTAGAATTATTTATTGTAGAGTTAATCAACAATTCAGTGATAAATCCATCACTATCATTAGAAATCACACCCTGGAACAGGATATAACAATATACAGCCACTGTATGTAATAAATACAACACATTAGCAAAATATGAGAAAAAAAGTAAAAATTAAGTATAAAAAACATGATACAGTATACAAGGTGCTGTCAAAAAGTTCCCAGACTTAAATTTTCACCATGTGATGGCATAGATCATGCTGTACACTATACTCCTTTGTAAAGTATCATGGTGAGTTTCAGCGTGGTTGGTCATTCTGTTGATATAGACATTTTTTGTCATGTCAGTGCATTGTTTTTTTGTTAAAGAATGGAATCTTTCGTGGGAATTTGTTTCAAGCTCAGTAAAATGGTGAGTGAAACTCAAAATCCTTCAACAAGCATTTGGCAACAAAGCAGTGGGTCGGACACTGTCTTGAATGTTTTTTCTTGATTCAAGGTAAAATTAACATCTGTTGTTGATGAATACTCTGGTCATCCATGAATGTCAAAAACAGACATTAACATTGAAAAAGCAAGACTGGCTATTCACTATGATCGTCATCAGAGTATCCAGGACATTGCAAGTGTTGACTAGAGAGCAGAAAGACAATGTTTTTTTGGCTAAAAACATGGCAGTCATTTACTCTACAACAGATACCTTATGTTCAAATTATAATTCTTCAATCTCATCCTCTTTTCATTTACTATAAGATTTTTACCTCATCAGCAGTCTTTCACCAAGGTAGGGAGACCCAAAAAACACACATATTCACCATCATTCAGTTGTCGTCTTGCCAGAGGTGTGCTGACACCATGTTTCATGGATCTTTTAATGATGTTTAAAGAGAAGCACAAAGTTTTCTAAACACTTTAAATTAGTATAACTAATTACAGTGGAACCCCTGTAGCTGAGGGTCCAATTTCTGTGATTTCAGTTATCCGTTGTTAATCATGGCCTGAAAATAAGCCTTAATTTTGCTTAATAATGGTCACAAAGCATAATAGTAGTAATGACAGCAGTTCTTCAAAGCCTAAGAGAAGCCATGAAGTGCTTCCCATCAGTGAAAAAGTGATAATTCTCAACTTATTGCGGTAATTTATCAATTAAACTTTATCATAGGTATGTATGTAAATGGAAAATGACACACATAGGGTTTGCTACTATCCAGTGAGGATGAGGGGGAGGATACCCCCTCCCTCCAACCCTTCCTAGGCCGACCCCTACCCCGCCTTCCTTCCACTACAGACTGATACACTCTTGAAGTCATTCTGTTTCGCTCCATTCTCTCTACATGTCCGAACCACCTCAACAACCCTTCCTCAGCCCTCTGGACAACAGTTTTGGTAATCCCGCACCTCCTCCTAACTTCCAAACTACGAATTCTCTGCATTATATTCACACCACACATTGCCCTCAGACATGACATCTCCACTGCCTCCAGCCTTCTCCTCGCTGCAACATTCATCACCCACGCTTCACACCCATATAAGAGCGTTGGTAAAAACTATACTCTCATACATTCCCCTCTTTGCCTCCAAGGACAAAGTTCTTTGTCTCCACAGACTCCTAAGTGCACCACTCACTCTTTTTCCCTCATCAATTCTATGATTCACCTCATCTTTCATAGACCCATCCGCTGACACGTCCACTCCCAAATATCTGAATACATTCACCTCCTCCATACTCTCTCCCTCCAATCTGATATTCAATCTTTCATCACCTAATCTTTTTGTTATCCTCATAACCTTACTCTTTCCTGTATTCACCTTTAATTTTCTTCTTTTGCACACCCTACCAAATTCATCCACCAATCTCTGCAACTTCTCTTCAGAATCTCCCAAGAGCACAGTGTCATCAGCAAAGAGCAGCTGTGACAACTCCCACTTTGTGTGTGATTCTTTGTCTTTTAACTCCACGCCTCTTGCCAAGACCCTCGCATTTACTTCTCTTACAACCCCATCTATAAATATATTAAACAACCACGGTGACATCACACATCCTTGTCTAAGGCCTACCTTTACTGGGAAAAAATTTCCTTCTTTCCTACATACTCTAACTTGAGCCTCACTATCCTCGTAAAAACTCTTCACTGCTTTCAGTAACCTACCTCCTACACCATACACTTGCAACATCTGCCACATTGCCCCCCTATCCACCCTGTCATATGCCTTTTCCAAATCCATAAACCACTGTTATTATTAATCAGTATACAGACCACTGCCATTCTGTAAAAAAACAAACAAACTGACATTGTGGTAAGGTTTATTGAACTACACAGGGTGTGCCTTAATTGATATACAAATGCTATACCACCTATTTATACAGTAAATAATAAATAGCCTTTGATATGAAAAAAGGACATTGACAAATATTTGGTATCTAATTTCTAAGAGATTTCAATTTATTCAATATATACATATTCATATATTTTTTAAAATATCCTTTATTTTACAAAAAACACATTGAAATACAGTGGACCCCCGCTTAACGATCACCTCCAAATGCGACCAATTATGTAAGTGTATTTATGTAAGTGCGTTTGTACGTGTATGTTTGGGGGTCTGAAATGGACTAATCTACTTCACAATATTCCTTATGGGAAAAAATTCAGTCAGTACTGGCACCTGAACATACTACTGGAATGAAAAAAGTTTGTTAACCAGGGGTCCACTGTATTTGAATCTTTGATACAATGCAGATTAAAAAGAGTGATGTTCATTTGTAGGTTACAGTACAGAACAATACATAATCACAAAATTTTGTAGAAAAAAGTTAATATACTCTCACTGCTTATATAAATTTCACATATATAAAGAGGCAAGGACACAATTTTGTAAAACTGGAATTTAAATGGGACATATATGGATACTAGACACCTCAACATCAAATAATTACTGTACTCCACGTAACCTAGGCACTTAAATATACTGTACACTAATTCAATGAGAATCTTACAATCTCAACAAAGTACTATACTGGATCCCAAAAATTTTTATGTTACTTATTTAATTTTGTGCTTTCTTGGGACATAAGGTTACCAAAGAGCTTTAAAAGTTAATCTCTTCCATTTATCAAAATAAATAGCAAACTCAGTATGCTTAATATGCAATAACTGTCTTCTGTATTAATACTCAAAACAAAAATTTGCAAAAAATGAAAAGAAACTGATCCCTTGCTTTAAATTTTTAATCATCCACCATTTATATACGTACTGAATAACAATAAAGATGTTCAATTTATTTTCAAGTGAAAACTAGGAAACTAGCACAAGCTAGTGCATGAATTTTGTATATTAACATACTGTACATGCAAATCATTATTTTTAGTTTTCAATAAACAAAACAATCACAGCATGAAAGTTTCTGATGTTGCTGTTATGGCATTATAGATGTGTGTGTTGCTAATGGGAACATACTGGCCAGTAATTATCTTTATAATTTCATGGGCTGCACACCCACCAATATATGCAGCAACTGAGTGCACCTCTGCTGCTCCGTACCGACACATCTCGTGGATAAAATCGTCCTTGACAATGGGACCACAGCCCCAGTCTGCTAATAACCTATTCACACAAACCTGAGAAAAGAAGATTACTCACTGTTCCATAAACATAAATATGACAAAATACTTGACACTGATTTTATATATTTATTTCAATTATTTTGAAACTTTGACAATTTTCTTCTTCTTATTCTTTTTAGTAATCTTTACAGGAAAAGGGGTTACTAGCCCATTGTTCCCGGCATTTTAGTTGACTTTTACAACACGCATGGCTTACGGAGGAAAGATTCTTATTCCACTTCCCCATGGATATAAAAGGAAAATTAATAAGACCAAGAACTATTAAGATAAAATCAAAGAAAACTCAGATGAGTGTGTATAAATAAATGTGTACATGTATGTGTAGTGTGACCTAAGTGTAAGTAGAAGTAGCAAGACATGCCTGTAATCTTGCATATTTATGAGACAGACAAAAGACATCAGCAATCCTACCATCATGTAAAACAATCACAGGCTTCGTTTTACACTCACTTGGCAGGACGGTAGTACCTCCCTGGGTGGTTGCTGTCTACCAACCTACTACCTATGGGGAATCAAATTCAAAATGGGAATTGACACAGTTACTTTTTGCTGATGATACTGTGCTTATGGGAGATTCTAAAGAAAAATTGCAAAGGTTAGTGGATGAGTTTGGGAATGTGTGTAAAGGTAGAAAGTTGAAAGTGAACATAGAAAAGAGTAAGGTGATGAGGGTGTCAAATGATTTAGATAAAGAAAAATTGGATATCAAATTGGGGAGGAGGAGTATGGAAGAAGTGAATGTTTTCAGATACTTGGGAGTTGACGTGTCGGCGGATGGATTTATGAAGGATGAGGTTAATCATAGAATTGATGAGGGAAAAAAGGTGAGTGGTGCGTTGAGGTATATGTGGAGTCAAAAAACGTTATCTATGGAGGCAAAGAAGGGAATGTATGAAAGTATAGTAGTACCAACACTCTTATATGGGTGTGAAGCTTGGGTGGTAAATGCAGCAGCGAGGAGACGGTTGGAGGCAGTGGAGATGTCCTGTTTAAGGGCAATGTGTGGTGTAAATATTATGCAGAAAATTCGGAGTGTGGAAATTAGGAGAAGGTGTGGAGTTAATAAAAGTATTAGTCAGAGGGCAGAAGAGGGGTTGTTGAGGTGGTTTGGTCATTTGGAGAGAATGGATCAAAGTAGAATGACATGGAAAGCATATAAATCTATAGGGGAAGGAAGGAGGGGTAGGGGTCGTCCTCGAAAGGGTTGGAGAGAGGGGGTAAAGGAGGTTTTGTGGGTAAGGGGCTTGGACTTCCAGCAAGCGTGCGTGAGCGTGTTAGATAGGAGTGAATGGAGACGAATGGTACTTGGGACCTGACGATCTGTTGGAGTGTGAGCAGGGTAATATTTAGTGAAGGGATTCAGGGAAACCGGTTATTTTCATATAGTCGGACTTGAGTCCTGGAAATGAGAAGTACAATGCCTGCACTTTAAAGGAGGGGTTTGGGATATTGGCAGTTTGGAGGAATATGTTGTGTATCTTTATATGTGTATGCTTCTAGACTGTTGTATTCTGAGCACCTCTGCAAAAACAGTGATAATGTGCGAGTGTGGTGAAAGTGTTGAATGATGATGAAAGTATTTTCTTTTTGGGGATTTTCTTTCTTTTTTGGGTCACCCTGCCTCGGTGGGAGACGGCCGACTTGTTGAAAAAAAAAAAAAAAAAAAAAATTTTGAAACTTCTTTGGATTTTGCTTAATTTATTTTTAATATCCTCCAATCAAAAACTGTGGTCTCTAAACGCTTGAAAATTCAGACAGCTGAACCTCAGTATCTCAATTAATAAGTATACTGCATTTTTAATCATACCTACTCACTTTCTCCAAATGCCCCACATAGTATAAAGTATTCATAGTTATACATGTGTTGCAATAGTGTAGTGTAAATCCTTGCCAAAATTATAAAGTACATCTTTAACTGACCTTTAATCGTACAATGTCAGTTTCCACCTGATCCTGAAAAAAGCCAGGATAAGCTCGAAACTCAGAGTGAAACTGATCAACAGCTCTGAGCATCACATACCACACCAGCTCACTCTCAGGGTTTTCCAAGTGTGCACCTAAGGCAAAAATTACTTTTACCGTCAAATTTCTACTTGGAGTAACCTATAAATGAATGTACCAAGAAATATTAGTTTAAACATTATGTAACTAAATACGGTATGCAACATATAAACAATAATTTAAGTCTCCTTTTGAATAAATTTATTGGTACACTATAATTATTCAATCACCAATACCCATTATCAAATACAAGAAATCTGTTACATCATATTCTTATAAGGAATTTTAGTTTTGTTTACTCCTCTGTATAAAAACCAGTTTGTTCTATCACTTACTCAATTTAGTTTCAAAGATAAAGGATAAATAATTAGCATTAAAAAGTTATGTTAATTTTGGGAAATTCACATTAACGGAATTAACGTACTAACCTATTTCACCAAGGTTGATGCTACCCTTGTATTCTTCAGTGATAGACTTGCCCTTAACAACTCTCAAGGCATGCGAATTCTTGCAAAAAGTTCTGACATCATTGTCTAATGATGGCACAATTTTTCTGGGACCCAACTGCTGACTAAGTTCCTGCACTCTTCTCAATACCCAGTCAGCATCTTGCGCTGCTTGTTCACGATACCTGTAAGAAGAATAAAAAATAAAGTTTTTTTTTTTTTTTTTTCAACAAGTCGGCCGTCTCCCACCGAGGCAGGGTGACCCAAAAAAAGAAAGAAAATCCCCAAAAAGAAAATACTTTCATCATCATTCAACACTTTCACCACACTCGCACATTATCACTGTTTTTGCAGAGGTGCTCAGAATACAACAGTCTAGAAGCATACACACATAAAGATACACAACATATCCCTCCAAACTGCCAATATCCCAAACCCCTCCTTTAAAGTGCAGGCATTGTCCCTAAATTAAGACTTGGAATAGGACTATTTCAGTTAGTACCTTAAGAACACACCTTAAGTCTTGCAAGACACTTTGTGTGTGGCGTCTAGAAATGACAAAGTGAAAATGGATAAGATTATAGATTTGTCTCTAATAAACAGAATCAATCACTTGAAAATGGATAAGATTATAGATTTGTCTCTAATAAACAGAATCAATCACTAACTCAAAGAAAATATGAACACTTTGAAATTATGCATTCCTCATAAATTTCTACCACCTTGTTAAAGACATAAGTTCCTTATTTTAGCACTGATTTTATTATCAAATAAAAATATAGTTATAGGCATCTTACAAAAAGAATTTTCAAGTACATGCCCTCTAGAACTTAACCCTTGTAGCTCTAGTATGTTGTTTATATAAAAAGATGAGAATACAATGTTTATAACTAGACATGCAAGGATCAAACTATGGAAATTTAAAACTGATTATGAATAAAGTGAAATTTAGAGACAATGTGGACTGGTCTAATGTGCTTATGATCAAAAACTAAAATTTGGGCACTAAGAGAATTGCTGGGAAAGGAAATTATGGATGCTACATTGATTAACACTTAAAAGGTCATCTGGGCATTCAAATGTAGGAAAATATAAAAAAATATATGGAAAATGGAATTTAGGTGCCAATTGCCAATCATTTCCAAAATACATCAGTAAAAGATTGATACACATCCGTATACTGTGTAATATAGTACTGAATATACCCTAGTTATTTTTTATATCTGCAGCTTCCAAACACAGCATAAAGTTTAATACCTGATACAGTACATCTAATAGACAATATAATATTAGGTATTTGACCATATGCCTAATTTACAGGGGTAACAAAGAAATTTTTTTTTTTTTTTTCAACAAGTCGGCCATCTCCCACCGAGGCAGGGTGACCCAAAAAAGAAAGAAAATCCCCGAAAAGAAAATACTTTCATCATCATTCAACACTTTCACCACACTCACACATTATCACTGTTTTTGCAGAGGTGCTCAGAATACAACAGTTTAGAAGCATATACATATAAAGATACACAACATATCCCTCCAAACTGCCAATATCCCAAACCCCTCCTTTAAAGTGCAGGCATTGTACTTCCCATTTCCAGGACTCAAGTCCGACTATATGAAAATAACCGGTTTCCCTGAATCCCTTCACTAAATAATACCCTGCTCACACTCCAACAGATCGTCAGGTCCCAAGTACCATTTGTCTCCATTCACTCCTATCTAACACTCACGCATGCTTGCTGGAAGTCCAAGCCCCTCGCCCACAAAACCTCCTTTACCCCCTCTTTCCAACCCTTTCGAGGACAACCCCTACCCCGCCTTCCTTCCCCTATAGATTTATATGCTTTCCATGTCATTCTACTTTGATCCATTCTCTCTATTATAAAGTTGAAATGAAACTATTGTTTAGATTGTACTACTATTTTGTATTTCTTCTTTCTTTCTTTCTTTCTTTCTTTCAATGCACCAGCTGCATCCCACCAAAGCAGGGTGACCCAAAAAGAAGCATATAAGTTTCTCTTTTTAACTTTAGTAATGTATACAGAAAGGGTTACTAGTCACTTGCTCCCAGCATTTTAGTCGCTTCTTACAACACGCATGGCTTACGGAGGAAGTATTTTGTATTCAAGGTATAAAAAGTTATGCGGTAGCACTGTTTAGACAAGGAAAATATTGGCAATTTTTCTTTTTTGAATGATTTAATAAGAGATACCAGAGCACCCTTTAAGCAAGCCCTTCGAATACTTTTTTGGCGATTAAGATGCTTGCAACAGAAAAATGCACACACAAAAGACATGAAAGATTAAGCATTTATGTCATCAATTGCCTAAATGGATGGGAACTGCATATTTTGAATAACTGCCATGATGGTATTGTATCTATGAATAAATATTGCTTACAAATTCTGAATTTTTATGTATTTCTCAGAATCTGCTGTCATATCGGGTATGGTTCCTCTAACTGGTAAAGCTCCACGTCCTTCTGAAGTAACAAACTCATGAAGAGCTCTAGCCATAATCCAGAAAGGCTTAGTTGTAGGGCTAGGAGTGATGGAAGCTGCCTTATTCAAGATGGATTGTACTCCAGATGGTATGGAAGTAGGTAATAAAGAAGTGTTTACAGCCTTTACTGCTTCTTCAAAATTTTCTTCAGGCTCATTATTTTCTTTTTCTCTCATACCTAGAATCAGAAAAACAAAATATATAAACAATTAAACATGTCCTTAACTTACAAAAAGTTAAATACAAATCTGTCATTAAACTAAAGCTTCCAATTAAGTAGAGTACTCTATATAATTACATGAAATACAGAGCCAGTCTAAAAATTTTTATAAAATGTACAAAACAATATTTTCAAACAACTGATAATCCTTCCTGCTAAAATAGTCCATGACATGCATAAACCTAAAATTATGATTACCCTAAATAGGACTATAATAAAATTAATCTGTTAACTTTAGGTGGATTAACTAATTACTATAACCTCTTGTCAATTTACAGTACTTTTCAATGGAGGTAGATGACAGCTTATCTCTAAACATTTTGTGACCAGGAACATTAGTAAGGTATTATCATTAAACTGAAAACACCTATAAATACCAGGTTTAGGCCTGAAAATTTGTGTACATACCTTGTTCCCTCTGGGAATAATAAACATGAAGCCATCACTAAAGGGGTCACAGTGAGAAAGTAGAAAGAAGGAAACGAAGATTTTTAACACACTGGTTGTCTCCCAATGAGGTAGGGTGGGCCCCCCCCCCCAAAAAAAAAAAAAAAAAACTTTCACCATCATTTGCTCTATCAGTCTTGCCAGAGGTGCACCCATAAGTAGCACCTTGGGAAGAGGAGGTAATCAAGTTTGATCCAGGGAAGGAAATGGCAGTTTCAATTCCTTGAATCAAGAGCCCTTCACTAGCATTACAGCACCACCCTTGAAGGAAAAATTATAAGATTTACAATTGGATGAAATAGAACAGAAAAACATTATTTACTGTTAAGTCCACAAAGTGAGTAAAAATGGAGAAAGCCATCAAATAGTACTGCAGAATGTATAACCAAAGAAATAAGAAGTCAATTTGGAAGGAAAAATCCCTTAGCATCTCACACATAAGTGCTTTGTCAGGCTGTTAAGATCAACTCATTTACAACTGGAATAAATGCCATTTTTCCAAGGACAAAATAGAGTAGCTAATTTCTGCATGCCAGTCAAAAGCAAGAGCACTACAGTGCCATCAAAACAGCCAGAGTATAGTGAGAAAAATTTAAGCAAAGGCAAGAAACCTCTTTAAAAACTGCTCAGGTTTAGTATTTTCTTTGTATAGGAAGTTGAAAATGAGCATAGATAAGAGTAAGGTGGTGAGGATATCAAAGGAGTTAGGTAAGGAAAAACTGGATATCAGATTGGATGGTGGGAGTATGGAAGAAATGAATGTCTTCAAATATTTGGGAATGGATGTGTTGGCAGATGGATATATGAAGAACGAGGTAAACCATAGAACTAATGAAGGGGAAAGGTGGGCGGTGCACTGAGGTATCTTTGGAGACAAAGAACATTATCCATGGATGCAAAGAAGGGAATGTATGAGAATATAGTGGTACCAACACTCTTATATGAGTGTGAAGCATGGGATGTGAATGTTGCAGAGGAGGAGGAGGCTGAAGGCAGTGGAGATGCTGTCTACGGGCATTGTGGCATAAATATTATGCAGAGAATTCATAGTGTGGAAATTAGGGAAAGGTGTAGTTACTAAAAGTATTAGTACGAGGGCTGAGGAGGGGTTGTTGAGGTGCTTTGGCCATTTAGAGGGTGGAGCAAAACAGGATGACTTGGAGGGTGTATAACTCTGTAGTGAAGAGAAGGTGGGGTAGGGGTCATCCTAGGAAAGGATGGTGGGAGGGGGTAAAGGAGGTTTTGTGTGCTGGGGGCTTGGACATACAGCAGGCATGTGTGAGCGTGTTAGACAGGAGTGGAGATTAAAGACTTTGGAACTTGACAAGCTGGAGTGCGAACAGGATAATATTTTGTGAAGGGATTCAGGGAAACTGGTTAGCCGGATTTGAGCCTTGGAGGGGGGGGAAGTACAGTGCCTGCACTCTAAAAGGAGGGGTTTGGGATATTTACTGTTTAGAATGACATCTCAACTGTCATACCTGCACGCTTCTGGCAAGCCAGTGATAATGTGAATGATGGTGAAAGTGTCTTTTTTGGGTCACCCTCCCTTGGTGGGAGACAGCAACCACCCAGGGAGGTACTACCATCCTGCCAAGTGAGTGTGAAATGAAAGCCTGTAATTGTTTTACATGATGGTAGGATTGCTGGTATCTTTTGTCTGTCTCATAAATATGCAAGATTACAGGTACGTCTTGCTACTTCTACTTACACTTAGGTCACACTACACATACATGTACATGTTTATTTATACACACTCATCTGAGTTTTCTTTGATTTTATCTTAATAGTTCTTGGTCTTATTACTTTTCCTTTTATATTCATGGGGAAATGGAATAAGAATCTTTCCTCCGTAAGCCATGCGTGTTGTAAAAGTCAACTAAAATGCCGGGAACAATGGGCTAGTAACCCCCTTTCCTGTAATAATTACTAAAAAGAATAAGAAGAAGAAAACTGTCAAAGTGGGAAGTCTGAATGTGCATGGATGTTGTGCAAATGATAAGAATGAGATGATTGTGAATGTTATGAATGAGAAGAAGCTAGATGTCCTGGCTTTAAGTGAAACAAAGCTGAAGGGGATGGGAGAGTTTCAGTTGAGAGGAATAAATGGGATTAGGTCAGGGGTTTCAAATAGATTTACGAAATCGTAATGACACGATTGCAAACAAACCATACCACGGGCGGGATTTGAACCCGCAGTCAGAGAGTCTCAAAACTCCAGTGGCTAACGCGACGGTCTGGAGTTTTGAGACTCTCTGACCACAGGTTCAAATCCTGCCCGTGGTATGGTTTCAAATAGAGTTTGAGCTAAAGAAGGAGTAGCAATAATGTTGAAGGATAAGTTATGGCAGGAAAAGAGGGACTATAAATGTATTAATTCAAGGATTATGTGGAGTAAAATAAAGGTTGGATGTGAAAAGTGGGTTACAGTAAGCATATATGCACCTGGAGAAGAGAGAAGTGTAGAGGAGAGAGAGAGATTTTGGGAAATGTTGAGTGAATGCATGGGGAGTTTTGAACCAAGTGTGAGAGTACAAATATATATATTTTTTTAGGTAGTAGGTTGGTAGACAGCAACCGCCCAGGGAGGTACTACCGTCCTGCCAAGAGAGTGTAAAACGAAAGCCTGTAATTGTTTTACATGATGGTAGGATTGCTGGTGTCCACTGTTCTGTCTCATGAACATGCAAGGTTTCAGGTACGTCTTGTTACTTCTACTTACACTTAGGTCACTCTACACATACATGTACAAGCATATATATACACACACACCTCTCTGGGTTTTCTTCTATTTTCTTACTAGTTCTTGTTCTTGTTTATTTCCTCTTATCTCCATGGGGAAGTGGAACAGAATTCTTCCTCCGTAAGCCATGCGTGTTGTAAGAGGCGGCTAAAATGCCGGGAACAAGGGGCTAGTAACCCCTCTCCTGTATGTATTACTAAATGTAAAAGGAGAAACTTTTGTTTTTCTTTTTGGGCCACCCTGCCTCGGTGGGATACGGTTGGTGTGTTGAAAGAAAAGAAAAGGAGAAACTTTCGTTTTTCCTTTTGGGCCACCCCGCATCGGTAGGATATGGCCGGTGTGTTGAAAGAAAGAAAGATATATATTTTGTTTTTTTTAACAAGTCAGCCGTCTCCCACCGAGGCAGGGTGACCCAAAAAGAAAGAAAATCCCCCAAAAGAAAATACTTTCATCATCATTCAACACTTTCACCTCACTCACACATAATCACTGTTTTTGCAGAGGTGCTCAGAATACAACAGTTTAGAAGCATATACGTATAAAGATACACAACATATCCCTCCAAACTGCCAATATCCCAAACCCCTCCTTTAAAGTGCAGGCATTGTACTTCCCATTTCCAGGACTCGAAGTCCAGCTATATAAAAATAACAGGTTTCCTTGAATCCCTTCACTAAATATTACCCTGCTCACACTCCAACAGCTTGTCAGGTCCCAAATACCATTTGTCTCCATTCACTAACTTCAAGTATGAAATGTAGATTTAAAATATGGATAGGAAGTATTAAAACAAACTTGAAAATATAAAATGAACATCCCATAGTTATACCTGTTTTACAAAGCTCAATAAATGCTTTTCTTTCTTTATAATTCTTGGGTGGTGCTCCATGCTGCTGATTCCAGAGCTGCAAATACTTATAAAGAATTACAACGTATGGTACATGAGAATGTTCTTTGTTGTCCATGGATTCAAGGTCAAGACTATCCATATACTTTTGCAATGCAGAAAAGGGTCTGTCCAACCGAAGGTCAGGCATCTCACTTTCAGGATGGCTTTCAACTACTGCATGTTCTTCAATCTGCAAAGCATTTTTGAAATAAGAGAAAATGTGTACAAGTGTCCTCTTGGTAACCAGAATTTTTCAACAAAAGTACAGTTCCTACATTTTTCCAATTAACATTAAATCATATGAACAGAATATCACTACCAATACGTTATTTCCAACAGAATAAGCGAGATGAATTTCTTATTTGCATCTTCATTGAATAATTTCTAGAATACCATTAATATAATTTAATGTGATGAAACAATGTTTATTAAGATTAGAAATGATTAAGCAAAAATTCTCCCCACTAGGGTATTTCTCATCATTACTGTTAGCATGTTTTCATAAATTATGTATAGTAGTTCAGTAGTTTATTTTTTGTTCACCGTGTTTTGTAGTTTCTATACAAATCTTTAATGATTACCAAAGGCTCCACTGAAATATATCATAAAAAAAATGCAATAGCCCAGCCAGTTCTTTCTTACCTATCACAGAATCATAATGAAGCCAAGCTGTCGGAAAGCAACACAGCTCTGGGCAGTTTATCTATTCTACAATAACATTCTAAAGTTTCACGAGTCTTGCCTATATTACAAAAAGTCACTGTTTGCCATGTTCCATTTGTCTGTCTACTGGGTTTCTTAAAATTAAATCTCAAACATTTTCCAGATTAGATAGCTTATTTCTTCTGCACATTCTTTTAAGACCTAGGGTGTTATTTTGTCTAGTCCTATTAATCTGTTTCTGTCAGTGCAAACTAGTACTATAGGTTCTTTACTTATTCTTTAGTTAACATTATCTCAGTACAAGTTGAAAATGAACACAGAAAATGGCAAGGATTGGAAGAATATGGAGGAAGCAAGTGTACCATATTTAGAAATGTGAGTGTAACATTTGCACTCAGCAAATGGATCTACAAATTTAAACATTTAGTGCAAGTTTTTATGACTAGCAACTACAAACAGTGAAAGCTATCACATTAAAAACATTAGCCTTAGAGTTTTAAATAAAAGTATGAGTTTTGAAATATGTACAAAGAAGATAATCTTGGAAAAGAACCAAATGATGGTTGTTAATATGACAGTAGTATTCTTTTTAATATCAGCATGCCAACCACACTTTCACGTTCCTTATATCTGCTGAAAAGGAAGCAGCCAGTTTCACCAATGTATTTAATTATTATTTTTAAGGGAGAGTGCTAAACCTACTGGGTTCATACAGTGCCTAGGGAATGAGAAGAAACCAATTTTAATCCAAAAGGGAACATCACTCAATTTCTTGAATCAAGAGCCCTTCAAGACAAACAGACAGGGAGAGAGATGATAGATGTGTTTTTGTCTTCTTTGGATTACCCTGCTGTGGTGATAAATTTCTAATGTGAATAAAAAATAGAAATATAGTAGACCCTCGAATTTCACCATCCCTTTTCTGTATGTAAAACTGTAGTTCTTCTCTATAAAATGTATTTTTTGTTAATATTTCCCATAAGAAATAATGTAAATCCAATTAATCCAGACACCCAAAAATATTAACAAAAAATACATTTTATAGAGTGAGCATTGGGGTTCTGATGGTACTCACCTCCAGCCTTCATCATTTTAATAAAAAAATAATAATTAAGGAGCAATGTGGCAGATGTTGCAAGTATATGGAATAGGTAGTAAGTTACCAAATGCTGTAAAGAGTTTTTATGAGGATAGTGAGGCTCAGGTTAGGGTGTGTAGAAGAGAGAGATACTACTACTTGGTAAAAGTAGGTCTTAGACAGGGATGTGTAATGTCACCATGGTTGTTTAATATATTTATAGATGGGGGTGTAAAAGAAGTAAATGCTATGGTGCTGAGGAGAGGGGTGGGATTAAATTATGGGGAATCAAATACAAAATGGGAATTGACACAGTTACTTTTTGCTGATGATACTGTGCTTATGGGAGATTCTAAAGAAAAGTTACAAGGGTTAGTGGACAAGTTTGGGAGTGTGTGTAAAGGTAGAAAGTTGAAAGTGAACATAGAAAAGAGTAAGGTGATGAGGTTATCAAATGATTTAGATAACAGAAAAATTGGATATCAAATTGGAGAGGAGGGGTATGGGAGTTGACATGTCAGCAGATGGATTTATGAAGGATGAGGTTAACCATAGAATTGATGAAGGAAAAAAGGCGAGTGGTTCATTGAGGTATATGTGGAGACAAAAAACATTATTTACGGAGGCAAAGAAGAGAATGTATGAAAGTATAGTGGTACCAACACTCTTATACGGGTGTGACGCTTGGGTTGTAAATGCTGCAGCGAGGAGGCGGTTGGAGGCGGTGGAGATGTCCTGTCTAAGGGCAATATCTTTCTTTCTTTCAACACACCGGCCGTATCCCACCGAGG
The DNA here is from genome assembly GCF_038502225.1 of Cherax quadricarinatus. NCBI lineage: Eukaryota > Metazoa > Arthropoda > Malacostraca > Decapoda > Parastacidae > Cherax > Cherax quadricarinatus. The sequence goes on from NC_091309.1 coordinate 8,676,850, forward strand.
CGGGGTGGCCTAAAAGAAAAAACAAAAGTTTCTCCTTTTACATTTAGTAATATATACAGGAGAAGAGGTTACTAGCCCCTTGCTCCCGGCATTTTAGTCGCCTCTTACAACACGCATGGCTTACAGAGGAAGAATTCTGTTCCACTTCCCCATGGAGATAAGAGGAAATAAACAAGAATAAGAATTAAAGAAAATAGAAGAAAACCCAGAGGGGTGTGTATATATATGCTTGTACATGTATGTGTAGTGTGACCTAAGTGTATGTAGAAGTAGCAAGACGTACCTGAAATCTTGCATGTTCATGAGACAGAAAAAAGGACACCAGCAATCCTACCATCATGTAAAACAATTACAGGCTTTTGTTTTACACTCACTTGGCAGGATGGTAGTACCTCCCTGGGCGGTTGCTGTCTACCAACCTACTACCAGTAAAGGGCAATATGTGGTATAAATATTATGCAAAGAATTAGGAGTGTGGAAATTAGAAGGTGTGGAGTTAATAAAAGTATTAGTCAGAGGGCTGAAGAGGGGTTGTTGAGGTGGTTTGGTCATTTAGAAAGAATGGATCAAAGTAGAATGACATGGAGAGCGTATATATCTGTAGGGGAAGGAAGGTGGGGTAGGGGTTGTCCTCGAAAAGTTTGGAGGGGGTAAAGGAGGTTTTGTAGGCGAGGGGCTTGGACTTCCAGCAAGCATGCGTGAGCGTGTTAGATAGGAGTGAATGAAGATGAATGGTATTTGGGACCTGAGGAGCTGTTGAAGTGTGAGCAGGGTAATATTTAGTGAAGGGATTCAGGGAAACCGGTTATTTTTGTATGGCCGGACTTGAGTACTGGAAACGGGAAGTACAATGCCTGCACTTTAAAGGAGGGGTTTGGGATATTGGCAGTTTAGAGGGATATGTTGTATATCTTTATACGTATAGTAGAAAAAAAAAACATTTTATAGAGAATAACTATAGTTTTTCATACAGAAAAGGGATGATGAAATTCGAGGGTCCAGTGTATTTGATGATCAAGATAGTATTAATTAAAATTAAAAAAGGAAAAAAGTGGCCAAGAAAAGGGGTAAGCCATAAAAACTTAATAAATTGAATTTTTACCAAAACTTTTTACACTCGCCTGCACTCTTATGTAGCCTATCATGCCATAGCTGCGAACTACCACCAATGGAACATGTGCTTCCCACAGAATTTTGGAGAGCATCAACAAAGTACTGCAGTAGTGGAGAAAATGAAGTTTAGTATTATTTAAGTGAAATAATCTTCTCACACAATATATTAATTAATTATTTGAATTTCTTCATTTATTTTTATGCAGCGTAAATGTTAGTACAGCCTCTCCTCACTTAGCAATGAACTCGTTTACGGATGACTCGGACATACAACAGGCTCTCTGACCAGTATACATACCTAAATAATGTATATTAGAGCTAATTTCCTCTATTCTGTTTATTATAATATACAGTACACTACTGTAAAAAACATTTAAAATATACTAAAAATGTTATAAATGGTCCAAAGATGACATTAGAACAATATCGCAGGTAAACCCACTACCATTATAGTATGCTCCTTGTTTAGCGACGAATTTGTTTACTGACGTGGTTTTAGGAACAGAACTCCATCGTTAAGTGAGGAGAGGCTGTATATATTACATGACTACTACTGTAAAATGAATATATGGAGTGAAAAATACATACATGTATTGATGAATACAATACTTGTTAGTGAATAATCCATACCATTCTGGTAAACAAGTGACAACAACACAAGTGAATGGAGTGAAGAAATCTGGTTGGTTGTCTAGAATCTCCTGGAGAGGTTGTTCCACAAATGTTCCATGAACATCTTGATTTAGCTCAAGAAGAAGGCGGAGTGCTACTTCTCCTCGTGGTCTTCCAATGCTGTCACTATCCACAAAAAAGCTGCCCAATGAAAGACAATTCTTTACCATTCTATATTTACCTAAACGTTTTTTGCTGTAACTTAAATATGAATTAATTTAAATCACAAAACTGATAATAATTAATTTGCAAAAATATTAATGGGGATTTGCCCAGCCAATCCCATATTGTATTGACGATAATTATTACTACACTCATGGAGGGACAGTAAGTCCACAGAGGTTATAACAGTGCCTGAGGAAATGTAATTACTCAGGTTCAATCCAAGGAAAGGAAAGCTAGGTACAATTCCTTGACTCAAGAGCTCTTCACTAGCATCAAGAAACCTACCTTGGCAGAACATTGGCAGTTAAAAAAAAAATATTGAGTTTCCCAACTTACTTGTTGCCGACATCAGTTGGTGTAACCTTTGCATCATCAACAATGGTGACAGCTCCTACTCCTGGCAGAACCAATGATTTTAATAATTCTGTTCCTGCTGCACTGGCATTAATTAGACAAACATGGCCACATTCTAATGATGACTGTCCATGATCTCCCCATAATCTGGAAATGAAATATTATTTCAAAATCAAGAAAATAATTATTTAATGTTAATGGCATGCTGCACCTGCATCTTATAATCAATATATCATATTAGTGTGTAGTAAATAACATTAGAATATAAATAATACCTTAATATGCAGATGTCTTAAACAGGTGAAGAATTATACCAAAATTATTATTATAATCAAAAAGAAGTGCTAAACCACAAGGGATAATTATACCAAAAGATAGTTTGAAATGATCAAGGTTGAGAAATAAAACATGTGTAAAACCTGACTAACTTAATGAAAATGAACAAATTCACTTCCATTTCTTTTTTCCAACAGAGGTTGCACAGGTTACAAAAAAATAAGTGGAATGAACTACAAGCTTCTTGGAAACCCACCACCTTAGCAGGGAAAGGCTTTTCATACTTATTATGCACAGCATCTTGAAAAAAAAAATGTACAAAGAATGGTTTATAGTCAATACAGGAAATGTGATACTGTATAGAAAGCCCCTGGTTATGCAGAGAATTTTTGGACAGATGTGGGTACTTGGTACCCTGGTAATGCATATGAAATCACTAACGTGTAAGAATACTTAGGCACAGGTACACAGAAGTACAATTATCATAGTATAAATTACCTACGATAATAACAAAAAAGTCAGTGACTTATTTCCATTGGTGACCTTGTTATTTCCATCTAGGATAATCCAACAAGAGTCCGAGTGTGACTTATTTACACCGAGGACCTTTATTTCCATTCTGGTCCAAGAGTTTATTCAGTTGTATTATTATTATTATAATCAAAAAGAAGCGCTAAGCCACAAGGACTATACAGTATTCAGTTGTAGTTAACAGTGAAATAAAACACGGATTTTTTTCTTTTTGCCAAATAAAACCACACTATTATCCTGCAACATGACCTACACAAACACAATGACTAGTGGCAGGAGCTACAGAAATACAACCGATAATATTATTATTATAATCAAAAAGAAGCGCTAAGCCACAAGGGCTATACAGCACAACCGATAATAGGTAGCGGGAGCTACAGAAACAAGAACACTTTTAAGTGTCATGAGCAGCAGCTGAACATCAATGTAAACAAACCCTCACAAACACGGGCCAGAACTGCCTTATTCAATTCTAAAATAAGATCAATGATTTACAGTCACGAGCTAAGGTGTTGAGGGACACCATGAGACCCAGAGTTGGGGTAATTCACCTCAACTGGCGGTCGTATCTCTTAGATTTGTCACTCTGTTCACAGGACGGAGTGCCGGAGGACTCCATGTTTGAACAGCAGACTGTCCCAGGCAGATGAGCCTCGCTACGCGCACTGTTCTCTTACTCATACTCTGTAATATAACCACAGAGGGGAGTTGAATCATAGTTTTAGGCCTTTTGTGAAAATTTGTGTGGACTGCCTCCAAGTGAGTTGCCTACCCTGGCAAACTCTGTTGACACCGAGCTCTGAGGTGGGTACCTCAGCCTCACAAGTGGCTTATAGGACAGATTTTCACAAATGATTGATGTTGCAAGAAACTCGCCTGCATGCACGTATAAAGGACTAACTTACTTGGTGTTGCAGCATATATCCTGATCTTCAACTTCCCTAAGCTTAGCCTTAGCCCCTCTGGACTTTCCCTCAGAAACCACGTGCAACCAGGAGCCTTAATTCCTGCAATATTCAGTCGTTATTAGTGACCTGCCTGCACCTCAGAAATTCCTATATCCAAGAGGGTATGTATCCCCTAGTATAACTATGCAGACACGGACACTAGCTTCCAGACTGCCTTGAGACACTGGTACTTACTGGGCATGCTCTGCCAGCTGCAACACAGGCCCACAGATAAAACTCACTCACAATCTCCCCAGACACTGGCCAGAAATCTACGAGATAAAGTGGAGGTCTTGTCTTACTGTATGGGCCTGACGGAGGAGGTCATCTACGGTACATCGAGGTGCCTCTACCAGATTTCCCCAGGTCTCAAATGTGAAGACACGTGGGGGCGCCGTCTGCTGATCACGGCACGTCTTGTCCAGTTGGTGTCTGTCTTAAGAAGGACGCTATTGTGTCTTTGAGACCCGTGCCTTGTCATTCAAGCTAGGTCTGCCAGTTCTCCCTAGCTAACTTAACCTAGTGTTTGCCTACATTATCGGCCTATCACTACCTATGTTAAGGTCTTAGGTCTACATTATTATTATCTACAGTTGCCTTAGTAAACCTAATATTAATATACTAACAGTAAAACCACCTACTCCTTCCCTGACAAGTAAATCTATAAATTAAATAAATGCCTACCAACAATCCACGCCAACTAGAGAATGCTTTGTTTTGGGTGGGGTATAAGGGCCACCCAGCTCAGCCGTCCCATTACGGCTATGCTGGGACCCCTTCACACATCGTATCTGTCCTGTGGAACTTTAGGGACCAAATAAATTTCCACACCTTTCGTGTTGCGATCAACACATCATCAGGAGCTTGCAATGTTGCAGAAATAGAGCAGGAAATTCAGGATGATTTGTCCAGGGGAACGGCTCTCTCTTGGAGACAGCCTTTCTCCTGGAATGTGCCGAATAGGTAAAACTGGTAAGCTTATTCAGGTATACACAAATAGTTACATAGAGTATTATAAATAGCAGCAAATGTGTAGAGCGCCTAGGATAACCCAAAAAAGTCAAAGTGACTTATTTCCATTGGGGTCCTCTTTGTGGAAAATACTGTATATATTTTCCAGAAATTCAGTATTTATATGTAAATAGATGGCCATACTGTATTTAATAATATTTATGTCATAGAAAACGGAAAGTCTGCATCTGCGCAGACGAGACTCGCCATCTTGGTTTTGAATTTTGTACAAACGTTGGTGTAAAGGGAAGAATTTTTCGTGCTCTAGAGGTTAAAATTGTGTTGACACCTCTCAAATAGGAGGCGAAATTGGTGGATGTGCATTCCTGCATAACTTGAGATATCAGACGACTGGACAAGACAGCTCCAGGAACTTCAGATAAGCTCTCTAGATTTGTGTGTAATTCTGGCCAGCATTATTTTCATAGATTTAGTTAGTGAGGTTTTCTGAGTATGATACACATTAATCTCCAGTCAAATTGGTGAGTGATATTAAGATATATTTTCCTTCTGTTATGTAATTGTGTATATATATAACCATTTATTATTTTTAATATACAGTCCACAAATTTATATATTTACCAGTATTCCTGGTGTATGTATATTTCATTTAATTAATAGGTCCAGAGCAACTTGTGGTTATGACAGTGGTAGGTATCGAAGGGGGACATTTTTTGCTACCTAGGTGTCCCAAATTCCTACTTGTCTATGTAACATTGATAAATAATAATTATCTTTGTTATCATTTACTGTTATGTACATAATTAGTTACATTCAGATAAATGCAATTTTCCACATTTAATTTGCCCGTTGTTTAACCTCTAGAGCACGAAAATTTCTACCCATTACACCAACGTTCTAATACAAATTCACAACCAAGATGGCGAGTCTCGTCTGTGCAGACGCAGGCTTTCCGTTTTCTATGACAAATATTATTAAATACAGTATGGCCATCTATTTACATATAA